>NW_012104366.1:595944-627653 GCF_000951045.1 Mandrillus leucophaeus | reverse complement strand
AAAAAAAAAAAAAAGGAATTAGAAAACAATTTTGAAAAATAAGAATAATGAGAAGGGGTTTGCCTTCTTGAATATAAAAACGTATTCAGCTACAGTAATTTTAAATGGTATAGTATTAATTGTAAAATAGATAAGTAGATTAATGAGTCAGAATATACATTCTAGAACTATATGGGAAGAGGTAAGGACATTTTTGTGCTTTTGCAAAGGGACCATAATACTGAACCAAAATCATGTCAGTTTTTAAAATTCTTTTGCATTTCTCAGGAAAATGACCTCTCTCCTTCTTTGAATATTTTGTAGAATGAGTGGTATGGCCCTAAATCGGGAGGCTTAATCCTATTACCAGTGACCTGAAATTCAAGTCATCTTGATGTCTGTTAAGCCTATTTCAGAGTTTCTAAAATATTTCGTTTTATGAATAAAAATAGGTTACTCACATTCCCAACACTGTCACTGACTCACCATCTCTCATCTGGAACAATTATACCACTTTCAGCCCTCACCATCCACATACCTAAAAATAAGAGTCAGAATGGAAGGGCTATTAAAATGATATACTCTGTAGCTTCAGATCTCATTCCTATGAGCAAATATTTCACAGTAATAAGAAAGACCTGTCCTCCCTTCCTGAGAGCTAGTAAAGATATAAGAATTAATTTATATATTATATAACACTTTGGGTACAACACTTCGGGTACAAAGTGTTATATAATATTAACTTATTACCACATTTAAAATGCTAATTTAAGGTTCACCCACTCTACATAAAGAAAGTACATGCCTGCAGGTTTCATCTTTTTCTACACCCTTCAGAAGTGTAGCAGCAATGCAAACCAGAAGCTTTGTAAAACATAGTAGTTTTGAAAACCAGCGGCCAGGGATGAGTTCTTGGAATTGAACCAGCCCTACAGGTTCTTCTACGTAGACATGCAAAGGATGTGTTGGAGTCAAGGGTGATTTGCAGGATTTGGGCTTCAGCATTTGAAGGGATGGTAATGCCATTTACTGAGATATTAATTTCTATATTAATTGTCTGATAACCAGATCCACAGGGTTGGAGGAGAGCCTCATGTAGTGAGACTGTGAGAAGAAAACACATGGATAAACTCTGGTTTTAAAGGTCAAAATAGAGTCTTGTGCTCTAGCAAAGGAAACCAAGAATAGCAGAATAAGGAAGGGCAGTATCATGAAAGCTAAGGGAAGAGAGGGTTTCGAGTGAGGCAGAGGACAGCTCTTATTGCTGCTGAGGAGCCAAGAGAAGAGGACTGAGGAGTGTCAATGGAATGTCTTGATATAGAGGTTATTGGTGACCTTGGCCAGGGCAGTTCCAGTGGAGTCTGGGGAGGCACATGTATTTCACTTTGTTCTCTGAAATCTGGGATCAGCCCGCCTATAGTTTATTTCCCAAGGTGAGACTGTATTTTCAAGCATCTGGGACAGATTCTTTGTTATGAGACACTGTTACTCTGTTAAGCCTTGGAAAATTCCATCAGGAGAATGAGGCTATGTTAAAGGCAATTAAAAATGTTAAACATCACTCACTCTGAGACAGAATTTTCAGGTTTTCTATTTACTATACTTCTTTGAGTGGGCTGTAAAGTATGAATCATGTCAAATCACGCCCATAGATGGGAAAACCACTTTAAAATGTGATCGAATAATATTGCCAGTCATCACATGTGCAACAATTTTAGTGAGTGGAATGCCATTGCAATTCATTTTAATCCTTTTCTGATAGTGTATAATAAAAACCTACTTAGTATAAATTATAGAAATTAAAAAACATGAATAATTGGGGAAGTTCTTAAGAAATTTGAGGTATTTGTAAGTATATTAGATAGCTGCACTGATTTTTTTTTTTTTTTTTTTTTGAGACAATGTCTTACTATGTTGCCTAGGCTGGTCTTGAACTCTAGGCCTCAAGCGATCTTTCTGCCTTGGCCTGGCCTGCACTGATATTTTTGAAGCTGCTTTTTTTCTTTTTCTTTTCTTGTTTTTTGAAGAGATAGGGTCTTGCTCTGACATCCAGGGTGGATTGCGGTGGTGTGATCATAGTGCACTGTAACCTCAAACACCTAGGCTTAAGCAATCGTCTTGCCTCAGCCTCTCGAGTAGCTAGGACTACAGGTTCGCGCCACTGCCTCTGGCTAATTTTTAAAATGTTCTATGGAGAAAGGGTCTCAGGCTGGTCTCAAACCCCTGGCCTCGAGTGATCCTCCTGCATTGACCTCCCAAAGTGCTGAGATGACAGGCATAAGCCACCACACCTGGCCTTGCATTTTTGATATAGTATCAGTATCAAATTATTGACTAAGATCAAGGTGTTCGTTTTGCACGACCGTAGGAATTATATTACAGATTATTTAAAAAATTGATTGTCTTGGCAAAGGTATAACTAGTTTGCATTGCATAACTGTATTTCAAGTTAGAACTTTAACTGGATCAGTTTGTCAAAGAGCTGGTGAGCAGCATTTGTTAGGAGATGGGTAGGTGAAGTATGGTAGAAGTGGTTAGGGTAAGAATTACTTTCGATCATGGCATCTATTATCCTGAGTCTATGTGGGATGCTAGAATGTTGCAAGGTAGTTGCTAAGGGTGGATAACTTTTGATAGGTATCATGGAAGACTTCCAGAATCTTTCTTAGGACTTCTGGTTGTGCTTTTCATTCTGACTGGAATTGAACCAGCCCTACAGGTTCTTCTACGTAGACATGCGAAGGATGTGTTGGAGTCAAGGGTGATTTGCAGGATTTGGGCTTCAGCGTTTGAAGGGATGGTAATGCCATTTACTGCGATATTAATTTCTATATTAATTGTCTGATAACCAGATCCACAGGGGTGGAGGAGAGCCTCATGTAGTGAGACTGTGAGAAGAAAACACATGGATAAACTCTGGTTTTAAAGGTCTGTCTGTCCCCTCCCTTCTTCATCTGTGAATTCTTGCTAATTCTTCAGCTCTTAGCTTAAATACCACTTTCTCAGAGAAGCTTACACTGAAAATGGAACAGGTTTTTATGGTTTTATGCTCACTTAGCACTCAGGATACTGTCTTTGCAAAATTCTTTTTTTTTTTTTTTTGAGACGGAGTCTTGCTGTTGTTGCCCAGGCTGGAGTGCAGTGGCACAATCTCAGTTCACTGCAAGCTCCGCCTTCCCGGGTTCACACCGTTCTCCTGCCTCAGCCTCCCGAGTAGCTGGGACTACAGGCATCCGCCACCACGCCCAGCTAATTTTTTGTATTTTTAGTAGAGATGGGATTTCTCTGTGTTAGCCAGGATGGTTTCAATCTCCTGACCTCGTGATCCGCCCGCCTTGGCCTCCCAAAGTACTGGGATTACAGGTGTGAGCCACCACGCCTGGCCTGTCTTTGCAAAATTCTTAATAGAATTGCAGCAAAATTATTTCTTGTATCGTTAGTTCTTTGTTTCTTCCTGCCCTGCCACCATGAGTTCCATGTGAGCACAGTTCATGACTGTCTTATTAATGGCAGTGTTCCCAGTG
Organism: Mandrillus leucophaeus; assembly: GCF_000951045.1. NCBI lineage: Eukaryota > Metazoa > Chordata > Mammalia > Primates > Cercopithecidae > Mandrillus > Mandrillus leucophaeus. Next base: position 624,150 of record NW_012104366.1, on the reverse strand, counting down.
CCTAGTGGCCCACTGTCATACAATATTTATTGTATAGAAATTCTGCTGAAAAGCCCATATGATTTATCTTAAAAGAAACTTGGACTGGGTGCAGTGGCTCATGCCTATAATCACAGCACTCTGAGAGGCTGAGGCGGGCAGATCACCTGAGTGCAGGAGTTTGAGACCAGCCTGGCCAACATAGTAGAACCCCGTCTCTACTAAAAATACAAAAATTAGCCGGGCATGGTGGTGGGCACCTGTATCCCCAGTTACTCAAGTGGCTGAGGCAGGAGAATAGCTTGAACCCGGGAGGCGGAGGTTGCAGTGAGCTGAGATCGTGCCATTGCACTGCAGCCTGGGTGACAGAGTGAGACTGTGTCTGGAAAAAAAAAAAGAAAGAAACTCTGGGATTGACGGATCAGTGGTTCAGAGAGCTGCAGAATAGATCATATAGTTGGTCTAAGAGCCTATTTGCATGGCTCCCAGAGACAGAGATGTCTGGGTAAATGAGCCTTGTTTTATAATGTTGCTTTAAATTTAGGAGTGACTTGAGTCTAAGGAGTCAGAATGTTAAATGAGAACTTCATTTGTGCCTAAGTACACTGTGCTGTATTGTATATGTTCACTGTCTGAGCCTCACTTCATGAGTATATTGTGCTATATTGTGTATTATTCTCTGTAGTTGCATGGTAGACCACCAGAGTTGGGGGAAAGCCGCTAATTTCAGGTGAACAATTACAAAGTGATTATTTTTTTCACATTTTATAGATATAAATTCATTTAATTCTCATAATAACACTGTGAAGTCAGTATTGTTGTCATTTTACAGATAAGGAAACTAAGGGACACAGAGGTAAAATAACTTGCCCAAGGTCACGTAGCTAGCAAGTGGCCAGAGCTAGGATTTAAACCTAGGCCATCTGGCAGTGGAGTCCAGGCTCTTCACCCCTGCACTGTCCCAGCTCACACGAGGGGTTATCTCACACACACCCAGAATAGTCTGAGGGAGAACTTCTTAAGTTTTATGTCTATCAGTTTGGGTTGAGGGCAGGGCAGTTGAGATTCTAGAAAGCCTAATGTGATCCTCACCTATTCAGAATATTTGGAACTTCTGCCACTGAGGCCCTTTGAAGAGACCCAGAATTTATCTGTGTTGGTCAGTGGAGAATGTTGCTGATTCTCTGCTTTGCACTTGAATGGTCTGACTTCCTTCTGTATTCATTCTTCTGTAAACAAGGTTTATAGGTAATCTGAAACATACTGTTGACATCTGTCAAAATTGATTGTATGTCTTTTCCTTCTTTTTGTGTTTTTGTTTTAGGGGAGGTAGAAGTTACTTCAGGATTTTTTTTTTTTCTTTTTGTGGAGATGGAGTCTTGCTATGTCATCTAGGCTGTTCTCAAACTCCTGGGCTCAAGCAGTCCTCCCACCTTGGTCTTCCAAAGTGCTGAGATTATAGGCATGAGCCACCTAGCCTTTATGAATGTGTTTTAAATCACAGTTTAAGCTCAAACATTTAATTCCCTTTCATCTTAACTTTTTTTCTCTCTCTCTTTGAGAGAGAGAATTTAAATTGAGACAAAGTTTCATGATGTTGCCCAGGCTGGTCTTGAACTCCTGGAGTCAAGTGATCCTTCTACCTTGGCCTCCCAAAGTATTGGGATTACAGGTGTGAGCCTGATGACTTCCAAGACCTTCATGATTGGAATTGTATCAAACCTATAGATAAATTTGGGAATAACTGCAAACCTAATGATTTTGATTCTTCCAGTCCCTTAATATGGTGTATCTTTCTGTTAATTTAGGTCATGTTTAATTTCTGTCAGCATTGTTTTGTGGTTTTTAGTATAGAAGTCTTGGGCATCTTTTGTAAGAATTATTCTTTGGTATATATTTTGGCACTACTATAAGTAGAATTTCTTTAAATATAATTTTTAAATATTTTACTGCTAGTATGTAGGAAATAATTGAGCTTTTAATATTAATCTTGTGTCCTGTTACTTTGCTAAATTCAATTATGAGTTCTGGCAGTTGCTTTGTGAATTCTCGGTGATTTCTGCATGAACAGCCATGTTATTTACATATATTATAGGATCAATTTTACTTCTTTTGTTCCAATTTTTCTGCCTTTTCTCCTCCCTCCCCAACTATGTTATTTCAGTGCTAGGACCTCTAGTACAATATTGGATAAGAGTGATACAAGTGGGCATTCTTACCTTATTCCTAATCTTAAAAGGAAGTAATTGTCTTTTACATTAAATATTAGCTATAGATTTTTTATAGATGCTCTTTATCAGTTTGAGGAAATTCCCTACCATTATTAGTTTGCTAAGAGTTTGTTTTATCATAAATAGGTACTGAATTTTGTCAAATGCTTTTTTTCTGCATCTATGGAAATGATTGTGTGGTTTTTTTCCTGTAGACTGCTACTATGTTGAATTACATTTGCTCACATTTTGTAAAGGATTTTTACCATCAATGCTCATGAGGAATATTGGTCTATAATTTTCTTTATTATATTAGCTTTGTCAGGTTTTGGTATTAAAGTTATGCTGGCATTCTCAAACAAGTTGAAGGAAGTGCTTTCTCTTCCCCCCATATTTTTGAAAATATTTGCATAATTTTTGTGGTGTTTCTTCCTTGAATGTTTGATAGAATTTACCAGTGAAACCACCTGAGCCTTCTTTTTGGAGAAGGTTTTTAGTTTTCAGTCAATTTCTTTCGTAGGTATGTAGTTACTTAGGTTTTCTGTTTCTTTTTATGTCATTTTTGTCATGCATCAGCAGTTGACATCTGGTGGTATTAAAACACAGCAACAACAAACTCTAAAAGGTTCAAAACCTTGTAAAGAGAGAGATTACAAGGATTTTTGGGTAGATTGTTGTAACTGAAGTCAGGCGGAAGCTAACTAGGGACTCACTTATTTCATTGCTAATTAGTTTTATCATTTTTTGAAAAAGTGACATAATCCTTTCATACCTTTTTTTTCCGTAAAGAAATTTTTCTCAAACTTTTGAAAGAAAAAGTATTTTCATGGACCTTCTTTGTGACTAGTGCTGGCTTAAATAATTTTTATTATAATGCTACTTAAATACATGTAAACTTAAAATTTATAGTTCTGATATAGCTATAAATCAAAATATACTTACAAATTCAACTTAAGTCTATCAAACCAGATAAGATCAAATTAACAACATTAATTTATAGGGAACCAGACTTGAGACACAGTGTCTTCCTACTATTACAATACCAATGGCCATGTACTATAAATAAGAGCATGGGTTCTAGAGTAAGACTTAAGTTCAAATATTGGCTCTGCCATTTACTTTGTGCAAGTGATTTATTTATTTATAAAACGAGGATAATTTAACTAACTTAGTCAAATTAGAATTATTGATAATAATTAGGATTCTTGGTGTGACAGGCCCTAACAGTGCTTGGCAAATAAGAATTGTCTAAAAAACATTAGCTTTAGTTGTAAGCATTGTTGTGTTATTGTTCTTCTGAAACCTAATGATTAATTTTGGGTTTAATGGTAGAAAGTCTGATTTGATATTTAATGTGCTTCTGAGTTTGGCTTTCATAATATACATGCTAATATATAGAATGTCTACTTGCCTAAGTTCATAGCTTTGCTAACATGGTATATTATACTTAATCTAAACTCCACCAGCTGGAACTCCGTGAATTTCAGGGTTTTTTGGTTTTTGTTTTTGTAGAAACAGGGTCTTACCATCTTGCCTAGGCTGGTCTCAAACCCCTGGGCTCAAATGATCCTCTGCCTTGGCCTCCCAAAGTGCTGGGATTGATTACAGGCATGAGCCACTGCACCTGGCCTGAATTTCAGTTTTTAATCAGGTGTCACTTGATAACTCTGTAAGTGTCTTATCCAGTCATTGCCCGTGTCAGATATGGGAAAATGCCACCTGAAGTCATTTTTTAATTCTTGAAAATGTAGAAGCAGCATTGTTTTTCAGCATAGAGGTTATCATTGACTGCTGATGGGAAATCAGTAGATTTTAAAAACTTTATTCTCAGAATTTTGAAAATACTTTGGTTGTCTTGTTGATTTCAATTTGTATGAAACTTACAATATATTGAAGTATAGTGATAACTATTCTTTTGACTCAATATATTTAATTGCCTTAATATGTCAGCTAATTATGCTCTCAAAACTACTAGTCAACATGGTTGCCAGGTTGAAATATATTAATAGTAATTCTGGAAAAATATTTTCATTTTATGGTACTCAAAGTTTAAGAGCCTCTCCATGAGATTGGCAACGGATTTAAGAATGTAATAAAAGCAACTTAATGTTTACTATCTTTTGATCCTTTTTTTTTTTTTTTTTTTTGGACAGAGTCTCGCTCTGTTTTTTTTTTGGACAGAGTCTCGCTCTGTCGCCCAGGCTGGAGTGCAGTGGCGCGATCTTGGCTCACTGCAAGCTCTGCCTCCCGGGTTCACGTGGTTCTCGTGCCTCAGCCTCCCAAGTAGCTAGGACTACAGGTGCCCGCCACCACATCCAGCTAATTTTTTGTATATTTAGTAGGGACAGGTTTCACCGTGTTAGCCAGGATAGTCTCAATCTCCTGACCTCATGATCTGCCTGTCTCAGCCTCCCAAAATGCTGGGATTACAGGCGTGAGCCACACTCCTGGCCTACCTTTTGATTCTTAAAGGTTAGTGAATATTAATAAAATTAAATGTGTAATCTTTAATAAAATTTATAATTTTATCCACTTTGTCTTTTATTTTCACTTTAGCATTTTATTATTATAGCTATGGGGGCCTTCAGCAAAGGTACTATTGTACAGTAGCTTCTACCTGGTTAATAGATTCTTTAAGAGTTCTACGTGCCTTTACAATTTGGTGCCTTGATTTTGCCACATTTTTACATTTTTAGACTGTTCCAACATCTTCATTCAAATATTGTGCCATAAATTGCATGCCTGTAGTCCCAGCTACTCAGGAGGCTAAGGCAGGATAATTGCTTGAGCCTGGGTGTTCAAGAACACAGTGAACTGCATTTCAGCCTGGGCAGCAGAGTGAGACCCTGCCTCAAAAAAATACTGTGCTGTAATGTATATGATTTTCTATGAACATGTAGTATTCATTTCAACTCCTTTTCTTTTCTCATTGCCCTACGACACTTAAAAGTAGTATATTACTCCACCATCACATTATGTTATTTTTATGATGTCAAATCAGGATGCCTTTTGTTTTAAAATTATTAGTGCAAAAGAGAAATGTTTTATTTATATGTGCTAAGATGAATACAGCTTGAACAGGTTTTCTAACAAATTGGAAGTTGAGTGATGTCACTTAAGGTGGGCCCTAATGTGAGGCAAAGGGGTGTTGAAATTACATGGCAGTACATGGCTATATGATTATTTAGATGATTAATAATATGCTCGTATTAATTATTTTTTATTACAATAAAAATGAAAAGTGGTAAAAATATTATGACATAGAATTAAGGACCTTCCAAGAATTTATTTTTGGAGTCTAATCTGAGTAACAATTGTACCAGAGTATGGTGCAGAGTAAATGAAGGATTATACTCTAAGGTATCAAAAATCAGGGAGGAATGTATTATTTTGCATGTATTAATTAGTAATTGAGTTCAGCTATATGTAACAAACAATTCCCCAGCTCTATAAGACAGGGTTAAACAAAACAAAACAAACAAAAACAAGGGAAAACTCGAACAACAGTGGCTTAAACAAGATCAGGAGTACATCTTTTCCCTTATGAATAATAAGGATCCCTGAAGCAGGCAGTTCAGAGCTGATGTTGTGGCTCAATGGTGTCACCAGGGAATGAAGCGCCTTCTTGATGTTCTCTGCCATTCTTAAGTTCTTCTTTATGTTCCCAGGAGGCCTCCGTAGCTCCGGTCATCCTATCTTTTTCCACTTGGAAAGAAAGGGAAAGAACTAAGGGGAAAAGGTAAAAACCAGACAAATCTGTGTTTCAAGGGCTTTCCCAAAACCCCACCCAGTGACTTCCATATAGGAGCTGATCATAATCCGGAAATAAACAACTATCAGCACCATAATCCTGAATAAAAATCCCTAAAGTCTAAAATCCTGAAAATCAATCCTGAAAGATCAAAATCCCGAAAATGCAGTTCTGGAAAAAATGTAAAAGATACTTATTTTACATTTTTAAAAAGGGACTTATTTGAGAAACATAAAAACACGGCAGAACACTTCATAGGTCACTTTATAAAATAAAATAGGCAGTATTAGCATACAAATTTTTATAAACAGAAACACGCAGGTATACTAATGACAGTTGCATGGGTCTAACAGTTATGAGCAGATGAACCGTGTTCATGAAGGAATAGCTTTTACAACTGAGGTCGTCTGAAATACTGTGACGGACATCCTAAGTCTTTTGATGAGATCCATCAAAACTGTGATGGGTCACCACTGCATATGCAGTTACCTAAAGAGCTAAGATCTTGAGAAATTTTATTTTTCACAAATGCAGATGTATGAAAGGACATCTCTTCATTTATTAAGGACATTTCGGTGCTTTTATGTACACGCACGATGCTTATACACAAAGTCAACATTGTGGTAATGTACCTTTTTGGAGTCAAATTTGCAAAAAGTACATAAAATAAATTAGAACTCTGTGAGTCTTCCCAAAACTCCAGTTTTGGAAATAAGATGAAATACATTGCATAGCACATTGTAAGAGAAATAGTGCTTGACCCAGCATGGTGGCTCAAGCCTGAAATCCCAGCACTTTGGGAGGCTGAGGTAGATCGCTTGAACTCAGGAGTTCAAGACCAGCCTGGGCAACATGGCAAAACCCCATCTCTACAAACAAAAAATTTAATACAAAAATTAGCCAGGCATGGTGGTGCGCACCTGTGGTCCCAGCTACTAGGGAGGCTGAGGTGGGAGGGTTACTGGAGCCTGGGGGGCAGAGGTTACAGTGAGCTGTGATCTCACCACTGCACTCCAGCCTGGGCAGCAGAGCAAGACCCTGTCTCAAAAAAAAGAAAAAAAAATAGGGCTGCGGATTTAAGAGTAGGAAAACTAAAAAAAAAAAAAAAAAATTGACATATGAAAATGTGTGTTACAGGGATATATTATGGCAGTTGCATGGAGGTAGTCTATAAGAACTGGCCGACTTTCATGATCATTAACTATATTTTGAAGTCTTGCATCTTGACAAATAGCTGCTTTTTTTCTTTTAGGACATGGCTGTCATTGGAGAATACGTTCATGTTCCTTCTACATGTGGTACTGTTCTTTTTGAAATTCTTGTATGATTCCATATACAACAACATGAGCATTGCCTATTAAATTTCCCCGTTTTCTGTGCCATGCTTCTGTTTTGTGGGTAGATGGAAATCCATTCTACATGTACTCCATATACAGACCACAAATTTGGCGGAAGCAATACTGGTGATGGAACAGCAACACCATTGCATTAAGTGTCTTCTTATCCTATTGTGCACATAATTATTTTTGAACTAGTCAGTACTTTGCTGGCTTCTTCAGGCAATATGGCTTTAATTCATTAAAAGCTTCTGGAATGTCATCTGCTGAAAGGAATGCCAGTGCAGGCAAACGAAGCTTTTAACTGAAGTTTGTATCGTTGCCATATCATTGTAGCCAATCCACTCATCTGAATTTCCTGCCAAATGCATTAGGCTGAATGGGAAACACAAACTATTGGTAACACTTTGAAATTCACTTTTAGAATTCTTTTTTTTTTTTTTTTGAGACATGTTTCGCTCTAGTCGCCCAGGCTGGTGTACAGTGGCATGATCTTGGCTCACTGCAACCTCCGCCTCCCAAGTAGCTGGGATCACAGTCGTGCGCCTCCATGCCTGGCTAATTTTGTTTTGTATTTTTGGTAGAAACGAGGTTTCACCATGTTGGCTGTTGGCCGGGCTGGTCTCAAATTCCTGACCTCAAGTGATCCGCCCACTTCGGCCCCTCAAAGTGCTGGGATTGCAGGTGTGAGCCACTGCACCTGGCCCAAATAAGCATTTATTAAGTGCTTTACTTTTTCTTGTCATTAATACATAATTGAGTGGATAAGTTCTAGAATTTTCAGATCTAACAGGGACATGAATTGTATATAGCTGATAAACAGTGGGAACAATTTTGAAAGTGCAATTTCTTAGCTAAAGTGAAGCATGTACTAGTTCTTGTATGTTAGATTTAGTGGTAAATATAAGAAACCTGTATTCTTTGACAGTTAAATCACTAGTCAAGAATAGTTCACCGTTTAAAGTTTTTTGTTTGTTTAACACTGAGGAACCTCAGTATCAACAAGTATCTTTGGTTCAGAAGGTCACTGAGCTTGTTGAATTCTTTGTATTCTCTGCTGAAGGGTGTTTTTTGAATGGAAGCATGGTGCTATACGTGAAGGGACAGAAGTCTTACACTATTGAATAATTTGGCCAGGAGATTTCTTGTACTTTTGGCCTGTGTTTTCACTTCTGTGATCTTTGAAACACTTGCTGCACTTGTATTTGGAGAGTGGTTGTGGTCTACAAATTTTGTAAGTATATACTATCCATCTGAAAGTGCATATTGCTTGGCTGCTGCAGTTAAGCAATTTTCTGCTTGTGCAGCACCAATAATAATTAGCATTTAAACTTTTATCTTTCACCATTTAGTAACCTTGTATATTTAACTTATCACAGCCCTTTTGCAAGGGAACATTTCGTAGTCTCTTCTGTTGTGTTGTAAGGAATTCAGTAAGAAGGAATGATACTTGGCTTTGCCAGTACCAAATCTGTATTAGTCAAGATTCTCCAGAGAGACAGAAGTAATAGAATATGCATATATACATGAGAGGGGATTTATTAGGGGAACTGGCTCATGTGATTATGTAGCTGAAAAGTCTTACAACAGGCTGTCTGCTAGCTGGAGACCCTGGGATGCTGGTATAGTGGTTCAGTCCAAATCCAAAGGCCTCAGAACCAGGGAAGCTGATGATGTGACTCTCAGCCTGAGGCTGAAAGGCCGGGACCTGGGAACTGCTGGCATAAGTCCCAGAGTCCAAAGGCTGGAGGCCTCTAGTTCTGATGTCCAAGGCAGCGAAAGAGAAGCCTGTGCTAGCTCTGAGAGAGAGAACAATTCACCTTCTGTATTTGTTCTCTCTGGGGCCCCAGCTGATTAGATGGTGCCCGCCAACATTCAGGCGAGATCTTCACATAATCCACTCAGACACACACACTAATCTCTCCTGGAAACACCCTTACAGACACATACCCAAATAATGCTTTACTAGGTCTCTAAGTCTTCCTTAATCCAGTCAAATTGACACCTAAATTTAAGTCCACAAGTTCACCCCATGTCAGTTTATCACTCATATGCATTTCCTTAAACCATACTTAATTTCCAAATAAAGACAATAACTAGGTAATAGTTCCACCTAACATGATGTAGCTATCGTATGCTTGTGATTTTGGGGATGTTAGACTTTAGGGATTTTGATCTTTTGGGATTTCAACATTTGGAACTATGGCATTCAGAATTTTGTCTTTCAGGATTATGATCCAAATCCCTTCCGTTTACGTGTCCTTGACCATGACTGTGTCATGGAGCCATCGTTGCTCCAGGGGAAGCTGGGAAAAATACTTAAGTGAGCACACTGCTGCCTCAACAAATTTGGACTCTCTGTGAGGACTAAGAGAGAACAGACACTGGGTAGGCAAATTAGCAGTCTCTGCCACACCAATTAAATATTAATAGCTATGTTAAGTTCAAAACAGACTGGGGTGCAGTAACTCATGCCTGTAATCCCTGAGCTTTGGGAGGCTGAGACAGGAGAATTGCTTGAGCCCAGTTCAAGACCAGCTTGGGCTACCTAGGGACACCCCTGTCCCTGCCAAAAAAAAAAGAAAAAAGTTCAGAACAAACCAGTCTATGTCCTTTTTTTTTTTACATTTCTACTTTAACCAAAGTTATATGAAAGAAACATAAATAAGTCTAAATTTCTAGAGTACGAAGGAAACGTAAGATCATGTAATCCTGGCATTTTAGGCTTAGAGATAATTAGTGCCTTGTCTGAGACCACAGGGAGCAGTTCCAGGCTTGGGATTTCACGTTCCTGACTCCCATGCCAGTCACTGTTCTTTCCGTTTACTTGGCTGCTTCATGAACTCTGGGTGCTCATCTGTCACTCTTCTGCATATACAAGGTGGCTGGGTTTTGGTTACACTATCTGGGAGAAAATCGTCTAATTCCTTGAATATTTACAATAAAAGTGATCTGAGGAATATTTATGTGTCTTACTTGAGAGTCTTTATACGTTCACTTTGTAAGTGTTGATGGTGCTGGCAGTATGTAAACATTCATTCATTCTTCATTCGTTTATTCGACAACAACTGCATACTAGACAATAAGTTATAATGTCCCAAGAACCTTATGAATTTCCGTATCCCCAAGTAGGTCCTCACTGAGTGAATAATTAAGTCATAGTTTCTACCTTCAGGAAATTCTTAGGTCTGAGAGACAGAAAAGCAAATCAATGATAATAGTACAGCAAAGGCAAATCCCTTGAGGTGATACAGGCATGGGTGAAGGGAAGCTAAATAAATCTCTGATGCAGAAAGCGGGTCTGGAAAGATGCCAGTAGGAGGTAGCCCCAGGTTCAGTTTTGAAGGGGCTGGCCAGGTGAGGAAAGAGAAGGGCAGCGTATCAAGCAGAAGAATGAGTTTCTCACCAGTAGGGAGTTTAGAGAAGAGGGGACCACAAGAAGTATGGGAAGAGGACATGTTCATAGGAAATGAGGCTTGAGAGGTGGCCATGGCCACATCAACAGAGACCTTAATAGTATGTTAAAGGATTTGAACCTACCTAACCTCCCTGACAGGGTGCCATGGAGTCAGGTCAGGGAATGGATCAGGTGTCTCTCCACTTTGGTGTAACCACCTGACATTGTGGTTAGACCATGGTGCCTCAGTGCAGAGCACCAGCGAGTCACCTCTTGTCACCCACAGCTGCAGATAGCCAGGGCCAATAAAATCACACATAAAGATTCCTGTGCCTCCCTGCCCAGTGCTCCCAGGACTCACCTCTTGGCAGAGCCTTACTAACCTTTCTAGCTCCTTGCAGACTCCACATGTCACCTTTCACTTTCCTACCCATCATGTTGTCCTCACTCTTCAGGGACTCCTAACAAGGGCTTCTTTTTGTCTCCTGCCTAATAAGGAATGATTTGCTTCTATTTGATGGTTGGTTATGCTTGGCTTTATGGGACCCTCAGATGGTGGAAAACACCAGACATATTTTGTAACCTCTAATGGTGGGATGAAAGACAATATTTCAGGAATTGCAGACAGCCAGGAGACAGGAAGCCTGATCCTAAGAGTGGTTAGAGCAGGGCCTCCCGCTTCCCCATCCTTGCTGCTTCGGTCTACAGCCTGCCCCTCCAGCAGGTCTTCTCCCGGTCTGTTCTCCCTTCTCTGCTGAATACTTTTCTTTCCCATTTCTCAAATCGAGCTCCTGATCCTCTCCTTGGACTCCTAGTTGCGTTGTCGTCTGGTGCCCAGCAGAGGACTGGCATCCTTTATCTGACCTCCATCCTCAGATGGATCCAAACCTCCTTTGTTGGCTCTGCCTCTAGTAGCGAAGTTTCTGACATCAAAGGGTGTCATTGGAGCTGCATCCTCTTGGTTAATGCAAGTAATAGACACAATTTTATTATTGAGGGACCATCTGAACCTCTCTGTCGGTGACTTTGGAAGTAAAATGTACCATGGAAAAGCTCATCTCTTTATTACTTGTTTCTTTTTCTTTCTCTCCTTTTTTTTCCCCCCTTAGGCAGGAATTATTACAACAATAAAGAAAACTAACAAAATTTTTCTCCAAATCCCACAACCATAAGTCATCAGCTGTTTTTACTTTTCCTGGTATTCTTTTCCAGTCCCTGCTCATCTACAGCGACATTAACTAAATTCAGTTTTGAAGTGCATTTCTTTTTTGTGCCAAATGATCGTATTTGGAACAGACTGAAGTAATCGAGCTATAGGAATATCTTGGGTAATAATGGCTTCTTCTTTTGATTATTTCCCTTTAGGAGTGATACTGCTGATCCTGTAACATGGAGGATTGTCTTCATACCTCATCTGAGAATCTGTCCAAATTGGTCAGCTGGGCCCACAGCCATGGGACTATTTGCAGCCTCATTCCAAACCTGAAACACTTGCTTTCTGAAGGTTCCCATGGGAACCTGACAGCAATGTGGGGCTGTAGTGCTGGCCATGCTTATCACTGGCCGCTAACAGCTACTTGCAGAGCTGGGTCCCAAGAGAGGGTCTGTTTCCAGGATAACAGAAGTTTTAACTCTGATAGTCCCAGTATAATCGGGGTGCCCTCTGAGACACAGACTAGCCCTGTTGAAAGGTACCCTGGGAGACCAGTGAAAGCAAAGCTAGACTGTAACCGGACCAGAGACTCTTGTGACTTCTCCTATTGTAGTGAGCCCTCTGAACTGGATGAAACTGTTGAAGAATATGAAGATGAGAACACCCTGTTTGACATGGTTTGTGAGTCTTCTGTTACAGATGAGGATAGTGACTTTGAACCCCAAACCCAAAGGCCTCAAAGCGTTGCTCGCAAAAGACCTGGGGTAGTCCCATCTTCCCTCCATTCAAGCTCCCAGGCGCAGATGGTTGACGAATGCAGCAATGATGTCATCATCAAGAAAATCAAACAAGAAATCCCTGAAGATTATTACATTGTGGCAAATGCAGAACTGACAGGAGGAGTGGATGGACCAGCCCTATCCTTGACACAGATGGCAAAACCCAAGCCTCAGACTCACGCTGGTCCCTCCTGTGTAGGGTCTGCTAAACTGATTCCCCATGTCACATCCGCTATCAGCACGGAGCTAGACCCACACGGTATGTCTGCATCCCCCTCTGTGATCTCCAGACCAGTTGTCCAGAAGACTGCTAGGGTATCTCTGGCTTCACCAAACAGAGGCCCCCCTGGTACCCATGGCACCAACCAACAGGTGGCCATGCAAATGCCTGTGAGCACATCCCATCCTAACAAACAGATCAGTATCCCCTTGTCTGCCCTGCAGCTGCCTGGACAGGATGAACAAGTTGCCTCTGAAGAGTTCCTGTCCCATCTGCCCAGCCAGGTCTCCTCCTGTGAGGTAGCCCTTTCTCCCTCAGTTAACACAGAGCCAGAAGTGAGCTCCAGTCAGCAGCAGCCCCCAGTCGCTCCAGCCATAACCACTGAGGCCACAGCACAGTGCATACCAGGTATGGCATATGAGGCGACAGCGAGTCCCTCATCCACGCACGCCAGAATTCTGCGCCGTCAGCACTTCTAAAACCATTCACTCCAGTTTGCTAGAATTCAGTCCTTTGTTAGTCATGGAAAGATAGAAACAATGACTGTTATGTCCAGGTGATACTATAAAGGAAATTCATAAGAATTAAGGCCATAACCAGTTGACGTACCTTAGGGCTGAGAGGACAGCTGTAAGATTGTTCTGTTGATATTGTAGCGTTAGATTTAAGGTTGATACCTGTCAGCTGAATTTTTATATAGTAAAGTTATTTTTGAAAGTTTTAAAAATATGTTTTTCTATCAGTAGCAAGGTGTTTAGTTGTTGTTTGAAGCCAAAATGATGTTGAGTAAGGCATATCTTGACAATAGACCTAATGCTTTTCCATTATTATTTATTTGACTGAGCCAACTTGACATTGCTATTCATTTTAGTTGGTGTGGTAGTTAATAAGTTTTTTAAAAAGCAGTAGACATTTCTAAAAGAGGTATTTGATCTTTTCTCTTAAAATTTAAAAGAATACGGAAACTTGGATTTCTGGAATCTGTGAGCCTAACTGGAATGGATTGAGAGGAGAGTGAAATAATTGTACGAGGCCCCCGCACCTGTAATTCTAACGTTCTAATGTTCTTTAATTCTGACATTCAATATTTATTTAATCTGGGCCATTAGTATATAAAGGGGTTGGGTCTCATGCTTTTGGCTTCGTGACTCAAATCTAGTAGGTTAGAATAGAAACGTGGACAAGGACAAACAAATGTGCAGAAATCTGTGGCATGTTTTAGTTTATTTCAGCCCTTCTCAAAAACGTCGTGTATTTTGGGAAATGCTTCCTAGAAGCCTGAGGCACCTGTGCCTTTGTCCTGAAACTTCCTTGGATTAAGTTGCTTTACAAACTTTTTTTCCAGTTTTAGTATCAACCTTAAGATTCCCAAAGAAGACCTTCGGTTTATGATTTTTGTGAAGACATAGTCGTGGTGTTATTAAGAAGATATTCACTGAAAATATTTCTCTCCTGATTGAAGATCATGCTTTTCAGTTTATTCACTTTTCTCTTTTTTAAATAATAGTTTTATTGAGATACCATTCACATATCATAAAATTCACTCTTTTAAAGTGTACAGTTCAATGGGTTTTGGCATATTCATAGCATTGTTACAACCATCACCATTATCTAATTTCAGAATATTTTCATCACCCCAAAAAGAAACCCCATACCCTTTAACAGTCACTTTTTCCCTCCTCCTAGTTCCTGGCAACCACTAATCTACTTTCTGTCTATGGATTTTCCTCTTCTATATGTTTCATATACGTGGAATCATGTATTATGTGGTCTTTTGTGACCGCCCTCTTACGCTTAGCATAATGTTTTCAAGGTTAATCCATGTTTTAGCATTTCTTTCCTTTTTATTGCCAAATAATATTTTATTGTATGACTATACCATATTTTATTTTTCCTTTCATCAGTTGATGGACATTTGGGTTGTGTTCATACTTTGGCTGTTATGAATAATGCTGCTGTGAACATTTGTGAACAGGTTTTTGTGTGAGTGTGTATATTTATCTTGCTTGGGTAACTACCTAGGAGTGGAATTGCTGGGTCCTGTGGTAACTTTATATTTAACTTTTTGAGGAGCTGCCAAAGTGTTTTCCCAAGCAGCTCCATCATTGTACAGCCTCACTAGTAATCTATAAAGATTCTTATTGCTCCACATTGTCACCAACACTTGTTATTTTTCATGTTTAAAAAAATAATAAATATCCTATTGGGTGTGTGAAGTAGTATCTTATTGGGGTTTTGATTTGCATTACCCTAATGACTAATGGTATTGAAATTTTTTTTCATGTGCTTGTTGGCCATTTGTATATTTTCTTTTGAGAAATATCTACTCAAATCTTTTGCCTATTTTAAAATTGCCTTCCTATTGGTGAGTTTTTGGAGTTCTTTATGTATTCTGAATATGAGATCCTTATCAGGTGTATAATTTGCAAATATTTTCTCCCATCCCATGGATAAGTCCTTTACTTTCTTTCTTTTAAAAAATATTTTAATGAATTATACTTTGATCATTGAATAGCAGTGTGGTCCGTGGCTAATCTCATCATGAGAGAAAATGTTATCTTTATTAGGCTGGTGAAAGTCTTTGTTCCAGGAAATCTGACTCTTAATATATGTAGGATATAAGTAGTGCCTTTTCACTTAAATTGTTATGAACCTGGTTCTAGTTTATTTATTTGTTTGAGCTCTCCTGCCTTTTTTTAAATTATTATTTTAATAGGGTGGAATTCAGAAATGTATTTTGCCAAGTGATCCAGTGTACCCAGTTTGGTGAGAGTATTAGTTGTGTTGCACACCTTTTCAGTAACTCATTCCTGCAAAGCAAGATGCAAGACTTTTCTGCATCTGCCTCATGGATAGTAAATGAGGCCCTGAGGCGCTTTGCTAAACCATATATGAATATATTACTGTCTCATTATTTTGGGAAAGAAATTCAGCCTATTTGAAAAAAAATACTAATCCATTTATTATTGTATATATTACATTCTCTTAGGTTTTTTTCTTGCCTCATGGAAATTGCACTTCTTATATTAGCTATAAAAAGCAGGCATGCCCAAGGAGAGCGTGTAATATGTACAGTCATAAATTGTGATTTGGCTTTACTCTCAGAGGAGGATTAGTTTGGCTTGGAGGTGAACCTTTAAGAAAAACAGTATGAAGAATAGTTCGGACGATTTTCCAAGGATGGTCCTCATGTTTTGATCCATTGTTCTGAGGAAGGATACCCTATTGCTAAGATGTCATTAACTTTGGAGAAATACTATTTGAACTGGAAACAGCAGTGGGACAAATAAAACTCAGACTCACATTTTTCTTTTGAGTGAACTGTATAAAGTTAACATAAAATTTACTTTTTACTCTAGTACCTAATTAGATTCTGTGTTCTAAAGTTTTATTTATGTATTTGTGTTTGCATGTTTATTTATAGTAGGTAATCTTCTTTCTAACATAGATTTTAAAAAATTTAGAATCTAGCATACCCAGATTCATGTGAATGACTTTGTTACAAATGGACCTTACATCGTTAATATGTAAAGCGTACTTGGGACTAAGCAAAGAGGACAGGTTCTGAAAGCTAAGTCAGGCTCTTTTAAAATGGATGCTCTGTACTGGGTCTTTATCAGATCATTGCAGAAATACTGCATATCTTTAGATAACATTTTTAAAATAAATAATTTGACAAATCACTATTGAGTCAGCCAGAAACAAAGAGAAATTGTTCCATTTTGTTTGGTTTTACTGTTGCCATTTAAATTTGATTCCCATAGTGGAAAATCATCCCTACTTCTGTTCAGAGCTGAACTCATAAAATTATAAAATGTTAATCAAGGTATAGATAAAATCATTAATTTTCATGTCAATCCTGCCATACTGCTCAATCCAAATCTTAGCAAACAATGAGTAAAGAGGGCATCTATTATTAGAAGAATTATTGACTACCTACTAGTAGCTTGGATTCCATTAATTTTTGAGGTTTTATGTAAATTTGAGGCATTTGTCATAATGACATTTAAGTCTCGATTGCATCATGAGTTAGGGTTTTATGTGTATATTATATTTCTTCAATATACTCACATACACATAGCTTCTTTTATGATTTTGTGCAAGGATCCCTTTTATTAATCAACTCTTTTCCCAGAAGTTCTGTGGTATAAGCAATCAATTTTTGCATATCAAATTTGTATGTATATATATTTTTTCTTTTAAAAAATATATATTTATCTTTTTCTGATAGCTTCATATGGATTCTGCATATATTAGAAATAGTAACTCATAATCTGTCATGTATATTGGAAATACATTTCCCAAGTAACTCAGTCTCTCATGTGTATTGGAACTGCATTTTCCACTTTACCATTAGCTTTTAATTTTGTTGATGACCTTTTTTGAGGTATGAATTTTCTTAATTTTTATGAAGGCGATTATTTCAGCATCTATCAGTCAATCAATCTTTTCTGTCTTTGGTATTTTGCTTAGGAAGTCCTTTCCATACATTGGGATCACATAAATATTTCTCTGTATTTCCCTCTTGTTCTTTTATGGTTTTCTTTCCCTCTCCTCTCCTCTTCCTTTCTTTTTTTAACATTTGACTTTACAATTAGAATACGTTTTGGGGTAGAACCTCATGTTACTATTTTTGCAGATAGATGTCTCAGCTTCATTTGTTGAATAATTCTCATTCTTCACTGAATTGATTCATATACCACATTTTTGTTTATTATTGGGTCTCTTTATTTTCAGTTCTGTTTTTATTGATCTCTTTATTTTTTTCTTCTAATTTTTACTGTTTGAGTATTTTATTTGTATAAATTCATGGTGATTTTATACAAAAAATGCATTCAGAAAGAGAAATGTAGTCTAAATCATTTAATATGCTTTTTGAAAAATTACTCATGTAAAATTGAGTTCAGTGAGCTTTTAAAAATTGATTAAGGTATATATTACTGCCAGTTATTTGGTCTGTGTTGACACAATAGATAATGGTTTCTCTTGTCAGAAGCAGAAAATCTGAGTTAAGATCAGTTAAAGGAGAGAATTAACTGCCTTATAGCCCAAGGACAGATTTTCAAACCAACTTTCACCCGGGCTCAGACAGTATCAAATTTCCCTCTTGCCATTTGCCACCTTGCCTTCCTCCATATTAGATTCACCCGTTATACCTGATCCCTGCATGGATCCAAGATGGTTGTGCTGCTGGTTTCTTGTCCAGCAGTAGACAGAACCTGTGTCACAGCATTCCCAGTCACCGCTAAACGACTCACGGGGGGTCAGGCCCCCACCCTGGAAATGGTATTAAGACCAAGCCTACACAAACTGCATAGCTGAGTGTGGGCGAGGGGTGGAAGTATTCTTCCAAGAACATTCTAGGTATTATTCTTGAGAGGGACAGTAAACCAGAGATTCCTACTACTGTTCATGGGAGGTTTGTTTTGTTTTCTTTTGAGCATTTAGTTTTTTTTTATGTGGGCAGATAGGAAGAGTTGTTACGTGTTTTATTTAAAGGCAGCGAATATTGGAAAAGTGTTCTAAGTGTGGAAATGTGTATAAATATGTGTGCTTGTGTATACATACACATGTATATATATACATGGGCACATACTTTATATATTTCTTTATTCCATGAGAAATATATGCCTCTTCTTAAAAGAAGAAACAAGACTAACTGGGCACAGTGGCTCACGCCTGTAATCCCAACACTTTGGGAGGCCAAGGCGGGCAGATCACCTGAGGTCAGGAGTTCGAGACCAGCCTGGCCAACATGGTGAAATCCCATCTCTTCTAATTTCTGTGGGTACATAGTAGGTGTATATATTTATGGGGTACATGAGATGTTTTGATACAGGCATGCAATGTGTAATAATCACATCATTAGGGGGGTTAGGGGTATTCAGCCCCTCAAGCATTTATCCTTTGTTACAGACCATCCGATTATATAATCACATCATTAGGGAGAAGGGGGTATTCAGCCCCTCAAGCATTTATCCTTTGTTACAGACCATCCGATTATACTCCTCTAGTCATTTAAAAATGTACAATTAAGTTATTATTGACTACAGTCACCTGTTGTGCTATCCCAACTCTTTACTACTCAAGTAATGAGCAAAAAATATGACAGTGTAACTGCCACACCTTTCCTTTCCTAAGCCTGATACTGTCAGGGAAGAGTTGAGTCTGGTCTGATTTCAGACATGACCAAGGAAACAAGGCTTCCAGTGAGTCCCTTCACCTCACCTTGGTGGTGTTCTTGGGTGACTGCACGTTCTCTGAGATCTCAGCTCGCCAGTTCCTAACAGGATTGTGGCAGAGGATAAATGGGATAACTAGAGTTGAAAGGTATCAGGCCTGTGAGCAGGGTTCAGTGTTCCTTCCCCTCCCTTTTAGTGTACGATTTCCTACATGTGGGGAAGATTCCCCCCAAAGATCACTTCCAAAGTTCGCTTCCTGGAGGAGTGAGGGAAATAAGGTTCCAGACTTTCCTGTTAATCTCCGCTTCTGCTCCCCGAGCTGGCCCTGGGCACTGAGAACTTGGGGGAGGCCGGGCAGACGCGGCATTTTTGGTCTTTCCTCGTGGCCTCCTGAAACTCTGCGTTTCTAATGTGCTCCAAGGTAGTGCTGGTGGTGATGCTGGTCCATGGATCATATTTTAGTAGACACATGGGTGTAACTACATGAAACTAGAATCTACTTCTCACAGAGTATTGAGCACAATCTAATGATGGTGATGAAAATAAAAATAATAAAGGTGGCTATTATCCATTTATTGAATGTTTATCGTATGTCAGGTACTCTCTTTAGTGCTTTGCCTACATTTTTGCATTTGGTCCTCACAATAACCCTGACAGGCAGACATTATCATTACTTTACAAATGAGGGAACTGAGTTTCAGAGAAGTGAAATGACTTAACTAAGGTCTCAAGGCCAGAGTAGGGAATCAACTCAAATACATCGGATTCTATTTATCTCTGAGAGATCTGAGAAAAAAATAAAAATAAACACATCAGACTCTAAGCTCCGGGTGGCCAGGCTCCACTCTCCGAGTGGCCAAGGGACCAAGAGAAAGCAGAGAGAGCAGAATATGAATGGCAGTAAGAGTGATTTGTTCTCACCTGCTGAATGATTCAGCAGCTCAGGGGAACCTAGACATCTCTGAAGACCTAAGCCATGTCTCAGGACACTTTCAGATCTTACTCACCATCCACACGTGAGATCTAGAGGACAAAGGACTGTAATAGGCAAGTGACAACTCAGCCCTCTAATCTTTTAGAAGATCAGATCGAGTGGCATAGTCCAAAGAACAGCTCTTATTTCAACTAAAGGGAAGAGAAACAGTGATAGCCCTGAAAAAGCTAACAAACAAACAAAAAACGAATCTATAACCAAAGATGACAGCTTCTGTTCAGCACCCACTAGTTCTGTGGAATGAGCTTCTATGCTTCCTATGAAGGGTGGAGGGAAGGATTCAGTGACATGGGACATAGCTGTCACTGAAGCAGCACATATAGTATTCTCTGGCATTGGCAGGTGCATGTTACATGTTTATTGAATGAATCCAAAAAAAAAAAAAAAAAGAAATGCAGAATCTCAGGCTCCATCCCAGACCCACAAAACCATCATCTGCGTTTAAAAAGATCTCCAGGTGACTTTGTATATGCATTAGAGCTTAAGAAGCAGTGATCTAAGAAATTCAGGATTACAGGCTACATTGTCATTTCATCTGGCCACCCAGTAACATTGAGCACTCCTCCTGTCTGTTGAGCACTCTTCCTGTCTATGTGAGAGAATTCCCTCCTTTGTGCATCTGTACCTCCCCATAGGAGATGCCAGAAACTTGCTTTCCAGGTTTACATTTCAGCAAGGGCAGTCCTGTGACCTTAGGCTTTGCCAGTCAAATACATCCACATCAGACTGGGGGAGCTCGGGGATGCAAATTAAAACAACAAGGTACTATCTTACTCCCATCAGAAAGGCAAAAAACAAAATAAAACAAAACAAAAAACACTTAACTATCCCAAGTGTTATTGAAGGTATGAGAAAATGGGGACATGCTGGTGGAAATACAAATTGGTACAACTACTTTGGAGAGCAATTTACAGTATCTAATAAAATTTAAAGTGTGCGTATCATACAACCTTGGAATTCAATTTTTAAATGCCTTAGACTTTCTCATAGTATATAAAAGGAGATATGTATGGGGTCTACAGTGCGACTTCTTGATAACAGGAGAAAAAAAAATCAGTTAACAACCTTAGTGTCTATCAGTAGAGAAATAGATAAATACATTGTGATATATTTTTCAGTGGACTAGACGAATCAGCCAGATGTACACTTATTAATGAAGATAAATCTTGGAAGACAAAGTTGCAGAATATTGTTATATATTAGAATAACACCATACCTGTTTAAAGCACGTGAACATTATGATGTAGTGTGTGTTGCACATACACACACACTTAAACATGGACTGGAAGGAGACACTCCAGATATACAGTAGTGGTTTTCTTTGAGGAAGGGATGATGGAAACAGGTACATGGGAAACTTGAACTGTATCTATAATTTTTTAAAATATGTATGTAACATATATAGTGAAATACGAACATTCATTAAATCTGAGTGGTGGGCAGTCAGCACTCTGGGAGGCTGAGGTGGGAGGATCACTTGAGCCCAGGAGTTCAAGGCTGCAGTGAGCTATGATTGTGTCATTGCACACCAGCCTAAGCAACAGCAAGACCCAGTCTCTTAAAAAAAAAAAAAAAAAATTCTGAGTGATGGGAACATGAGTTTATGTTAACAGGAGGCAACCTTAGCACAGTGCTTCAGGGGTGAACTTTTTTTTTTTTTCACACAACAACCTGGATTCATATCCCAGCTTGCTCCCTTCTTTTCTGGGTTACTTTAGCAAGTTACTTAACCTTTCTGTGGCTTAGTTTTCTCATCTGTAAAATAAAGATAGTAAAGCAATCCTATAGGGTTGATATATATATAGATTAAGTTGAGCTATACAAAGCCCTCTGGTTCATGGTAAACATACTCTAGCTGGTATTCCGTATACTTTTTGAATGTTTAAAAATGTGATTACTGGCCGAGCGCGGTGGCTCAAGCCTGTAATCCCAGCACTTTGGGAGGCCGAGACGGGTGGATCACGAGGTCAGGAGATCGAGACCATCCTGGCTAACACGGTGAAACCCCGTCTCCACTAAAAAATACAAAAAACTAACCGGGCGAGGTGGCGGGCGCCTGTAGTCCCAGCTACTCGCGAGGCTGAGGCAGGAGAATGGCGTGAACCTGGGAGGCGGAGCTTGCAGTGAGCTGAGATCCGGCCACGGCACTCCAGTCTGGGCGACAGAGCGAGACTCTGTCTAAAAAAAAAAAAAAAAATGTGATTACTTTAAAAAATAGATCATGAAGCATAAATAAAATTGTGGAATATTTACGAAGGCGTTGTAACATTATTGCTGTTACTGAATATGGAATATTTTTGTTAGAAAGCAAACGTTACTACCACTGTCTTCTAGTGTATTTGTTTATGGACAAGGAATTTGAGAATTATTCTCACAAATTTTAACACTTTGGGTTTTCTCCGTACGATTGTGATGAGATGCTGTCATGGGAAAGTTTTTTTAAAACTCTTCTGTTGGAATAAATAGAAAACACAAAAATATCCATTATCTATGCAGTACTTTTATTCCAGGATCAACATTGCCTGAGTTCCACAAAGTGAGAGGTGATTTCCTTTATTTTACTGATGGAAATGACACACAAAGAAGGTAGATGGTTTGAAGTTATCCCGGGTGAGAGGGAACCTGGCCCCCTCCTTGTGAACTGAGAGGGACAGGGTTGGTGACCTGCATCGTGCTCCCTGCCCTTGCCTTTGCCTGCGTTGCTACGGGAGTAGTCTAAAGTGCTGACTGCTTCCCCTTCCTCTCCTTTGGTGTCACATCATGCTGATCACTTATCCAAAGTCGAGACTGCTAGGTTATATCCTAAAGAGGTCATTTATTTTTAAAATGAGAATCAAAAAGGACCTAGAGTTTAACAGAAGGATTGACTGTTTCAGGAGCAGAGAGACATGTCCCTTAGTCTTTTTTCTATTAAGTATCTGCACAAGTCACTTGCACTTCAGTTTATCAAACCTGTTTTCAGGATCAAAGACTGGTGGAGATAAAAAGAAGAATATTAAATTTCCTGCCTCGAGGATATCATTGTTTATAAAGGAGGCAGACAAACCAACAACTTCAAGTGTATAAGAAGGAGGTGTATAAAATATAGCTGAAGATACATGAAGAGTAGTTAACTCAGCCTCAGGGAATACATGGAAGGGTATTTCAGGTAGAAGGAATAATGTGAGCAAAGATGGTAGACCAGCAAGGAGTTGACTGTGGCTTGAGAATATATCTCAGTGGAGCCGGGAGAGTTGCTGCTGGAAAGATGGGCTGGAAAGCCACCTGTGAAAGGCTCTGCATATGATGTCACTGTGTCCTCCGTGGAACTCAGGGGGACACAGTTATTATCTTAGTATTGAGGAAGTAGGGGCTGGGACAGGAGGGCTGTTTTATAGGGTGACAGTAATCCAGGTGGGAAATGGCCGTAAGTACTCACATGAGATAACAGTGAAGGCATTGGAGAGCAGGAGACAGGTAGGTGTTTTAGGAGTTAAAAATACAGAACTTGGTGATCTGTGAGTGTTTTGCCTCTTAGAGTCTCTGTTGTCACCCACATATTCCCTGTCCAAAGGCACAACACTATTTTAAGTAATACCAAAAGGTCTTCAGGGCACAAAGACCTGCAGTGAAGTCATAGTGTTAAGTCCTCTATATGTAGGATAAAGCAGTTTGAAGAGTTCCGAAGCATGTAATGATCATCCATTCATCCAACAAATACCCATTGGAAGCCCACAAAGTGCCAAGTTCAGGTTAGGTACTTTGGATACAGCAACAAACAGAGAAAAAACATGGTTCCTGTTCTCATGCTGCCTACATTCTAATGAAAGAAAGACATCTCAAACATCCCTAGTTTGAAAACAAAACAAAACAAAACTTTTAAATATTTCCAGAACCGAGATGCTGTTAATCAAATTGTAAATGATTTTGTAAGACTAAATTGGTTGCCTTTAGATAACACATTCATCAAGGATGATGTATGAATAACAGTGGTTAAATGAACAGTTAAGCCACTGTGATAAATGAGAGGCAAGTCTTTCTTAGGTAGAAATTAAAAGTGTAGAGGCTAACCCATCCCATGTCATAATTTATTCAAAACACTTTCTACTCAGCTAAAAATAACAAGCCTAGCTGTATTAAAATTGTAATATTGCTTATTTTTGTGGACTAGTGACCTTCTTTAAGAACTAAATGTATATGTGTTTACTAGTATCTGAAAGGCAAAAGTAGAAAAGCAAATTGCTCTGTGTTGTACAGATGCATAATTTTCTGAGAAATTATGTTTCAGTAGCTTTTTAAAATGCTTGCAAATCCTATTTTAGTATCATTTATATTGGTATTTCACACACACACACACACACACACACAAAATCTTCCCAATTGGCTTTTTATTTCTTCAAGGGCATTTTCATATTATACCAATGAAATAAAAACTATGTTATTGAGATGTATTTAAAGTTTGCCTGTGTGTGATTGAGACTTCCAAATATGCGAAGTATACCCAAATGCAGCAAACCAGCAAATAGCTATAAACGTCAGAATATAATTTCCTTTCAATGAATTGGATTTGACTAAGACTGTGAGGATGCCAGGAACCACTTCAGAACTTAAGAGGTGTTGACCTTTCTAGCTTGGTATCCATTCCTTGAGGTCTGAAAAGATGAAATAATGTACAACCTCAGGGCAAACAAGTCAGTGTCAGGGCAGTGAGGCCTTAGCTCCAGCATCCCATGAATGCAAACATTATTCCCGTGTTTGTTTTCATTAGCAAAGCAGCAGCCCCCTTTTCCCCACAGGTAGAGCTGCCTGACCATCTTGGGTCTTAGCAGGAGTGGGCAGAATGCAGGTTATCCACTTCATTTTAGGTCCAGCAAGAGCTTCTCTTTCAATATAGATCATATTTATGTAACTAATGGCTTGTATCCCCAAAAGAGTATATTGGAACCAGAAGTATTTTTATTTTATTATTATTATTTTTTTGAGACCGTCTCACTGTGTCGCCCAGACTGGAATGCAGTGGCGTGATCTCAACTCACTGCAACCCCCGCCTCCCAGGTTCAAGCAATTCTCACACCTCAGCGTGCTAAGTAGCTGGAATTACAGGCGTGCGCCACAATGTCTGACTAATTTTTGTCTTTTTAGTGGAGACGGGGTTTCACCATGTTGGCCAGTCTGGTCTCGAACTCCTGACCTCAAGTGATCCACCCGCTTTGGCCCCCCAAAGTGCTGGGATTACAGGCATGAGCCACCGCACCTGGCCCAGAAGTATTTTTAGAGCATGGCAAAAATGAAAAAATATGCTTTATGGCTTCAAGGCTATTTTAAGCTTTACTTTAGGTAAGAACAGTGATCAGATTTATAATCAAGTAAATCTGATATAATGATTGATGCACCTTAGTTGGCTTATTGACTGTTATGATACACATATCAGTCTGCTTTTTTAGTACTGCCTTAAAATCGATAGGATTGCTTTCTTAGACCCAAAGAAATCATTTTCATTGCCTTTTTCAATTTTCTTTATTTTTATCATGGTAATACATATATATGGCAATCAATAAAATAATATTCCTGAATAGTAACAATGTCCCACCTTAGTTTTCATCCCAATGCCAGCTCTTCAAAGGAAACTTGTTTTCGATTCCTCCAAAAATCTGAACAAATGCATATACCTCTGTTTCTTGATTTATTAACTGAATAAAATATCTGTAGACTCTTTGTAATGAAAGATGAGGATTTAACTCATTTTCGTTAACTTTCCAATTTGATTGTTGGGTTGTTAAAAAACATAAGTAAGCAATAGAAGAAGTTAAAATAATGAAAGAGGAAATAAATATATTTCTCCACCTAAGGATGAGGATATTAGGGATATCAGTGTCCCTGTTCTTTCCACTGTTCTCTCCTCCCTGCTCCTGCTTCTCACAATCTTCTTATCATCACAAGTTTGTTAATATTTTTACTCTCTGTAACTAAGCCTTTTCTGCTTTATCCATAGGTTGATTCTAAATATTCAGAACCAGTAACACCTTTTATGCTATTTTCACCCACAGTGTAAATATTGTTCCTAGCTATTCATATTCTAAGATTGCATTTCTTTTCATCCCGATGAATTTCACAAGCTCTGGTGCACTCAGAGAGGAATGTTTCTAAGGGTTGTTGGGTGGATAAATGACTTAATCCATGTAAAGGGCTTAGAACAATTTCTGGCACAGAGAGTAAGTCTTCAATAAGCCCATCCCAGCAGTATTAGTAGTACTGTATTTCATTGCATCTGAAATGTTACTGACTATAAGCAGTATTATTATGTTCCGCAAAGAAAGAAAAGCATGCTACCAATTAAACTGTAATCCCCAGGAATTTAGAGACAAATCTCAGAATTACTAAAATGTGCAGAAGTGTATCTTAGAATCAGTGAAATATATTCTTGTTTTGTTATTGTGTGTGTGTTTTCCTAAAGCTTTTGGTGGCCTTTCTTGACAAGAGAACAATGTACCTTCACCATATTTGTTTGCCCATGAGATTCCCATGCTAGTTTCCTGCTACAGTTTGGACTAGTTGATTTACCCTAAACCTAAGTTGATCCCCCCACCCTGAGATTTCCCCTGGGTTGATCCACTGTTCTCCTAACTTCATGTTTCCTCCCTTTTTCCCCTTGTTTTGGTGAAATCCATCAAATAATTTCCCAAGAATGGATTGGTAGGAAGTAACTTTTGGAGTCCTTAAATTGCTGAAAATTTCTTTCCTCTAATACTACTTAAAAAAAAAAAATACAGATGAGGTCTCCCTGTGTTGCCCAGGCAGATTTTAAACTCTTAGGCTCAAGCAGTTCTCCCACCTCGGCCTCCCAGAGTGCTAGGATTACGGGCATGAGCCACTGTGCCCAGCTCTCTAATATGATTGAAAGAGATCCTCAATACTGGTTCCTTTGGCAAGGGTTATAGCTACAAAAACTCCCAAATCTTCTTGAGAATTTTAATTAGAAATTTTTAAAAGGTGATCTTCTGTTCTTGAGTGATCGTTTCCTTCAGTTTTTCTGTTCCTTTTCTCTCATTTTTCTCTGATTCTGCCAGTTTTCTTGTGATGCCTTGTCTACTTGTTTGTTCATATTTAAGAATGCAGGACAGGCTGGGCACGGTGGCTCATGCCTGTAATCCCAGCACTTTGGGAGGCTGGGGCAGGCGAATCACCTGAGGTCAGGAGTTAAAGACCAGCCTGACCAACATGGAGAAACCCCGTCTCTAAAATACAAAATTAGCTGGGCATGGTGGTGTGTGCCTGTAATCCCAGCTACTAGGGAGGCTGAGGCAGGAGAATCGCTTGAACCCAGGAGGTGGAAGTTGCGGTGAGCCGAGATTTCTCTGACCTGAGCAACAAGAGTGAAACTCCGTCTCAAAAAAAAGGAAAAAAAAAGAATGCAGAACAGAAATCTGGTGTAGGTTTCTGCTGCAGTTGTGTAAATAGGTTTTTGTCCCACTAGGCCTGAAAGTAGGATGAGGTATGTTGTGAAAAGTAGGACGGGACATGTTGATTGGCAGGGCTCCCTTTCCAGAGCAGGTAGAGAGCTGGCACTTGGTCATCAGGCCTCCATTGACAGGGCTCAGATACCAGTACCCAAGTTAGAGGTCTTCGCTCTCCCATGTGATGGGTACCATTTCCTTAGCAAAGTTGTTTCTGATTTTTTTCTGGAAAGGAGCTGGGGTAGGATAGTGGGGAGTAGGGATGTACTGGCTGGTACAGCCATTATAAGTTTTTCATTAGTCTCCTGGGTTCAGATCCGCTTGTTACTGCCACCCTGTCTTACCAGTTGTCCCTCAGCCCGGAGCCTTTCCAAGGTTCCAGCAGATGACTGGCTTCCACCTTGGATGCAGCCCCTGCATAGTGTGATCTGGTCCCTCATACTGCCATGTGTGGTCCCCTGACCATTGGCATCATCTGGGGGCTTACGTAAAATGTGGAATTTCAGGCCCCAGGAGACCTACTGAATCAAAATCTGCATTTTAATGAGGTCCCTGAACGATTTTATTCACTTTAAGATTTGAGAACAGTTCAAGGCTACAGTTTCATTGCTATGTCTTAATTTTTAATACATGCCATCAACTCTTCTCCAAAGCTTTGTTAGAATCCTCATTAGGTGACAATCCTGACCCATCAAGCTCCAGACACCTTTTTTTTTTTATTTTTTTGAGACGGAATGTCACTCTTGTTGCCCAGTCTGGAGTGCAGTGGTG
>NW_012104366.1:590844-594629 GCF_000951045.1 Mandrillus leucophaeus | reverse complement strand
TATAGAAGGGTGCCCCCTTACAGATGGAGCAATGGTGAGTACACACTTAGACAAGGGAGAGGAAGGGGTTCTTATCCCTGACGCACGTAGCCCCTGCTGCTGTGTCATTCCCCTGTTGGCTAGGGTTAGACCGCACAGGCTAAACTAATTCTGATTGGCTAATTTAAAGAGAATGACGGGATGAGTGGCTTGGTGGGAGTCAGGGCAGAGCAGGTTAATTGGAATGAGTTAGAGTGGAGCAGGTGATCGGAATGAGTCGGGGTGGAGCAGGTAATCAGAATGAGTCAGGGTGGAGTAGGTAATCGAAAAAGGTTGCTTTACGAGGAAGTTAAGTTTAAAAGTAGAAGACAAATAATTGAACATACTGACATATTAATTGTTTGAAAAGAAATTTAGAACTCATATCTAACAGGAAGATTGCCTGAGCCCAGGAGGTTGAAACTGCAGTGAGCCAAGATCACACCACTGCACTCCAGCGTGGGCAACAGAGGGAGACCCTGTCTCAAAAAAAGAAGCGTAGAATTTAGATCAGGACTGCTTGGCTTTAACACTTCTACCCACGTCACTTTGGGCAAATCACTTAAGCTTTCTGTTCCTCAGTTTCATCATCTATAAAATAAGGAAAGTCACAGTATGTTTTAATAGGGTCATTGTAAGGAACAAGTTAATCACAGTAAAGCTCTTAGAGAGAAGTGCCTGATACATAGTCAGTGATTGATAACTATTAGCTGCTGATGCCATAAGTTGGAAGTACTTTAGTAGCAATGCAGGATGGGAATTGTAGTTTTCATTAGTCATCCTGGTTCAGGATTTAAAAATAAGACAGTAAGATAACACCTTAGTAGAAGAGAGGTAGCCTGGGTAAGACAGTGCTAAAACCTAGAAAATTCCCTTTTCGCGACAATTAATTGGATCTGAGTAGCAGCCACACTCTGAAATAGGGCAGGTGGTTTTCAGGTAATGGGACAACAGAATACCATGTGGTAGAAAGAATGAGGTATGTCTATATGGACTGAATGGACTTGTGTTCATTTTGCCAATGTTGTATAAAAACTGTCAAAACTATGTATGCAATAGCCTGTTTTTATAAAACAAAAAGGCTGTTTGTTTTAGTACACATAGAAAAGGGTTGGCAAGGATAACACTAAATGGTTTATGGTAGTTACTCCTGAAGAGCAGGAACTGAGAGAGTTTTGAGGTGGAATACTTTTTATTCTATGTACTTTTTGGTTTTAATTTTTGTAATGATGTGTATTGCCTTTTAAAATTAAATTGAAATTAAAAATAAAATCTTTTTACATGACAGAAAGCAAAGGGGCTCACACATCCCTTATTTGCACCAGTCAATGTTATTTTCAGGGTTCCAGCTCTGCCAGGTGGTGGAACTAAACTGCAGGTTCTGAATATACATCAGTAACCCCCTTATATGTGAAATTGATACAGCTTGGCCCATAACCAGTTCCCGACCACAAACTAAAAGGCCACGGAGGGGGTCAATGAAAGCTGAAAATTATCTTTTACGACGTGATGGCAGATTTAACAGCAGCTGGACCACATGCCCACCTTTTCGGGGGGCTTAGATTACTGGTCTAAAAACTAACAAAATTTGAAAGAATTGTTCCATAATTGGGGATAAAGAGTTTATGTCTGACTGGGGATGGAGAGGTGCACTGAGACTATATTTGTTTTTTGGTTTTTGTTTTGTTTTGTTTTGTGAGACAGGATCTTCCTCTACGCCCAGGCTGGTCTTGAACTCCTGGCTTCAAGCAGTCCTCCCACCTTGGCCTCCCAAAGTGCTGGGTACAGGTGTGAGCCACCGAGCCCAGCCTATATTTGTAGAGTTAGTAAGTAAAACAAGTTGTCAAGATCCAGAGATGGGCAGAAACTAAGGGCTTCAGACAGTTCTTGTGGTAGAATACCTTCCTCAAGCACCAACTGCAACGAAGACTTGTCTGTTTTGTTTTGTTTTGTTTTGTTTTGTTTTTTAGACAGTAGGATCTTGCTCTGTCACCCAGGCTAGAGTCCAGTGGCATGATCGTAGTTCACTACAGCCTCGAGCTCCTGGGTTCAAGCAATCCTCCCACCTCAGTCTCCTAAGCAACTAGGACTACAGGTATGCACTACCACATCTGGCTACTTTTATTGTTTTTTGTAGAGACAGGATCTCACTACGTTGCCCCAGCTGGTCTCAAACTGCTGGCTTCCAACAGTGCTTCTACCTCAGCTTCCCAAAGTGCTGGGATTACAGAGGTGAACCAGTGAGTCCAGCCAAGGGAGACCTTTAAATGTAGTATAGTTGGAAAGTTCTGGAAGGTGGGGAACATAGATGTTGCTGGACGGCAGCAATTTCTGCCAAATGTTTTCCAGTTTACAGAGATATAATCCATACCATAAAATACATCCTTTAAAGTGCACAATTAAAATGAAGTGACAATTCAATGGTTTCAAGTATATTGTTGTGCTGCCATCACCACTGTGTAATTCCTGAACATTTCATTACCCCATTGCCTCTCTCACTCCCTTCTCAGCCCCTGGGAGCCACTAGTCTATGGATTTGCCTATTCTAGACATTTTATGTAAGTACAGTTGTACAATAGGGGACCTTTTCTATGTGGTTTCTTAGCATAACGTTTCAAGATATATCTGTGTTATAGTATCTGTCAGTACTTCATTTCTTCTTACAGCAGAATCATATTCCTCATATATACATATATCACTTTGTTTATCCATTCAGGAAGTGATGGGCATTTGGGTTGTTTTCATTTTTGGCTATTATGAATAATGCTTTGCTGTGAATAGTCATATACAGGCTTTTGGGTGGATAGGTTTTTCGGTTATCTTGGGGATATACGAGTGAACTTGATAGGTCGTATGCTAACCATTTTAACTTTTTGATGAACTGCCAATCAAGTTGTTTTCCTAAATGGCTGTGACATTTTACATTCCCACCAGCAATGTATGTGGGTCCAGTTTCTCCACATCCTTGCCAACATGTGTTGCTATCTGACTTTTGATTATAGCCATCCTAGTGGTGTGACGTGGTACCTCATTGTGGTTTTAATTTGCATTTCTCTAACAATCTTGAGCATCTTTTTATGTGTTTCTGCCATACTTAATGTAAGAGAGTTTTAAAACATAGGGACATCTATATATTTTCACTCAAGTTAGCAGTGATCAATAAATATTAATACGTTCACTTTACCTGTGATACATAAATAAAACTGTTTCTGACCTCCTTTCTTCGTCTCTCAAAGTGATTGATAGAAACAGAATTTTGTTAGTTTCCATATAAAAGGACACATAACTGTGATAATAATAGAAAAACAATGAGATACAAGATAATCCCTAATGAAGTGATGAAGCTATAGCACTGAGTGATAGGGCTCAGTGCTCTCTAAGATAGTCACACAGTGATCCATTGCAGTGCCAGCAGAAAACATTAGATTTCCTGATTTTTATTTAATCTAAGAAAGAAGTTAAGCTGGCCGGGTGCAGTGGCTCACGCCTCTAATCCCAGCACTTTGGGAGGCCAAGGTGGGTGGATCACCTGAGGTCAGGAGTTTGAGACCAGCCTGCCCAACATGGTGAAACCCCATCTCTACCAAAAACACAAAAATTAGCTGGGCGTGGTGGGGCATACCTGTAACCTCAGCTACTGGGTGGGCAGAACTGAGGCAAGAGAATCACTTGAACCCAGGAGGCAGAGGTTGCAGTGAGCTGACATTGTGCCACTGGTACTCCAACCTGGGCAACAGAGTGAGACTCCATTTAAAAAAAAAAAAAAA
>NW_012104366.1:588218-590669 GCF_000951045.1 Mandrillus leucophaeus | reverse complement strand
AGTTTCACTCTTGTTACCCAGGCTGGAGTGCAATGGTGCGTTCTCAGCTCACCTCAACCTCC
The DNA here is from genome assembly GCF_000951045.1 of Mandrillus leucophaeus. Lineage (NCBI taxonomy): Eukaryota > Metazoa > Chordata > Mammalia > Primates > Cercopithecidae > Mandrillus > Mandrillus leucophaeus. Next base: position 590,607 of record NW_012104366.1, on the reverse strand, counting down.
GTCTCCCGGGTTCAACCGATTCTCCTGCCTCAGCCTCTTGAGTAGCTGGGATTACAGGCATGTGTCACCATGCCCGGCTAATTTGTATTTTTAGTAGAGACGGGGTTTCTCTATGTTGGTCAGGCTGGTCTTGAACTCTTGACCTCGAACTCTTGGCCTCGGCCTCCCAAAGTGCTGGGATTACAGGCGTGAGCCACTGCGCCCAGCCAAAAACATTTTTACATATGGGGTATACAATCAAAAAAGCTGGGACCTCTAACTAGGACAGTATATGAAATGACTGATTATAGTTGAGAATTTTTTTTAATAACTCAATTATCAATTTTCACCCTTCATTTAGCAGGGAAAATAATGCTTATCATTCTAGGGTATACTGTTTCTATGTCTGACTTTAGAGTTTGATTCAAAGAAATATAAATGTATCTTTTTAAAAAATAGTACCTGAAATTATATTTTACAGAATATTTTTCGTCTCTAGGATATATTAAGATTTATGTTACAGGTCACTAGCTTTTTAACACTTTGTATACTGTTAGAATTAATTGTACTAAATTATTATTCTGTGTTATGGAAGGCAACCGTCTCATAATTGAAAGAAAAGCTTTATTTTCCTGTTTTGCCTGTACTTATGAGTACAGAATGCTAATCCATATAGGAAAATACCTATTTTTTTTTTCTTTATAGTGTCATGGAACAACATAATTTTTATTTTATAATGAACTTCTCAAAAATATGTTTTGCTGTTGTCCATTGACCCACTTAGAAATCAGCATCCTCCGTATCCATTAGGTTATTACTTCTTGGGTGGAATTTAATGAATATTAATAGCCTAACTCAGAAGAGAAGCAGGTAATTTATTATAGCTTTGTGCATTTCCATTTTTATGTGTTATCTGTTTTCCTTTTGCTTTATATGCCATACATCTTTTGTTTCAAATTGATTAATAATGCCTTTTTGTTTTTGATTTGTACTATGCATTTTTAGTAAAAGATGCCTTCATATTTTGATCCTTACTGATTAAGATATGCAATAAATGTAGATATGTAAATTAAGTGTAAATTTAAAGGAAGGAATGGTTTCTAATCAAATGTTTGTGATAACTGTTTCTGTTGTGGTATAGTAACAGTATTGCATCTCTTAGATTCATCAGATGTTACCTCTAATGTTTTGTTAGAGTTTGTTCTCAGTCATTGCAGCCATAAAATTTCAGTAAACTCGTGAAAAGCACCTTTCAAATACTCAGTATGAGTTCTGACTGTCATACTGATGAACTGTTAACAAAGGTGATCTTATTTAACTTCCCAGACTCCTCTTCAGTCTGCAGAGTCATATGCTGTTGGCTCTCTTTGATTACTACATGCAAAATAGCAATAATAATAGCCAACACTTCTAGTGTGCTTATTATGTCACTAATTATTTATGTTAACTCAGTTCTCACAACTCTCTGAAGATAGGACTATAATTAACTCCATTTTACAGATGAAGAAACTAAGTCACAGAAAGAGTTATTGGAGGTCACACAGTAAGAAGGTGGGGAAGCTGGAATTTTGACCCAGGTGGTTTGATTCCCAGATTTATGCTCTTAACCAGTAAGCCCCCTTGCCATGGTGATGCTTCTCTTCCATGTCTCAGCATCCTCCTTCTTGACTGTTCCAGGACATGGGCCAGCTTTCCCTCAGTTTGCTTTATTCCTCCAAAAACTTCATTGTCAAAACTTCTCCTCCTGCTCTTTTTCTTGTTCCAATCTCTAACTGCTTTGTTAGATGGAAATCAGAGTGGTTAACAGTTGAGAAAGACACGTACAGACATGCTTAAAACTGTGCCTACCATGTTTAGATGCTGAATATGTTTTTGTTGAATGTTGAAGCAAATATGCAAATAGTAAAGTTTCTAGAAATGAAAAAGGAGATCACTTTCATTTTCTCTGTTTTCTTTTGGCTTTATATTTTTCTTACATAGTTTTAGTGTTTATTTTCTGATAGTCAAGTTAATTCACTTACTTAACAAATATTAACTAATGAGTGCCTGCTATTCATTTCTTGAACCATGGATGAAACAGTGGGGAATAAAAATTGCCTTCTAGTCTGAGCTCCTCATAGAGCTTACTTAAGTTTTAGACGTTAATCAAGTAGTCACAGATATAGATGATTATAAATTGTTAAACATGCTGTGGCAGGAAAAAGCAGAGAATTGGTTGGCATAAGGAGAGGATAATGGAAGATTTTTTTTTAAGAAAGTGACATTTGACCTGAGAATGAAGGATGAGAGGTTTGGAAATGGAGGCCGGGAGCGTATTCCTGAGAGAGGGGCCGGCTCGTGCAAATGCTTTGAGAGAGAAGATGCCTTAAGATTCTGAAAGGAAAGCATATTTGACAACGTGCATTGAGGC
>NW_012104366.1:585957-588168 GCF_000951045.1 Mandrillus leucophaeus | reverse complement strand
AGCCTCCTGAGTAGCTGGGATTACAGGCGCCAGCCACCACACCTGGCTAATTTTTGTATTTTTAGTAGAGACAGGGTTTCACCATGTTGGCCAGACTGGTCTCAAACCCCTGACCTCAGGTGATCCACCTGCCTCAGCCTACCAAAGTGCTAGGATTACAGGCATGAACCACCACGCCGGGCCCAGACACCATTCTTTAACCTCTTGCTAACTAACCGTGGCAGACCTCAGAACATTTCCGGGCAGTAGTTGCTGAGAGTGGAGGTGGGGGCCAACATAATGATGAAACATTGAATTTTGAAAGATGTAGTTGGTCCCAATGAATAAAATTCAGGCATTTTCTCTTACAGCAAAATTTCATAATTGTGTATAATATGATTGATTAAGAAAGTTGATATGTCTAATACAGATTACCATTAATTATAATTCATCCTACTGTCACCCTGACATCCAGCATCTCTAGGAGCCTCTGGGCTTTATGCATTATAATTTTGAAGGTGACAGATATATGTAAGAACTCTGCTGTGTTACTCCTGGTGGTGATAAGGAAAAGAAGGGCTGTAACTCATGAGCAAAACTTAAATGCATTGAAATGCTGGATTTACTTGGTGATGGTTTAGCTTTTATGGCTATATACTTAAAGCAATAAAAACAACTTTTAGTATTGGAATTCATATAGGAAAAAAAATTTTGCTATTATATATTTAAAACCATGACTTCATTCCTTTTTTTTTTATAGAAGTATTCCTTTTTAATTCAACATTTGATAAGTGGATTTTTTTTTTCTTTTTAGGAATGTAACTGTCATGTTAAACTACATATTGTTCTTAAAAAGCAGCATGAGGCCAGATGTGGTGGCTCATGCCTGTAATCCCAGCACTTTGGGATTCTGAGATTGGAGGATTGCTTGAGCCCAGGAGTTTGAGACCACCTCGGGCAACATAGAACTTGTCTCCACAAAAAAGAAAAGAAAATTTGCGATGTGTGATAGTGTGTGCCTGTGGTCCCAGCTCCTTTGGAGACCGAGGTGGGAATGTTATATATAAAGTTTTGGTGCTGCAAAAGGGATAGTACTCAAATATAAAATTTTCTTTTTAATTCTCAGCAAGGCAAGTTACTTCTATAGAAGGGTGCCCCCTTACAGATGGAGCAATGGTGAGTACACACTTAGACAAGGGAGAGGAAGGGGTTCTTATCCCTGACGCACGTAGCCCCTGCTGCTGTGTCATTCCCCTGTTGGCTAGGGTTAGACCGCACAGGCTAAACTAATTCTGATTGGCTAATTTAAAGAGAATGACGGGATGAGTGGCTTGGTGGGAGTCAGGGCAGAGCAGGTTAATTGGAATGAGTTAGAGTGGAGCAGGTGATCGGAATGAGTCGGGGTGGAGCAGGTAATCAGAATGAGTCAGGGTGGAGTAGGTAATCGAAAAAGGTTGCTTTACGAGGAAGTTAAGTTTAAAAGTAGAAGACAAATAATTGAACATACTGACATATTAATTGTTTGAAAAGAAATTTAGAACTCATATCTAACAGGAAGATTGCCTGAGCCCAGGAGGTTGAAACTGCAGTGAGCCAAGATCACACCACTGCACTCCAGCGTGGGCAACAGAGGGAGACCCTGTCTCAAAAAAAGAAGCGTAGAATTTAGATCAGGACTGCTTGGCTTTAACACTTCTACCCACGTCACTTTGGGCAAATCACTTAAGCTTTCTGTTCCTCAGTTTCATCATCTATAAAATAAGGAAAGTCACAGTATGTTTTAATAGGGTCATTGTAAGGAACAAGTTAATCACAGTAAAGCTCTTAGAGAGAAGTGCCTGATACATAGTCAGTGATTGATAACTATTAGCTGCTGATGCCATAAGTTGGAAGTACTTTAGTAGCAATGCAGGATGGGAATTGTAGTTTTCATTAGTCATCCTGGTTCAGGATTTAAAAATAAGACAGTAAGATAACACCTTAGTAGAAGAGAGGTAGCCTGGGTAAGACAGTGCTAAAACCTAGAAAATTCCCTTTTCGCGACAATTAATTGGATCTGAGTAGCAGCCACACTCTGAAATAGGGCAGGTGGTTTTCAGGTAATGGGACAACAGAATACCATGTGGTAGAAAGAATGAGGTATGTCTATATGGACTGAATGGACTTGTGTTCATTTTGCCAATGTTGTATAAAAACTGTCAAAACTATGTATGCAATAGCCTGTTTTTATAA
>NW_012104366.1:543796-582462 GCF_000951045.1 Mandrillus leucophaeus | reverse complement strand
TTGATTTGTACTATGCATTTTTAGTAAAAGATGCCTTCATATTTTGATCCTTACTGATTAAGATATGCAATAAATGTAGATATGTAAATTAAGTGTAAATTTAAAGGAAGGAATAGTTTCTAATCAAATGTTTGTGATAACTGTTTCTGTTGTGGTATAGTAACAGTATTGCATCTCTTAGATTCATCAGATGTTACCTCTAATGTTTTGTTAGAGTTTGTTCTCAGTCATTGCAGCCATAAAATTTCAGTAAACTCGTGAAAAGCACCTTTCAAATACTCAGTATGAGTTCTGACTGTCATACTGATGAACTGTTAACAAAGGTGATCTTATTTAACTTCCCAGACTCCTCTTCAGTCTGCAGAGTCATATGCTGTTGGCTCTCTTTGATTACTACATGCAAAATAGCAATAATAATAGCCAACACTTCTAGTGTGCTTATTATGTCACTAATTATTTATGTTAACTCAGTTCTCACAACTCTCTGAAGATAGGACTATAATTAACTCCATTTTACAGATGAAGAAACTAAGTCACAGAAAGAGTTATTGGAGGTCACACAGTAAGAAGGTGGGGAAGCTGGAATTTTGACCCAGGTGGTTTGATTCCCAGATTTATGCTCTTAACCAGTAAGCCCCCTTGCCATGGTGATGCTTCTCTTCCATGTCTCAGCATCCTCCTTCTTGACTGTTCCAGGACATGGGCCAGCTTTCCCTCAGTTTGCTTTATTCCTCCAAAAACTTCATTGTCAAAACTTCTCCTCCTGCTCTTTTTCTTGTTCCAATCTCTAACTGCTTTGTTAGATGGAAATCAGAGTGGTTAACAGTTGAGAAAGACACGTACAGACATGCTTAAAACTGTGCCTACCATGTTTAGATGCTGAATATGTTTTTGTTGAATGTTGAAGCAAATATGCAAATAGTAAAGTTTCTAGAAATGAAAAAGGAGATCACTTTCATTTTCTCTGTTTTCTTTTGGCTTTATATTTTTCTTACATAGTTTTAGTGTTTATTTTCTGATAGTCAAGTTAATTCACTTACTTAACAAATATTAACTAATGAGTGCCTGCTATTCATTTCTTGAACCATGGATGAAACAGTGGGGAATAAAAATTGCCTTCTAGTCTGAGCTCCTCATAGAGCTTACTTAAGTTTTAGACGTTAATCAAGTAGTCACAGATATAGATGATTATAAATTGTTAAACATGCTGTGGCAGGAAAAAGCAGAGAATTGGTTGGCATAAGGAGAGGATAATGGAAGATTTTTTTTTAAGAAAGTGACATTTGACCTGAGAATGAAGGATGAGAGGTTTGGAAATGGAGGCCGGGAGCGTATTCCTGAGAGAGGGGCCGGCTCGTGCAAATGCTTTGAGAGAGAAGATGCCTTAAGATTCTGAAAGGAAAGCATATTTGACAACGTGCATTGAGGCGACTGTCATTGGCATGGAGGAAACCATGTGAGCTTGGTTTCAGATGGGGCTGGTGAGGTGACCAGAGCCTTGTGGATCGAGATACTGAAGATTGAACTTTCACTTAAGGACAATAGAAATTCAGGGAAGGAATTTAAGCAGGGGAGTGACGTGAACAAACTGGGAATCCAGAAAGCTCATAAACTCAGGCTGCTGTGTGAAGAACATTTTGAATGAGGGCAAGAGTGAGCATAGGGAATTCTCAGTAGCTAAGTAAGGAATTTCTGTGTCACCCATGGAAAATAAAACCAGTGCCCAACCCTTATTCAAGTCTTAAAATCTATAATTTTATATGATCAAAAGGAATACATCAGAAATATCCAGGCATTACTGTGTTAATAGTAGTTTTTCTCTTGAACATGTCACAAAGCAATATATCCTGAGAAAAACAAAACAGGACACAAAAGAAAACTGAAGTGTATAATTAAGACAGAATGGACTAGACTCTTGGTAATTAAAGAGTACTATTTTTAGGCCAAGCATGGTGGCGCACACCTGTAATCCTAGCACTTTGACTTTGGGATGCCTAGGTGGGAGGATCGCTTGAGGCCAGGAGTTTGAGAGCAGCCCAGCCTGGATAACATAAGGAGACCCCATCTCTACAAAAAATTCAAGAATTCACGGCATGCAGTAGCGTGTGCCTGTAGTTCCAGCTGTTGGTAAGGCTGTGACAGGAAGATTGCTTGAGCCCAGGAGTTCAAGATTACAGTGATTGAGCCACTGCACTCTACTCTGGGTGACAGAGCAAGACTAGAGCAAAAGAAAAGGGAAAGTAGTATTTTAAATGAAAGTTTTGCATTGGAAAGCTATGCATCACAGAACTTTCAGTGGCTATCTTTGGATGATAGATTTACCAACAGTTTTTACTTTCTTCATACTTTTTTTATTTTGTGGGGAAAAATTTTGTATTAACCATATATTGCTTTTATGATAAAACTAATGAATTATTTTTATTAGGGGAAAATGCATCATGTAACATTTTCCTTATGTGTATAGTGACCCTTTATCTGTTTTTTAAACTAAAGTTTATTCCTAAATTAGAAGATGCTTATGTACAGCAGATTTAAGGGTTTGTAAACTCACTGAAGTGAAATGCAGTCACTGCTGAATTTCTTCAGAACTGTGAAAGGACTCATTTTTAGATTTGAAAATGATTTAATGTTCAATAAAAACTTTTTTCTGAAGAGTCAGTGTTGAAAACAATGGAACAACATGTATAGGTTGTTGAAATAATGCCTATTTAGAATATTCTGTGCTATATACTAATGGAGTAATTAAAGAATGAGCTGAAAAGGAGAGACATACGTGCAAAGCTGTGGCTTCATGGCTGAAACTGTGGAAAATGTAAATGTCACATCTATAATGAATCCATGTATCTTCTACAACTGCCTTGACTCAAGGAAAGTGAGAGTTAAAAAACAAGGTTCTTTTTGGAAATTGTCTATGATGTCTTGTATATCAAAATCTGGTGGCAGCAGCTCACTATGTATTTTATGTATTATACCAGCAGCAGATATTTCAGACACCTCAGAAGAAGGTACTCCTGATTCAGTGTCTCTGGCATATAATAAAAAAGTGGGGGAGAAATTTCTGCAGTCTCTAATAAGCAATATATCAATGAGTACTGTCAGATTCTGTAGAAAAGTCCACAACATGATTTATTACATTAATTACAGTCATGTGGGTTTCATGCTGCTAAGCCTGCAAATGCAGCTGCATTCTAAAGTTGATTTAAGAATATGTTTTGGCTGAGACGAAAGTGCTTCTTATTGTGATTAATATAGTATAATATTTATTCTCTTGTTCTACTCTTCTTTCACCTTGGCTGTAGTATAGAATACTTAATTTCTTTTCTGTAACTTGGAACTGGAATTCACTTAGTTTTGAGGAGCTTCATCTAGTTTTTATCCACGCCTGTCATCTGGTCTCCTTTTTGCCTTTTTGTGTCTTGGTGGGTTCACCTAATGTTGCATCTCCTCCACGTGTGAAGCCTGTTTGAATTCTCTGCCTTCTAGCACAGCAGGGCTGTCCTAAGGCCTGTTAGGTCACACCTACAACGTTACGTCTCTTTTTGAGGGGAAGGAACCATTAAGGAAAAACTTCATTGTCGTAATTTAATTTAAAAAAGTAGCATTCTTAAAGGAGAGCATTCTGTGATTCCACCCTTGTTTAGAACTGGACAGAATTCATACAGTCACATAGGTTCTCTTCCAGTGACACAATTAGCTTATCAAATCACAGAATTTTCAGTTTTATGGAACGGAAGGTCTCCTAAAAGCTGTTTTAGATATAGATATTAACTCTGGTTGTTCACATATGTCCATGGCAGGATATTCTTTTATATTAAATACATGAATGCCTGGCTTCAGTAGCCTTTGTAGAATCTAGCTTGGAATAATTAGCAAATATTTGCCTGAAATTAAAGTAGCAATAGAGGAGGAGCTCGGGCTAGATCTAGGTAGGAATACTTTGATTTCATGAATTGGAACACATTTTCTTTTTTTTTTAAATTATTATATTTTAAGTTCTAGGGTTCATGTGCACAACGTGCAGGTTTGTTACATATATATACATGTGCCATGTTGGTGTGCTGCACCCATTAACTCGTCATTTACATTAGGTATATCTCCTAATGCTATCCCTCCCCCCACCCCACCCCACGACAGGCCCCAGTGTGTGATGTTCCCCACCCTGTGTCCAAGTGATCTCATTGTTCAATTCCCACCTATGAGTGAGAACATGCAGTGTTTGATTTTCTGTCCTTGCGATAGTTTGCTCAGAATGATGGTTTCCAGCTGCATCCATGTCCCTACAAAGGACATGAACTCATCCTTTTTTATGGCTGCATAGTATTCCATGGTGTATATGTGCCACATTTTCTTAATCCAGTCTATCATTGATGGACATTTGGGTTGTTCCAAGTCTTTGCTATTGTGAATAGTGCCGCAATAAACATACATGTGCATGTGTCTTTATAGCAGCATGATTTATAATTCTTTGGGTACATGCCCAGTAATGGGATTGCTGGGTCAAATGGTATTTGTAGTTCTAGATCCTTAAGGAATCGCCACACTGTCTTCCACAATGGTTGAACTAGTTTACAGTCCCACCAACAGTGTAAGAGCGTGGAACACCTTTTCTAAGCAGCAATATGTTTAAAGAGTTGAACTAGATGACTTATATGTCCAACACTGAGCTAAGTGGCTTACTTTCCTATTGTATTTGATCTTCACACAACTCTTAAGAGATAGGTACAGTTTTTACCCATTTTACAATTGAAGAAACCAAGGCTTAGCTTACAGAACTTTCACAGATTTCACATAGCTCGTTAAGTGGCAGAGCTGGAAGTTGAACCCAGGCATTCTTGTTGGCAGAGCTGGAGCCTTTAACCATTGTCTATGCTATCTGTGTCAGGTACCCTGAAAGGGGTCAGCTAAGATAAGAATTGGAAAATGGTCTTTGGCCATTAGGTAGACAGTTTTGAACTTAAGAATAACTTTAGGGAAGTTAAAAAAGAAAATATCTGAATCTAGTGGGTTTCAGAAAGAAAGAATTCTTTAACTCATTATTTTATCTAATAATAGGACCAGTCAGTCCAGCATGATTGTTGATACTGTTTTTCACTGAACAAAAGTCATTTAAATAAACATTATTTAGCAACTGTTCTGCCTGGGAAATAAAAACTTTCAGACCAGAAAATCTGCTATTCCAGCAGTGTGGCAGGGGTTGGATCTAAAGCTTATTTGAAAGGAGGAGTCATTTTCTAGGTCTTCTGGGGGACTGTGTCTCAAAGTGTGGCTTAGTAGACCACACTGATATTAGAACCATCTGGGGACTTGTGAAAAATGCAGACTCCTCTTTTGGCCATAAGTTGATTCCCTGTTCTGAGAATCTGCAAGGTCAGTGCCTGGTCTCCTGTACGCATGTGATGTCTCACCCCCGCCTTCCAACACACACAGCGCCTGATTTAATGAATATATGAAGACCACAGTTGATAAAGATGAGAAAGCGGCAGAAGCTTTTTCCCTCTTCTTTAGGACCATGTGTTGGTTTAATAAGTACTGGTAAATTTTGTGTTCTATTTCTGTTTTCTAAATTTTTATTAAGGAGAAAGTTCCTCAGAAGCTGTAGAATCACATAGCATACATCCAAGAGAAAGGAGCAGATGACTAATGTTTATTTAAGTGATTCTGCTTCAGTGAAAATACTATCAAGAATCATACAGGACTAATATACTATTGTTCCAAATTTTAGAGCTCCTGAACATGTATGTAAGAAATGTGTTTTACTTCCACTATTGGAAAAGGTTAACCAAGCATAAAAATAATTTGCTGATCAGACAGCTATAACAGCATACAAATCAGGCTTCAATTAGTGATGTTAACTATCCTAGAAAACAGCCTTTGTTTTAAAGTTCTAGGGGAAAGCATAATATGCAAGGAGTTGGGTGTTTAAAAAAAGAAAGAAGATACTGACTTTTTATTACATTTTATGGTAGTTATAAGGTTGTTACAATTAATTTTCCACTTTTAAAGTAAATATAGCTTACTGTTTTTCCCCCCAAAAAATTGCAGTTATTAGGAGCTATTGCTATAATATTTTCAAAAATGAAACACGGATGTTGGCAAATATGATTTTTGTAACCACTAATAAATAAAATTGAAGTTGGCCTATTTCCTACGATCACCAACCAGGGATCATATTTTTAAAAATACCAAGATCGTTTCCCTGAACATGGAAGGAGTCATAAGAAAATTTGATTTCTTTCAGATGAATGCATCTATGAAAGAAGCTAGTACAGTACCGGATAGACAACACCGTAACATCAATATAATCTCTTTTTAAAAGGAAGTTGGAGGGAGAGTGAGGGAGCTATCTGTTGGTTTTATGGGTACGTTCATTCTGGTATGGACTTTTGTTGAAGTGTTATTTGTTTTTTTCCTTATCCTGTTAGTAAGGTAAAGATATTGTCTTGTAGTAATTTGTGTGATGGCTAACGGGTCCTTATTTCCTAAGGAACTATCCCTGGGAAAAGCTTCCAGTGGCCTCGTAAGTCATTTTAATAAAGATATCCACACCACCTTCTCTGACTCTCTGAAGGGTCCTAACAAAGAATAAGGTGATTATGGAATTCTCATTGTGAGTCCCATCATTTAATGTTATGCCACTCACTTTTGTTTTTAATGCTTTCTAAATGCAATCAGTATGGTTGGTCTGAAGTGGGTAAGTGAAGTGAAGTTGTATAATTACACATGGAGTTATCTCAGTAACCTCCCTTTCTGCTTTGGTGTTAATTCAATCAACAAATACTTATTGAATCCTACTACTTTTTTCAAGTGCTTTCCTAGACCCTGAGAATAAAGCAGTGAAGCCTCAGCTCTTTTGGAGCTCATGGTCCATTGGGGAGAGACAGACACAAAACAAGTAAACAAATAGATGTATGGAAGAACCTAACAGCAAAGGAAGAATGAGGAATGTTAGAGGCAGAGAAATGGGTGTTGATTTATTTTTTTAAAAAGCACCTTATTCAAGTGTTTGGCATTTGGAGGTTTTTGCATTTAACATATTCAGTCTCTTCTTCTTGCATATGTATTGATATTACTATAAAAACATTTCACGTGGCTATCCCATTGGTCTAGCTTTATTCCCCTACCCCAAAATCATGATTGGTGTCTTACAGCCTATGAGCACAAGCCAGACTCATTCCCATCTCTTTCCCTTTGCTCGTGCAGCTTCTTCCTAAGATGCCCTATTCTACTGCCCTTCCTAAACAAATGATACCCACCCTTTAAAACCAACCCAAGTCCCACCCAGTTCCGCCATGGATTAGAGCCCCCATACAGCTTAAGATCTGTTGGACTTCTCTTTCTTCTCCCTCTTTCTGAATTCCTATAGGGCCTAGAGCCCACACCATAAACTCAATGCGTAATTGCACAGTGCCATGTATGGTCTTTTTAATTCATTTTATGTGTGTTAATCATCTACCTATGATGTAATCTTCATAAGCATCAGGGACTTGCCTTTGACTACATCCCTCAGGTCTTCTTGAAATGCCAGGGGGCATAGTGGGTACTCACAAATGTGGATTAAATATTAATCTCAGCTACAACTTCATAAATATAAATCTGCTCACCAGATTTCTTTTTGCTTTTCAAATTTAAAATAAATTCTTATTTAATAAGCTCATGGACTTACCAGTCACTGGTATATAAAGAGAATTCAGACATTTCTTTTCTCTATCAAGTGAAAAATGAGACAAAATAGTCTTCTCTTAAATGAAGATAATAAAGGAGAAGTTTAAACATCAGGAAATGTTTCTTATTGCTTCAGATGTATTGCTTTAGTAAAATCATGAAGGAATGTGATAGCCAAGTTTGTTTTTATTTTAAATTGAGTACTGTAGCAATAGAAGCAAATGGATCTGAATTTAAATCTAACATAAATCTCCCCAAATTAAATGAGAATATAACATACTGCACTAATTATGTGTTTTTCCATGCCATCTTCTAACAAGAGAGGAAATAATTAGATTAATGGGGCATGGAGACTATGTAAATAAGTACAGAAATCTGTCTGCATAAAAACTTAACTCAGGCTATCCTGAGCCAGTGCTGAGGCTCTTCCTGAGACCCCTCTCCAGGTCACAAATCTCTTAGAAGTCATTAACCTAAAACTTTTCGATCTGTTGGCTACATTTACTGAAGGCTTATTTCACTGTGCTGGACATTATGGGATGGCTTCTCCTTTAGAGAGGCTTTGAATAAATTTAAGTGGTTCTTGTGAATGGTACAGGCAAGAAATACAACCTTTCATTCAAAGAACTAAGGTCACCCATACCTTCTTCAAAGAGAATCTGTACACCCTTCCTATTTATAAGCAAAACCAAACTAGTGATGCAGTGACAGCAAGGACTGCTAAAATAGTAGCCCAGCAGGCTACAGCAGGTAGGTAGAAGGGAGCTAATGTAAATGCAAGTTCTAGAGGAAAGACATTTTTAAAATGCATTTTCGAAAACCATGCATGTCCAGAAGTTCTCCCCTTCCTATCATACTCAAGTGAAAGCCTGGGATGTTCATCCTTTGAAATATATATGGTGGATCTGTGCATTTAAAAATCAGAACATATGCTGAGTACTCTGGATTCACAGATGACAAAGACATGAAAAATAATTGACTTAGCAGGGTGTGAACACTATATATATATAAATATATATATATAGAGAGAGAGAAGCTGTCTGCTCTTAAACTTTGCTAAAGCTGTCTCTAAGCATTTCTCTCTCCTGGAGGAGGTCACAACCTAACAGAGAGGTGTGAGATGGAATGAAATAAATATGTAGGACAATGTGAGTCTGATCACCTGCTGTCTCCTGGTTCTTTAAGATTTGGATAAGATTAGCTTCAATCTTCTACAGTTTTTACAAAATATGATTTTTTGCGGAGTCTGAGGATGGGTTAGGGAAAAGTGAAGCGGTGGTTGACTTGGATGTTCTCCTGTTCCCTCTGCCTCTGACCTCCTGCTTCCACTGAGGTAACTGAGGTTATGGATCATTTTGTTTTCTGAGAATATATCATACTGGGTCATCCAGACATCAGCCAAGCCCCTGCCCTTCCTACTTATACAAGGCAGAGTTTATTGAAGATTTTCTTAATGTGGGAGAAAATGGGTAGGTTTATATCACAACAGAGCAGTGCAAATCTGACCATGTACTTTTCTGACCAACTAGTTTTCTTAGGATAAAACACAAGGCCCTGCATGACCTGGCCCCAGTGGGCTTTCGGAACATCTCCTCACACCATTCTTGCCCTTAGTCACTTCACTCCAGGCACAGTGATACTCTTACAGTTCCTCAAATTTTGTTTCCATTGCAGGAACTTCTCTCATGCTGTTCCCTCTCCTGTTCCTCCTTCCGCTCTTTGTGTGACTGGCTTCTCATTTTTAGGTCTTAACTAAAAGATATTTTTAGAGAGAACTTCCTAGAATATGCATCCTTAAATGTGTCACTTATCCTCTCTGATAACACTCATTATTTTTCTTCATAGCACTTCTGCCAATTTGTCCAAGATGTACTTATTTGTATTATTGTCTGTTTTCTGCCATTAGATGGTAAATTCCACAAATGCAAGGACTGTTTCCCTTATATCCATCCCTGTAGACCCAGCCTACTTAATTCCTGGCATGTATCAGTTACTCAGTGTGCTTGAATGAATGAATGAGGTAGCTCGGCAGGACCTGATTGATTAGGTGTAGCAGAAAGGGAGAGCAGGTATCAAGGATGGTGTGCAGGTTTCAGGCTTCAGCACCTGGGTAGGTGGTGGAAACATTGAGTAGGCAGATAGGCAGGTTTGGAGACAGATCCTAAGTTACATCTTAGGTCTGGGTACAGATGTTGATTAGGCTTTTGGGTGCATTAGTTCGGGGAGCCATAAGAAACATTCTGCTGCTTGCTCATTAAAATTTCATTTCTAATTGTTAAATAAATACCTGATCTGCTTAAAAAAAAATAATTTGTACTTGCATATTTGTAGTTGCCATTCAGTTTTCTAGGCCTTTGGGATTTTATCCATATTCAGTTTTTTAAATTTGTTATTAATCACAGCTTCCTTAATGAGACCATTTTGCCCATCTCAATGCATATATTTTTCATTAGTAACAACGACTCATTCAGTTCACCTGCTAAACCATATACATACTTCAGAAAATTAAGTCATTTTTATAGTATGTCTTCTTTTGTGTTGAGAAAATTTTTTATCATCAGCATTAGATAAACAACAGCTATTTTGAGTTCAAGTTGTATTTCTTACCATGCACATTCAAAGAAAATTTCAATGAAGTTTGACCACTGAGTTACTGATGAACACCCAGATCTTCAGGATTAAAACCCTTCTTTATAGATCAGAAAGCATTGTGATTAGAAAGCTTTCAACAGACATTTATGGGATTCCTGTAAAATCCAAAGCACCAAGTTAGGGACTAGAAGTTACAGCAATCTCATTCAAATGCTAAGAACTGGATCAGAATTCTGGCTTTGAGAACACAGAAGAAAGATGTTTCAGCCACTTCTCTTGGAAATCATTTCACAAACGTTTTCTTAAATAAAACTGGAAGTCTTCTGTAACCCAGAACCGTAGTATATAAAGAAGGAGTGCTGAATGCAGTGATGAGACTGGAATTTGAATATGGCATCAAGACACGTGGGGGCCGGGGGCTATGGCTCATGCCTGTAATCCAAACAATTTGGGAGGCCGAGACGGGCAGATCACCTGAGGTCAGGAGTTCGAGACCAGCCTGGCCAACATGGCAAAACCCTGTCTCTACTAAAAATACAAAAATTAGCCGGGCATGGTGGCACACGTCTGTAGTCCCAGCTACTCAGGAGGCGGAGGCAAGAGAATCACTTGAACCCGGGATTGCGCCACTGCACTCCAACCTGAGTGACACAGCAAAAATTAAAAAATAAAAGAAAAAAAAAGATGTAAGAATGTAGATTTCAGATGGAAGTAAGAGAGAGACCTCAGTTTTCCACTGAGGTGGTCCATGCTCAGTGGTAAAATTAACATTCACTTTTGAAGAACTGGAATGGGGAACTTAGGTTGGTGGTGAGGGCTTCCCTGAACCCTGTTTGACACCAGAGAGTAGCATAGGAGGCAGATCGGAGTAAAGAAACACCTGTACACTTGCCATCTTTGAGGGAAGTGCTCTGCCGGTGAGACAAGGCAATGGAGAGATACTTGAATTTATGGCTTGAAAGGATATACTCTGTACCAGAAAAAAAGACTAATGTACAATGATCAGCACTGAGATATTTCCTAGTAAAGTTATTGCCCCCCATAGATAAAAAGATATTCATTTAGATATCCAAGATGGAAAAAAAAAAAAAAGGCAAAGGCAATCCAGAGACCTGTAAAGGTGGAAGATAATGCTGACCATTGACTTTTCTAAGACAGCATCGAATTCTAAAAGACATCTGAACAATGCCACTGATGTTTGGGGTTCTGGGAGAGTGAGTATGAGTGGGAAATTTTGAACCTAATCAAACTGTTGCTCAGTTATAAAAGCAATAAAAGTGTAAAGATATTCTTAAGAATTCAGGACCTCAGGAAAACAGTTTTCATAAATACTTTTTGAATTAGCTATTAGAGGACAAAATTAGCCAACTGAGAGATGGAGACTGGCAAAACACTTGTGGTAAGCTTTGATTCTCTCCATTTAATTACAAGATTGAGACCAAAATGTGGGAATTATGGTTAAAAACAGTATTTTAAATTATTTCTAACTATGGTAATTATTTTAAACCATGACAATGAAGAAATGTATAATTGTTAAAAGTTGGGAGGGTAGTAAGTGGGAAATGGTATAAAACAAGTTTCAAAAGATATTACTTAAAAGTAATAATCAAACTAATAGGGTTTATAAACCTTTGATGGTATATAGGTAACATTAGATAAACTAAATAATATAATTAAAAGCTAACAATTACATAGACCAAGAAAAATAACATAATAGAAAATGATTAGTTAGAGACAGAAAAGGAAGCTTATGGTATATTAATTTTGACATTATTTGTAGTGGAGTATCAAAATATGCTGCATAAAAATAGATAATTTGGCCAGGTGTGGTGGTGCACGCCTGTAATCCCAGCACTGTGGGAGACCAGTGCAGGTGGATCACTTGAGCTCAGGAGTTCAAGACCAGCCTGGGCAACATGGCAAAACCATTATCTCTACCAAAAATGCAAAAAGTTAACCAGGCGTGGTGGCGCACGCCTGTGGTCCCA
The DNA here is from genome assembly GCF_000951045.1 of Mandrillus leucophaeus. Lineage (NCBI taxonomy): Eukaryota > Metazoa > Chordata > Mammalia > Primates > Cercopithecidae > Mandrillus > Mandrillus leucophaeus. The sequence goes on along the minus strand of NW_012104366.1, from coordinate 570,220 downwards.
GCTACTTAGGAGGCTAAGGTGGGAGGATCGCTTGAGCCCTGGAGGTGGAGGTTGCAGTGAGCCGAAATCAAGAGGATTTAAGCTGGGTGGGGTGGCATGCACCTGTAGTCCCACCTACTCAGGAGGCTGAGGCAGGAAGATTGCTTGAGCCCAGGGTTCAAGGCCAGCCTGGGCAATGTAGCAAGAGTTCCTTCCTCCTCAGAAAAAAAAGAGAAGAAAGAGGATTTATGATATGATGCAAAGTTACAACAACAGTGATAACACTAGAAAAAATTTACAGTAGAATAAAAACTGGAAAAAGTTTCTTTACTCTTAAAAGGAGATACTGAAATAGATAGTCTCTTTTCAGCCTCTGGCTGTTGTTTTTACTGCCTGAGATGAAGCCAACAAAAGGCAGAGGATTCGGCCAACAGAAAGAGGAGCTGAGCAAGAGCCCTGATGCAGCAATGAAAACAGAGAGCTTGACATATATTCACACATATCTCATATATATTCATATAATCACAATATAACTATAAACTCGGTAGAGACTCTCAGATTGGATCACAAGCCAAAACCCAACTATATGCTGTGCAGGTAACTGCTATCAAATGATACATACATTTCTGAAAACAGTTGACACTCTAAAAAATAACGGAACTGGCCGGGCACAGTGGCTCCTGCCTATAATCCCAGCACTTTGGGAGGCCGAGGCAGGCAGATCACAAGGTCAGGAGATCGAGACCATCCTGGCTAACATGGTGAAACCCCATCTCTACTAAAAAAAAATACAAAAAACTAGCCGGGCGAGGTGGCGGGCGCCTGTAGTCCCAGCTACTCGGGAGGCTGAGGCAGGAGAATGGCGTGAACCCAGGAGGCGGAGCTTGCAGTGAGATGAAATCGTGCCACTGCACTCCAGCCTGGCGACAGAGCGAGACTCTGTCTCCAAAAAAAAAAAAAAACGGAGCTATGGGGCAGACTACTCAAAGTCTATGTAACTTTATAATCAGATAACTAACAAAGCTAATTCTAATAAAATACTAGTATGGTTTAAAGGACATGATAAATTTTTAATAAGCGTGTCAGTAAATATAGGAATTTTCTGTAAAAAATTTTAAGGTGAAGTTATGTGACTAGAAAAGGATGTAAGGAAAATTAAAACTTGACTTACAGAGGCAAGTGCAAAATGCACAGAGATTGGGAAACATATATATGTAATTTTTGTTTTTTGAGATAGGGTCTCACTTTGGTACTCAAGCTGGAGTGCAAGTGGCATGATCGTGACTCACTACAGTCTCAACCTCCTAGACTCAAGGGATTCGCCTACCTTAATCTCTCAAGTATCTGGGACTACAAGCATGCACCACCACACCCAGTGAATTTTTAAATTTTTGGTAAAGACCAGGTCTCACTGTGTTGCCAGCCTGATCTCCAACTCCTGGGGTCAAGCCATCCTCCCGCCTCAGCCTCACAAAGTGCTGGGATTACAAGCATGAGCCTCCTTGTCTGGCCAGAAAACTCACACATTAAATGACCAAATTGAGCCAAGGAGAACAAAGGTGGAGAGAATGGACATCTTGTAAAATACACTATTCTTCCACAGTGTGTTACCTTCTGCTGTGTTGGAACATTGGTGAAAAATCTGAGTAAAATGTCCAAAGTATAAAATAGTTGGAATAATGGTTCAGAACACAATGAAGCAAAATTAGACATTTTTAACAAAATTAGGAAATAAAATGAACCTACCTCCTGGAAATGTTATAACACTAAAATTTTTTTATTCAAAAGTTTTTATTATGAAATCAGTAATGCATAGTAACTAGATAAAAATAATGATGAGAATAATAGCATTATATAGCAAGATCTAGAGATGCAGATAAACCAGTACTCAGAGGAAATTTATATACTTAAAAACTTTTATTAATATAAATAAGTAGGGAAAGAAATTAAGCATCCAATTCAAGAAGTTAGAAAAAAAGACTTAAAGCAGAAGGAAAGACAATTAACAAAAACAGAGTATTAGAAAAAAGTAGAACCAATGAAAAAATATCCAAAATCTAAATCTTTGAAAACACTAATAAGGTAAACTGGTAGATAACCAAAAGGGGTATGGAGGAGAGATTAGGAAGAGGAAGCATAGATATAGAAGACAATAAATGAAAATAAGAAATAATCACGGGCCCCCCCAAAATTAAAATTATCATAAGACATTACTATGTACAACTCTATGCAAATCAGTTTAAAAGCTTGGAAGAAGTAGGTGATTTTCTAGAAACTGTAAATGAACAAAGAAAGAGCTAAGCCTCCTCTCCTCACAACCCCTCCAGCACACATACACAGAGCATCAGACCTAGATGGTTCCACATGTGAATTCTACCGGAATTTCAAGTATAGTTAATACTTTCAAATCATTTTCTTATGCCAGCAAAACCATGATAGTAATACATAACAGAAATAACATAAAATAGACAAAATTTGCTTATGAATACCAATGCAGAAATACTAAATAAAATATTAACATGCAGAATTCAACAGCGTATTAAAGGAATATACCACAAGCAAGTGGGATTCATAAGACATTAAATAATGCTTCTATATTAGGAAATCTTTTAATAGAGCAAAAGAAAAATTGTATCATCTCCATAGATGCTGAAAACCCATTTGGTAAAATTTAACATGAATTTTTTATTTTAAGAAATGCCTTATTAAAATATGAATAGGAAATTATTTAATGAGTCTTAAATAGATCCATATCAGTATATCTGTATCATTTAACCCCAAAGTTATCATTATTCTTTAAAGTAAAACGCTGGGAGATTTTCTCTTTAATATCAGTAATGAGCCACAACCTATCACTGTTGTTTAACATGTTCTAGAGGTACCTGTTTTGGAAGTGCTTAGAAAACAAAAGGCTATATGGAGCATAAAAATGGAAAAGAAGCGATAAAGTTACCAGTTTTGCAAATGATGTATACTTGGAATACTTGGATTGTATACTTGCAGAACCTGAGATTATCAACTAAAAATCTTGGGTAGTTAGTTGGGTACAATATAAACATACAACAGTTAATAACCTTATATACAATTAACAGTTAGAAAATAAACTGAAAAATTTCGATTTGCAGTAAGAATAGCACTACAGAAAATACCCAGGAATAAATAAATCTAACAAAACTCTTTAAGATTAAAAAAAAGGTGGGGTGGGGAGAAAATCAAAAAGCTACTTGGGAGATGCAAAAGATATGAAAAATAAATAATACAGCAATAATCTATTCTTATAGAGGAAGATTCCCAATCATAAATATGTCAGGTTTTCTTAAACTTAGTATATATTTAATTTTATCAATGCAAATACCAACAGGATTTTTTAAATGATAGGAGCTGATTCTAAAGCTTATTTGTTATACAAAAGTTTTAAAATGTCCTGGAATGTTTTGAAATAATAGAGTAAGGAGGAGATTGAATAGGCTTGTCAATTACTAAGACAAATTCTTATGATACCTAATTTTAAATAGTAGTATACTTTGCCCTAATAAGGATACCAGTTAATGGAATAGAATTAAAGATTCAGAATAGACCCAAATACATTTAGGAATTTAGCATATGATAAAGATGCCATCAGAGTGTTGAAAAAATAGAGTCACAACGACAAAGATAAATGAAAAAATATATATATATAATGTATATATTATAGACAGAAGGTTAAATATATATTTAAAACGCTTATAATAATATAATAAGGCTAAATTAATAATATGTAAATAACAGATATTAAGAATTAAGACTTTTTAGGCAGGGTGTCTCACACCTGTAATCCCAATGCTTTAGGAGGCTGAGGCCGAAGAATCGCTTGAGCCCAGGAGTTTGAGACCAGCCTGGACAACATCGTGAGACCCCCATCTCTAACAACAACAACAAAAACACGTGTTTTTTTAATTAGTCAGGTGTGGTGGTGTGTGTCTGTAGGCCCAGCTATGTCGGAGAGATAAGGCTGCAGTGAGCTGTGATTACATCACTGCATGCCAGCCTGGGTTGCAGAGTGAGACCCTGTCTCAAACAAATTTTGCTTTAATGAATTAAGACTAAATATGAATACAAATATTCTTAAATATGTCTAGAGCTCCTATGAATCGATATTTTAAAAAGAAAATGGACAGATGACAAAATTCACAGAAAATGAGAAAATACAGATAACTAGTATGTGCTTGAAAAAGTGTTAAATCTTCTAAAAGAAATGCAAAATAAAATCATAATGTGTATTACAATTAAATAAGCAAAGATGAAGAGGTTTGATAATGTATCTGGGAAGGTGTGATTGAAGCAGCACTCTTATATCTTATCATGGGAGTATAAGTTAGTTCAACATATGTGCAGGGCAGTAGCAATATAGCAGTTCCACTCTTGGAAATTGATTCTATAAATATACTTGCCCATGCATGGGAAACATTCTGTCTACAAGGATACCCATTGCAGTGTTGTTTGTAATAGCAACAGAATGCAAATAATGCAAATGCCTAACTGTAGGGAGTTAGGAAACCGGAAAAATATATATACAAGATATACCAGAAATAGATATATATAACAAATATATATACCAAAAATAGATATACCAGAATAGAATGCAGCTATTAGAAAGATTAAGGTGACTGTATACATAATGATATGGTGTTATCTCTAATATATAATGGTAAGAAGCAGAGTATAGAATAGGGTTTATAGTATATTCCTCCCCCAACCCCCATTTTAAAAGGAAAAGAATAAGAAATACAGAATCTTGAAAATCATATGTAATCATTTGGTAACATTGGTTGTTGTGAAGAGGGAAACTTGGTAACAAAGGGTTGAGATGAGCAGGTGCCTTACTTTTACTCTACCCATTTGTAGCTTTTAGAAACTGTCCTATATGCTTGTATTGCCTGTTCAAATTTTATTGATTAATTAAAATCAAATGGATCATGATCCATACTGAAAAAAATCTTAATTTCTATTTCAGAACATATAGGTGGATATTTTGGTAAATGGCAGATCAAAATGCACAAGTCAGTTCTAGGTGGATGGCACATCAAAATGTGAACAGTGAAACAGTAAACTTTTGAAAGAAATGGAAAATGTTTTATAACCTTGAAATAAGCAAAATGTCTTCAACAGGAGGCAAAAAGCATGAATCATAAGGGAAATAAATTGATAAATTGGACTATATAAGATTAGGAATTCTTGTTTGTTAAAAGATACCATAAAAAATGAAAAGGCAAGCCACAGATTGGAGAAGATATTTGCAATAAATATAACAAACATTCATTTCTAGAATATGTTAAAAACCTCCTACAAACAGAAAAAAAGCAGACAATCCAGTAGATAAATGGGCAAAATATTTGAACGGGCATTTCACGAAAGAGGATATCCAAATGAAAATTAAAACCACAGTGGAGCACCTCTACTTGCCCAGAATGGTTAAAGTAAGAAAGATTAACAGTGTTTGGTGTTGCTGAAGATAATGGAGCACCTTTTCCTCATGGTGGGGAAAGTAAATTGATATGACCACTTTGGCAAATTGTCTTTGGTATTATGGCTGAACACATGATTTCCTGTGACCCAGCAATTCCACTCCTACGTATATACCCAAGAGAGATGCATGCACATGATCACCAAAAGGCATCCACTAGAATGTTATGGCAGTTTTATTGGAAATAGCCAAAAACTGAAAACTAATAGAATGCAATATCCAGTAGAATGGAAAAATAAATTATAATATATTCACACAATGGAATGTTGTGCAGCAATGAGGATAAATTATCTACAAATACACAACAATATGGATGAAGTTCACAAACCATAATGGTGAGCAAAAGAAGCCAGACACAAAAGAGCTTACCTTCTAGGAGTCCATTCATGTGTGTTACAGTAATAGGCCAAACAAAACTATGATGTTTCAAGTCAGGATAGCAGGTTTTCTTGGTGAGAGCGAGTGACTGGAAGAAGAGGACATGAAAAAGGCTTCTGGGGTGCTGGTGATGTTCTTTTTCTTGATCTGGGCACTGGATTCACAGGTGTATTCAATTTGTGAAAATTAATCACCATGCACTTAATGACTAGTCTATTTCATTGTATGTGTGTTACACCTATTAAAAAGTTTTTAAAAGGAATGGGTCAGAAAAAATTCTAAAACTAGAGGTAAATGCAAGACAGTTGTAATAGTTTTGTATTTTATTGTCAGTCTTCTCTGGTCTTACTTAATTTTGTTATTAACTAAAAATCTTATTCCTATTACTTAACTTTAAAACTGTTTCCTTCCCTCTTACTCATGTAAAATCAGCGATGGTGTCTTTACCCTTTCAACCGCCTCATGTGGCTCATTCTATGCTGTTAGGAAAGCATGGAACAAAGCAGAGTATCGAATAGGGTTTATAGTATATTCCTCCCCCACCCCCATTTTAAAAGGAAAAGAATAAGAAATATAGAATCTTGAAAATTATATATAATCAATTGGTAACATTGGTTGTTATGAAGAGGGAAACTTGGTAACAAAGGGTTGAGATGAGCAGGTGCCTTACTTCAACAGGAGGCAAAAAGCATGAATCATAAGGGCAATAAATTGATAAATTGGACTATATAAGATTAGGAATTATTGTTTATTAAAAGATGCCATAAAAAATGAAAAGGCAAGCCACAGATTGGAGAAGATATTTGCAATAAATATAACAAACATTCATTTCTAGAATATGTTAAAAACCTACAAACAGAAAAAAAGCAGACAACATCACGCTGTGTGATGTTTGTCTTTAGTTTTATTTTCCTGCAGGTGAAATGGCTGTTTGTCAACTAAGATTGAGGCCCAATAGAAAGGAAGGGAAGGCTTGAAAACAAGGCTTGACTGAGGATGAATTGAACAGGTGTAAATGTGTCAGTCATCTTCATGTGTGTTAGCATGGTGCTGAAATGCAGAGGAGATACAGAAGTAGGAGAGCTTCACCCAGGGGACTGTGGCAGGTGGTGACATCCACACCAGCATTCTGGACCCTTCTGTGGTTGTCTTCACCAGTTTCACTAATAGCAGACTGACTAATGCTGCTTAATTAAATCCAACAGACTTAAACTTTTTTGCTCACATATATCTTAAAAGAACTTAGAATATTCTTTACCACTCACTTTTAAATTGACATCCAAAGGTTTTTCAACATGTTTCAGTTTTGTAAAAAAGGAGGTAGGAAATAGATGAATATTTTTTAAAATGAAGAGGAGGAGGCCGGGCATGGTGGCTCATGCCTGTAATCCCAGCACTTTGGGAGGCCAAGGTGAGCAGATCACCTGAAGTCAGGAGTTCAAGACCAGCCTGGCCAACATGGTGAAACCCCATCTCTACAAAAATACAAAAATTAGCCAGGCATGATGGCGGGTGCCTGTAATCCCAGCTACGTGAGAGACTGAGGCAGGAGAATCGTTTGAATCCAGGAGACGGAGGTTGCAGTGAGCCAAGATTATACCATTGCACTCCAGCCTAGGTGACAGAGCAAGGCCCCGTCTCAAAAATAAATAAATAAATAAAAAGAGGAGGAGCAACTGTAACTAGAATCAGTATTTCATGATATGATTTGATAATATTAAATACCTTGTGAATAAAAAGCACACTGAATCATCTGAAAGAAATTAATAAAATTTTAAGCTGCTACTTTATCTTGAGCTTTTTGGTAGTTCTGCAGAATATTCTAGTTCTAGTTAGAAGAATCAACCTCACTAACATATAACCGCTTCGTATGTCCTAAATTCAGAACACCCCACTTCAGGCCCCAAACACTGTTTCTAATGGTACATTTCACCTTTGTCAAAATATCCGTAAGACAGGAGATGCTATGGATTTAATTATTTAAAGACAGGAAATGCTAATGGGTAGAAGTCAAAAGTCTTTTGACTTTGAGGAGCCAAACAAAATTTATAAATCAATATACCCCAGAATATGTACCATAGTAGGTTTGGGATGGCACCATGTACAAACTCAGTCTGCATCTCAGACAAAGTTTTTAAAAGATCCCATGTGAAAGCTGAGAACCTGGAAATTTTTCTCCTAAAGTTGTCTGTGACTGTTTATTTCTTAGAAAATCTTTGTTTGAAGTTAGAAGACTGCTGTGATAGGTATTTGAACAAGTAGCCAAGAAAAACAGATGTGCTGGCCCTTTTGGCTTTCCATGTAAACAGTCAAGGAAGCCAGCATGGCAAATGGTTACATTCAACCTGTGGCTTCCATGTTTTTGTTGGAAAGATAAACACCTTTATTGTTAATAGATAAACAATTTCAACTGGAAGAAAATAGCATGACTAAAAGTTAAGTGTGTTGAAGCATAAAAGTTACTTTTGTATATTTGAATTTGGAAATGTGATCCCTCAAAAATGTTCTTATAAAAATAGCTAACTTGTTTAGTGAATTTTTAGTTTATATCATTTTGTAAAGTTATGTGGATTTTGGCAATTATGCCTTATGATTGTCATTTTAAAATAACATGGCTATTCATATATATGTATAGTAATACACAAAGTAGTGTGTAAATAAAATTCAGTTTATTAGGAATTTTATCATTGGATGTAATAATTACAAAGACTTCCACTAAGCAACCTTACAAGTTAATATAGTTTTTCTAGATAACATAATTAAGGTAAACAAAATACTTTTACCTTATACTTTAGGAATCAGAAATTACGTATTTTATGTTGTTTGAAATTAACCTCTGTGTTTGCCTCTCAGCAGTCAATAGAGTAGCTTGTTTTTTTTTAATTGTATGCTTTCTTTAGGGTTTCTTTTGAGTTTCACCAGACCATGTCTAACAAAATAGTGATAATTTTTGACAAAATGTTTTATTGTTAATGTTAAGATCCTAAATTAAATTACATTTTACTGAAATGAAACCGTGTAAATGATGTAATTGAACTTAACTATTATTTAAAAATTGGTGAAAATAGAGTAAGATTTCCTGACTAGGACACAAGCACTAAAACTTTGTTTCTCAAAATGTATTCTTTCAAACCTCATCATGAACATAGAGATGCTGGTTAAGATACAGATTCCTACACCTCCTACGTGATAATCTGCATTTTGATCAAGCATCCTGGATGATTCTGAAGCGCAGGAATCTGTGAAGACAGCTATTCTAGGGCAGCATTACTTAATCATGGATGATCCAAAACAGAAAGAGGCACCTCAAGTCCTTTTTTAGCAGAGTCCAAATAATAAAGTAATAAAAAGAAACGATGGGTCCTGGAGACATTCGCCTTCTTTACATCTTGACTATGATAGCCTAATTCAAATGTAACTGTCCTGTCTTTGTAGCTACGACATTTTATCCTCATTACCCTCCAAAATACCAAATATTTCCATTCATCACTTATTACAAATGCCCTGAAATTACATGCAGAAGGCTTATAAAGTATGTTTACCTGAATTGCTGTAGAAGAACAAGTATTTAATTAAGTGCCATAAAAAATTTGCTTTGTCATTTTTAAATACAGATTTTTAGTGATGCATTAAAATAACAAATACAGATATTTTAGTTTAATTCAGTAAAATGGAACCAGTACAACCTGTGTTTTCACAAATGAAGTGATTCAGAATGGGTTTGTCAGCCCTAATGGGGCCTTTGCACGCAGAAGTAGGATAAATAGCACATTTCTGTCCCACATTTTTCCTAAAACGAAGGCTGTCTCTAATCTCTGTCTTTCCACAAACCTTCATGCACTAAACTGTGTGCCAGTGACATAGGAGGCTCATTTTGCTTGTAATGGGCGATATGCTTGTCTAGTAGATCATTTGTGAAACTGAAGTTGGCTATTATAATGTGACAGGTATGTAAATAACATTTATCAGTGATCTCTGTAAAATCGATTCTTCCTTTCCCTTGTCATTATAAAAGGAAACTTTATTTCAGAGTAGAAAGTGCATTGTCTGAACTCATCAACACCCTCTCTATCCTTCCCCCCCCCAATTTGTTGCAGACCAGGATGAAAGAGCAGCTGAGCTCAGCAGGGAGCAGAACGAGAAAACCATCCGGAGCACGCAGACCGCGCTCCGCAATTTCCGTGAGTTCCTCATCTCCAAGTATCCTTCTGAAACAAGAGAGATTTATGTCATCCCTTGCAAGGAGTTGGATGCCTACCTTGCCTCTTTCTTTGTTGATGCCAGGCAGAAGGATGGGTCCGAATACGAACCCAACAGCTTGGCCAATTACCAGTGTGGGCTTGAAAGGTACCTAAAGGAACACAGGTATGGCTACAGCATCACCAGGGATAAGGAATTCAAGCGTTCCCAAGAGGCCCTGAAGCAGAAGCAAATTGAACTCCGCTGTAAAGGAAAAGGAAATAAGCCACACAAGTCCATGAAGCTCACCTTTGCTGACGAGCTCATCCTGCGGAAAAGGGGACTACTAAGCCGATATAATCCCGAGGGTTTGCTCAACCTAGTCTGGCTCAACAACACAAAAGCTTTTGGGCATTGCACAGGCTTCCATGGATCTACCTTAAAATGGGGTGATATCCGGCTCCGGGTAACAGAGACGGGTCTGGAGTACTTGGAGTGGATGGGTCAGGACACAGGAGACCTGAATGCCAAAACCAAGAGAGGGGGGACAGACTCCCGTGTGTATGCCACCCAGCACGCCCCACAGACCTGCCCTGTCCAGGACTATAAGGAGTATGCCCAGCGGCGGCCTCCCGCCATGCGCTACGAGGATGCCCCTTTCTACTTATCCATCAAGCCAGTCGTTAACTTGGCCGCTCTGCATTGGTACAACTGCCAGGCCCTTGGCAAGAACAAGCTGGCCAAGATGGTGAAGACCATGTGTGAGAAGGGCAACATCCCTGGCAGGAAAACCAACTTCAGTGTGTATCAGAGCTGCAGCACCTTGTCTGAAGCCCAGAGCAACCAGCTGGTGCTGATCTGTAACAATCTGAGCCAGCAGGCTGCCCAGTCAGTGGCCGGCCACTCCAACAATGGCAATTTCATCGTCTCCGCCTCCTATGACTCTTCCTCAGACACCGCTTGACCAGGTGGCTTGAGCAAGACTCCAGTTTGGTTACCATGTCCAGAGAAACTGTGATTATACACCGCTTCTCATTCCCCTTCCTGTGCCCTCAGTGTTAATTCACTTTATAAAAATATAAATATATAATATATTTTTCTTTTTACAAATAAGCCAATGGAGATAATTTAGTATTACTAACATAGTATTTATAGGCTTAAGACAAATGTACTTGTGAGTGATCAAATGTAATTACTGTTACAGACTTTACAAAACCATATGTGGTTCTCAGGCAACACATAGAGAGGGAATTCTGTTTTTTAAAAACTGTCATAAAGGAAATTGAGAGTCATCCTAGACTTACATGTTTGCGTCCTCAACTCCTGCTTTTCCTTCCCACCCCAACTCCCATTTTTTGTCTCCTTAATAAATGGCTTTATTTTTTTAATTTTTAAAATTCTATATTAATCAAGAGGAGACATTAACTTTACTGCTGACACAAAACTGTATTCAGCTAGATCAAGAATATAAAAGTGTTGTATAAGCTCAACATCAAAATAATTTACACCTTCTCTTTTTTAACTTGAGTTTTAACTCCTGTGCCTCATTTTTTACAATGTATGAAAATCTAGATGTTTAGCTAACATCTTTTATTTTGTGGGGGAAAGGGTAGAAGGAGGGAATAAAGGTGCCATTCTTTTTGGGAGCTACATGATTTGAAAATAATATGCAAAGTCTGATATTGTGGCTAAAAAGACTGTTACATAGCTCATTTTAACTATTGTGCTTGAACCTGGAAAGAGTGTTTCTTTTTTTGTCCCTAAGAAATGGGCATAAATGAACTTTGACAAGAAATTTAAACCTACCAAAGCTTTGAAAATGTTGCCAAGCATTAAATTATGTATAAAGAGAAGGTAAAGGGTGGAAAGTCTTATTAAAAATCTAGAAGCAGTAGTCGAGACAACAAAAAAACTCATCCTCTTCAAAGTTCATATTCCCCGAATTACTTACTTAGAAACATTAAACAGTCTCTTTTCTCCTGGGGCAAGGCTGGGTATTTGATTCTGTAATTGAGATCCAAGGAATATAATATTGGCACTCATTTTAGGTAACAATATTTTGTTACCAGATTTTGCTGAATTCAAGGCATTCTTGAAAATGTGTGAGATTCTTCTATAGTAAATATAAATGCATTTATCTGTGATATCCTGCAATTATTATAATAATTTTGGTTAAACATTTGTGGCAGTTTTTCCAAGGTCTTTGTTTTCAAGTCTTGAAGCCTGTGGTGAATTATTAGTTAAGATATTTCAAAAATAAAATAAATTTAGACATTAGAGCCACAATAAAGCTGAGCTAGGTTCCTATTCTGTATAATCAGCAACACACATAAACCCCAAATCTTGATTGTTTTGTTGGACCTGGGAATTCTATTGGGAAATATTTGTTCTTCAAGGCAACCTCATAATTCACATTAGCTAGAAAGGTAGGTGGTATTTTGTACATTAATTTAGTGTATAACCAGGACAAATTTCATTCTGAATTGCTTTGCTAAATCATCACAGAGCTGAGCTCTCCCATGGTCAGGGAACTCCTTCCAACACTAAGTCATAAGCACATAAAGACCCGTTCCTCTAAGCTGTGACCTTTCATCTGGCTCGGGAGTGGGAAGTCAGCTGTGGACTTTGTGTGGTGGAATTAACCTCATGTTCATGACTTTTCCTCCATAGAGAAGCATTCATTTATACATCTAGAAACAAGAAGAGAGGGCAATGTCTTGCTTTATGTTTTTGTATTGATAATGATGAAAGCTGCCATTTTTGAGCCAGCATGCATGCCAGCACTGTGCTAAGTGACTTACATGCATCACATATGTAAGTCATAGTTACTAATCGTAAAAAAAAAAAAAAAAAGAAAGGAAAACACAGATAAGGATAAAGAAAACAAAATATATACTCATAAGTCTTCTAGCCAAAGATTACCATTAACATTTTGGCAAATATTTCTTCAGACATATTGTAATACTTACATATTTATTTCTGTATACATTATCTTAATCTTTTCAGCAACTTTGAAAAGGTGAGTTATCTTCATTTTATGGTCAGGTCAAGATAAGTCAATTAGGTCATAGCTAAAGAAACGGTAGTCTGTCATTTCACTCCAGAGTTTTTTTCTATTTACCTTTCTCAGTACCAACTCATAATTAATTTCCAGTGGTTTGAGCCAGAGCTGGGGACACAGTGTCTTAACATCTCTGAAGGATGTCTGATCAAAAGGAATGCTGAGTGATCTTTCCTGGTGGCAGCATGTCCTCTAGTCCTCTCTCACACCTATACATTTGGAGCCACAGAGCCTCTTTCTCCCAGTTCTCTTTACAGAACCTTCCTGTTCTTATTCTATAGCTAGTCCTTACGGCATCAGACAGCTTACTTTAAGGGAACTCTTTAAAAATATATAGTTATTTTTATGTGGTTACCTCTCATATTTAAAAAAAGTTCTCTGTAAAACACTTAAAATGTTATGGTGCATCTAATTTTTAATTGACATAGTTTCTAAATTTTTGATATGTTTCTGACAGCACAGTAAGTTTGTCTTAAGGAAGAAGAGCACTCAGTCTGCACTGAGAAAGCAGAACTAGAAAATGTCAGTTCCCTATCTGTGTTTATTGAGGTACTAAAATGAAAATCTTTGTCCTGCTTAATCATGTTGCATCTTCATTTAGAAGAACACAATTAAATTGAGAATGTGAATTATTTTTATTTATTTATATTTTTCTGTGATAACTCAAACCAAATAGGAACATCATGACTTTTAGTTTCAGAAAACTGTTTTCTGAGTAATGACTTGGTAGAAGCATAGCCAAATTACAGTATCTGTCTTTTTTTGTTTGTTTGTTTGTTTCAATAGAGACAGGGTCTTGCTCTGTTGCCCAGGCTTCAGTGCAGAGGTGCAGTCATAGCTCACTGTCAACCTCAAACTCTGGGGCTCAAGAGATCCTCCCGCCTCAGCCTCCCAAATAGCTAGAACTACAAGTGCACACCATCACGCTCGGCTAATTTTTTGTAGAGATGGGGTCTCGCTGTGTTGCCCGGGCTGGTCTCAAACTCCTAGCCTCAAGAGATCCTCCTGCCTTGGCCTCCCAAAGTGCTGGTGTTATCTCTTGGGGTTAATTATATTATGAAAAATCTACAACTACCTCTCAATTTTGTGTTTTCATCTAAATGATACTGAGGAGATAGTACTGCCAGATGCCATTTTTATTATTTGTAATATTAAGAAAAGATCATGTTCATGCTGTGGCAGAGGCAGGTGTCAAAATTGCATATATACTTTAGCAAAAAGTCAACAGTCCAGCAGGTGTTCACTACAACTGAATGTGCTGCCTTTTCGGGCAATCCTGTGGCTCAAATAAAGCCATATTTGCAGTGCTTAACTTTATGATCAATGTAATGTCATGTAAGAAACCCTCCAGTGTTCCTCACATAACTGAAAGTTTTGCACTACCTACAACAAAAACACTGAACACTGTCAACATTTGGATGACATAGCTGCATAATTTGGTCTTTGTTTTCATATTCATGTGAGTGACTGTTGAAAACCATAGGTGCTAGCTATTAAAAAAAAAAAACTAATGTTTGAAAAAATTAGAGATAAGATATTTATTCAAGACAACTTATTCTAGATTCCATTTGATACGGTTATTAGGGCTGGTCTGAATATGACTTATATATCAGCAATTTAGGATATTTATAATTATTTTTCCCTATGGCTAAATTTTCCCTATGTTAAATCACTGCCTGTTCTACAAAAGAGTAGTCTGAAAATCTTCTAGCATACATTTGATCTCTTTGGTTTTTCAGTTAGATTACTGTTAGCTGAAACTTTCATAGCATTTACTTGTCTAAATCATATGGCTTAGTTTCCAGATGCCATGAAATCAATGACTTTATTGAGATGAAAATTTGTAGTCAGATCAACAAATATTTATTGAACAGCTAGGGGCCAAACTGGGAGGGGTATAAAGATACATAAAATAGTCCCCGCTCTCAAGGAATTTATAAAAGACATTGTGATAAAAGGTAGTTCATTTTTGAGAGCCCAGCAAAAAACTCTGTGCTAATACTATTTTGCATAGTTTTCCAAACTTTGTACTCATGCAATTTATCCATTATTTATTCATTGAATATGTAGGTTTGCTGCAGAATACATAATGCCGCTTTGAGTATTTTCTGGAGAATCTTTCTTAGAGCCTATTTTGAAATCAATAAAGTGAAGGCATTTCTGTACCATCCGTTGTGTTCATGTAGATGCACATATGCATCGGAATGTGCAGATCTGTCATCAATGACTATTACCTCTTGAGCACTGATAGTGTGCGATTGTACTGAGTGCTTTATAAGTTGTTTCACTTAATTCTCACAATAGTTCCATTAGGTAAGTATTATTATTTCCCTTTTATGATTGAGGAGATCCAGAGAAGTCAAATGGCTTGCCCATGTCACAGTTAATATGTAAGAGCATCCGTATCTGAAATTAGATCCAGATCCCATTAAGCACTCTCTTTTTCTGCTATAGCTGCATGTTCAAGAAATGATTTGCTGTGCTTCTGTAGACCCTCTGAAGTTATAAATTATAAATGAAATCCCAGGTGTAATAAAATCATCAATATTAATTCAGCTCCTCATTGATTGAGATCAGTGCCATCAGCAGCACGTTTGTTAGCACAACGTTATTGAGGCCCCATTACTGTAGTATTTTGAGATGAGATATTAACCAGTTTGTTTACCCCTGGTTACCAGCAGACAGCAGAAGTTTGTGTCACTCTTTAAAAAACACCTAACTTTGTCATGGAGGCAAGTGTGTATATACACAAGGAAGTATATATTTAAGTGATTGTAATTTATTTTTACCCCAGTTAAAGCCAAAACCCCAATTTCAAGAGAGTGCTTTATAATTTAGGCAGGGAAGCGGGAAGGTCTAGGCAGAGGGAATGCCTACAAGCCAATATCGATTGCCATTGACCAGATACTAAATATGAATCAGAGGTAGACTGTGAACCTATTCAGAGTTTTCCTGGTTCGACTATCTGTAGTTTAATGTGAGACAGACGATGATCTTAATCATCCCTCTTCTGACTGATTTTATCTGTAGGAAAGGTATATTTTGATCCTTACTTCTCTAGCCAAAATAAAGCTGTAATACTAAGCACCTGTAAATAAAAACTCTCCCATATGATAGAAGAAATATATACCTAAGCCGAGGGAGGAAAGTCAAGGGGAATGTGTAATTTCTTGCAGCAAGATATCTTTTAAAGCATTCATTCATTTAAAAATAGTTACAAGTACTGAAAGAATTAGCAAGTTCTCTGTCAGTTTAATGTTTCCCAAATAGAATTCTATTATACAAGTTATGTCTCTGTACATCTACCATATGATATGGTACAGATAGACAGTGATCAGTTAAGAAATGCACACTGGCAAAGGCATCCTCAGTTGTTGTTTAATGCATGGTATTCAGACATTGCTTTCCCTTCCCACTTGCATCTGGTTGAGATGATACTGAGTGCATAGCCTTTCATAAAGCAAAATGATGAAGCTAGGATAATTTTAGAGATCCTTGCTATCAGAACTGGAATAAAGAAATACATCACAGATATCATCCTGTTGGGAGCTGCTGTATTTCTAGTGATATAACAACAGAAAAGAAGAGATGATACTGATGAAATACCAAGAACTCTGCTTTTACTTTTCTAAACAGAAAAGGAAGACATTTAAAATTTTCATGGTCCAGCCTGTTTGTAAATTGACCAGTTGGGCCTGCCAAAGCTGAGCAAAAACTTGAAAATTATTTTTTTTAATGGCGTTTTAATACACTTGAGTTCTTATGTAAACAATGACTTTTGTGAGTTAGAACCAGAGTATTAATTAGGTCAGAATCCCAGTTTGATTAGAATATTAATTAGGTCTGAGTATTAATGTAAACCATTGTCTTCGTTGAATTATTAGTCATAGAGGCTAGATCTGGAAAGGACCCAAGAGATCATCTAGCCCAGTGATTTTCATGCTGTGGAGAGTAGGAGTCACCACGTCCTCATGTAGGTGGGGAGTGGAGAAGGCAAGGAGATAGAAATAGCCAATACAACACAACCTCAAATTCCCCAGAGGTCTCATGTTTCCTATCCCCTCCCCTCCTTTGAGACTCACTAGACTGACTGAGCTGCTGGTACCTCTGGAATGCATCCTTCAGGTGTGCTAGCTGGAAAGTAAAATTGGAAACATCTAATCCACCTTTTTATTTATTATTTTTCGAGACAGGGTCTTGCTGTGTTGTCCAGGCTGGAGTAAAGTGGCACATTCAAGACTCACTGCAGTGGCACTGCAACCTTGAACTCTTGGGCTCAAGCAGTCCTCCCAACCCAACTTCCCGAGTAGCTGGGACTACAAGTTCATACCACCATGCCTGACTAATTTTTAAAAATTTTTTATAGACATGAGATCTCACTGTGTTGCCCAGGCTGGTCTCAAACTCCTGGACTCAAGTGATCCCCCCACCTCAGCATCCCAAAGTGCTAGGATTACAGGCGTTGACACTGCTCTGGCCTAATCTACCCTTCATTTACAGAAGAGGCAACAGCCCCAGAGAAAGGAGGTGAATGCTGAGGTGCGCACAGCTTGTTAGGGTGTGAGCTTTCCCTTGTTGGGGTTAAAGCCAGGACTAGAACCAGGCACCCTGTCCGTAGGTAGAGTTTAGAGAGGAAAAACAACCCTGTATTTCTACTTCTTGTTTTCCAAATTTTAATTGTTTTTAAAACCCACAGATTTCTCTTAGGAGTAGATTCAAGCTGCCAGGTTCCAATAGGCTGTTTTTGAATGTGACATTTCACTTTTCATTGTGTTGTGTTACATCTTAGTTTTATTAACTTTTCTTTTTGGAGTTTGATAGGAAAATCTGTAAATGTAATTGTTCTTTGATTCTAACGAACATCTCTCAGCCTACCCCATTTATATTTTGTTTTCAATTATGGAGGTGAGACTACAGTCTTCAAGAATATCAATTCTAGTTATAGATTATGAACAAGAAAGTACATTTTTGTTTCATTTGATATTCACTTGGATATTGAGCTACATAGCATATATACTACTGGTTCTGAATGCAACCCACAGTATTTTTTAGTCTATGGCAAGTTTTAAAAATCATATTTAAAGTTTTGGGACATATCCTCAGTCAAAAGGATCAAATTTCTATCGACATAATTAGGAAGTTTCTGAAGTAAATTAATTTAGAGATAGTAAAGGGGGAAAATGGTAACTAAGGAAAGAGGACTACAGTAAGTAGATGTAGAAATACAAACTTACTTAAATGCAAATTATTTGTATTTCTCATCTTGCTTACTCTTCTGAAAAGGAACTCAAGCATAAATATTTAAACGTTTCACAAATTTTTATTTTACAAATCATATTTACCAGATCATAGTTGAAAAAAGTTCAAATTTTAGATGTTTTTTAAAAAGGTACAGTGTGATTTGTCTTTTTATATAATGTTGAATTATGTTAGACTTCTAATGTTTGTCTTGGTATTACACTGGGGCATTTTTACCATTATACATTCATTTCAATAAGAGCTTTGAAAATGCTTTGGCATTGTTTGTGATGAGTAGAATTAGGAAGATATCAGCAATATAGATTCCTAACAGTAATTGTGTATACTGTATTTTAGTGATTTTTATGTCCATTTACTTTCTGTAATTCTTTTATAAATCCCTTAGTATTCTTCCACTAGAAATTAATTTATAATTGATTATTTATGTTGGATGAAGTAGGAGGTCCATGTTTAGTATTAACCCACTCAGATTAACTTTATCTAACTGAACTTTTATATCTATAATTCATTAGATTGTTACAACTTTTTAAATCGCATTTATAACAAAATAACTTTTGTTTTATAAAACATTTGTTACAAAAAAAAAAAACACCTTGCCAAAAATCATTACGATTTCTATGCATTGTGTAATATTCAGTGATGTTGAGATTTTGCATGTTGTTATAGGTGCTCTTTCATATGTACGTTTGTGTTGTTGATGTGGAGTTGTTAACCACTGCTGCTATCACTTGTAGTTAAACTGAAAAACTGTTAAAAGGCTGTGCCAGTCAACATTTCTATGTGTGACTTAAGTAACTATGTACTTCATTGTTTAATATTTTGAGCCAGCACTTAGTGGCCTCTACAGAAGGAAATATTGTAGTTGTCAAAGTGGTGCCAAACTTGAAAATCTTGTATCATATTTATAATTCCAGGCTAGGTCAACTTTTCTTGGACACTTTCCAAGCTCTTTGAAAGCAGAAAATATTTGCAAAAAGAGAAAGAAAGCAAGAACTCTGAATTTTTCTAGTACTCTCTCCTCTAGAATTTTAAACATTTTTTTCTTTTGATACTTGAGTATCTTACAGAAAAATCCAATCGAATGACAATAGAGCAGTAGAATTTCCCTTGATCTGGATATTTTTAGGCTGAATAGTGTAATAGCAGAGGACTATGAGGTGCATACATTATTTTTGTTGGCTATCATGGCTTATTGTTTGAATTTCATTTAATAATATTCAGGCTGGACATGGTGGTTCACACCTGCAATCCCAGCACTTTGGGAGGCTGAGGCGGGCGGATCACCTGAGATCAGGAGTTCGAGGCCAGCCTGGCCAACATGACAAAACCCAGTCTCTTCTAAAAATACAAAAATTAGCTGGGTATGGTGGCTTACACCCGTAATCCCAGCTACTTGGGAGACTGAGGCAGGAGCATTGCTTGAGCCCGGAAGGTGGAGGTTGTAGTGATCTGAGATCACACCACTGCACTCCAGCCTGGGTGAGGGAGCGAGGCTCCAACCCAAAAAAAAAAAGAATATTCAGTAGTTTTATTTCCTTTATAAAGAACCATTGAAACCTCACAGTTCCCACTTGTTAACTTTTACATTCAGCATTTACACAGATTTACTTAACATACTTGGTTGCCATATTATGGCCATCAGGATTTCTTCATGCCCACCTGTCTGGTACCTGGTGTTTCTATCTTGCCTCAGCAATTCCAAACAAACTGAAAGTAAAGACAAAATTGTTTCAACAGATTGACTCTACTACACATTGTTAAAATTTAATATGAGGGAAATACCACTATACTTTTATTTATACTCCTAAAATGAGTGGGGAGAACTGTCATAAAGTGTTAAGAAAAGAAGGCTGCTTCCTGAAGAGCCTTTTTACACCAACATGCCAGAACTCCACGCTTGGTGCAGTGTTTCCTTCTGTCAGTTCAATGGGCTTATGATTACAAGATTCCTTTAATAAAGGGGTAGTCTCCTGAATTGTATAGAAACTGTGTGTGTGACTGTCAGATACGCAGCAACAGCCAATGCTGTATTTGGACACATTGCTGCTGAAATTACTGAGTTAATTCCAAGACTATTGAAACTAATTCATCAAGGTCCCCACCACCTCTTTGCTTAAAGGAAAACAAAGGCAGATTTTAACTGTGAGCCTTTTCTCTAGAATATGCTGTAGACATTTGCCCCTCCGTGAGGTGATAAAGCAATAAAAATAAATTTAATTATGTGTGGTCTAAAGAAGTTCTGCCTTTGTCCATTGGCCTCCAGAGTCACACAAAAGTATTTCTACGTCAGAGATTTTCAGGCAGAGCCTTTGTACCAAGAATTCCTTTCATATTTTGGACACCAAAGATTATGGCATGATACATCCTGATGATTAACAATTTAGCAATGGGCACATTTGTTTGAGTCCTGCTCTTGGATTTATTTCCCACCTTGGGGTCTTATGTACATTTTGTATTTCTGTCCTGAGGCCTTTTTACCTCGGGCGGTTTTTAAATCAAATACATATATATTTATTAGTTTTCTAATTTATAGAGTTTCCAATTTTTCCCACAATTTTAAATGTTTTCACTGCCAAAGTTAGATGTACATTTGCTAGATTAGCTCCATGACCGGTAATAGTTTGTACTTTTTATGTTGTAGTCTGAAAATGTGACTCTAACCCTGTAGGCCTGAAACCTGGTGGGAAAATGATCGAAAGTGTTTTAGATTCAACAGGCTTACTACATATGACTTATCTATTAAAATGAAGAACTTTCATGGTTTACTAGAATGAATGCTGTATTCAACTTCAACAAGGTCTTCCATCCTTCTTATAAATCTTAAGAATGCATTTAAGGTTTCTTTGACTTTTACTTTATCCCTTGGAAGTTAATTGGGAATAAAAAGATTTATCAGTTTAGTCACTGTAATTTAAGACCAGGCATCTGCTTAGAAATACAATAACCACAATTAATACTTAGAGAACATTGTTTCAACAGATCAACTCTGCTATTTGACAAAATATAGTACTGGTCTTTGAGGATGCATTTACTTTTCCCCAAATTTGATAGATTGTTATTTTTATATATTTTTTCTGGGCACTTGGTTTTTAACTGATGTACATGAAAAAAGCACATGTGCCTGTTTCACTCAAATCATATTTTGAAACTTTTTAAAAGCTGCTAGTTATAGTTTGTGAAAGAGGAGAAAGATGAATTGAAATAGAGGGAAATTTCTGTTACTGTGTCAAATATGTGACTGATGATTTTGGTCAGATAATCTGCTGCCTGTCAATATTTGTAATAGAATTTTTTGTTAAGAGTACTCTCAATTTCATCTTTATTTTGCTGCTCACTGATTTTTTACACTAAGATGTTCTCATCTTTGTCAGCTCACTGTTTTTGCTTCATATTTGTCTGTATACTTGTGCTCTAAATAAAAATCTAGTTTTATGTCTAGTTTATTCCATTGTGTGTATGTTTGCCTTTAATGTAGTGTAATTTTCTATTGTTTTTGATATTTGTTGGTACAGCCTAAAACTTATGGAAATAAGAAAAGCAATCCAATAAAGTCAGCTAATGAGTGTCAACAGTGTCTCTATAATGAGAGCATGCTTGAGTCACAGTGTTTTGTCTGTATTTGGGCATGATGACCAGTCTTCATCCATTTAATAAATTGTTTTCTGCAAAGCTGGCTGATTTTTGTAGCTACAACAAACAAACCACATTTTGAAAAACATGTTGTCGACCTGGACATTGTGCACTGGCCTCAGGATATACAGTCAGTGCAGATTGAGCCAAGCAGCCCATGTGCGGCGTTTCTAACCACTGACATGGAGGGGAGGCCCTGGAAGGGGAAGCATTGCGCATGTGACTATGCCAACACAGATCATAGGGTAGCAACAGTCCTTTAGTATAGGATCTGCAGTTGAATTGATCCTAGGCTGCCTGGAGCCCCAAGCCTGAAAATCCTGTTAACAGAAAAGAAAGCCCCGCTGCAAACAATGAACGCACTTGTTTTTGTGTGGAGCTCTGTTGGCCATTTTTCTTTACCTCCGGTAATCCCCTTGTCAGACACTTCTTAAAACAGGTGCAAAATTATACTAAGCTGAGGCTCGGCACAGTGGCTCATGCCTGTAATTCCAGCACTTTGGGAGGCCAAGGCAAGAGGATCGCTTGAAGCCAGGAGTTTGAGACCAGTCTGGGCAACAAAGGGAGATTCTTTCTATATTAAAAAATAATTTAAAAAATTTTTTTAATTATACGAAGCTAAGGAGGTGCCATGTTCTAAAATTACTTATTTTTAGGAGAATCATTTTAGTCAGATATAATTGTCCATGTACCATTTATTACCTTTGGCACATATGATGGTGTTCTTTGAGCCAAATAGGAATGGTTCTCCAGAATTATTAAGTTGGTTAACTTCAGACACATTTTTTGTGTCACTAAAATCATTTAATAATGAAAAAACATGTTAAAACATCTGAAAATACAACATCTCTCATACAAAATTACTTTGCAGAAATGCAAATGTTTTTCTTTCATGGCTGAATAGTCCACTAGTCTTTACTCACAGTTGAATATCCCAAATAGAAACAATGACTGTATTTTTGTATGATGATAGATTATATAAATTACAGGTAGTTATACCTTTATATTTTCGTAGTACTTAAACAAGGAACTCATCTTTAAGTGTGCTTGCAAGTTTTACATTTAAAATGTGACAAATTTTATTTCCTTGCTAGGGAAAGAATATTAGAATTCAAGTTGGGTAATAACTACAAATGAAATAATGTTTTCCTTTTTAAAAGTCTTATTTATTTTCAATTTATTCATACTTACCTTTTGAAGAGGATTCGATGTGACTACAATGGCTAATATGTATGGAAAGTTTAATGTTGGTGATATATCGTCTCAAAAGATAATTTTGAACGCAAACACTGAATTTGATGGCAAACATTTTTAGAGTGAACGTATAAAAAAATGGAAGGCCAGGCATGGTGGCTCATACCTGCAACCCAGCACTTTGGGAGGCCAAGGCAGTAGGATCACTTGACCTCAGGAGATCAAGACCAGCCTAGGCAACATAGTGAGACCCCATCTCTACAAAAAAGTTTAAAATTAGTCTAGTATGGTGGTGCGCACTTGTCCCAGCTGCTAGAGAGGCTAAGGCAAGAGGATCGTTTGAGCCCAGGAAAGGAGATAGGGGATGCAGCAAGCCGTGATCACGCCACTGTACTCCAGCCTAGGGAATAGAGCAAGAGCCTGTCTCAAAAAAAATAAAAATAAAAAATGGAAGTAAAACCACAATTTGCTTTGTTAAGATTTATAATGCTTTGAAAATGCTAAGGCAATAAGTAGACATTTATTACTAATAATTGGTCAATAGTATCAAATCAGAAGTAAAAATCACAGGACTCATTACCTATAGATAAGAATGTTTAACATTTTCATGTTTTATTTCGGACTTCTTCCTTAAAAAATATACTTCAAAAACTAATCCAGTTGTACTTACCATTTTGTACGTTTGTAAAAGATCTTTAGTTTTTGAAAGTAGATTGTTATGTAGCTACATATTTTTCCATTGCGCAGGTGTGCCAAAATCTCTTTTATAATGCTGTTGTTAGATTGGCTTTGTTTCCAGTTTTTTGCTTTTATAAATTTGCCTTAAAGAACATCCTTGAGGATACATTTTTGTATACTTCTCTGATTAAATCCTTAGGATACATTTTTAAAAGAGGAATTCCTGGGCTAAATAAAAAGCACATTTTATTTATTTTTCCTATATATACATTTCCAAAGTCCTATTGATTTTTTTAACTTGCAAATATAATATGTTCATATTGCAAAACTTAAAGTTCCATGGAACTAATCACTAACCAATGTGATGTGTCTCCTTCCAGAATTTTTCTACATAATTATAAATCATTTAAATTTTATTTTTCTTATGAAAAATTGGAATATTGCTATGCATATTGTCCTAGAGTGAATTTTTCTTTTTAAATTAATATATTGTGGAACTGTTTTCATGTTAGCATATAGAAGGGTAACAATTTTTAATGACCACATGTAAATATATATATATATATATATATATATGCACGATTATTTTATCATCTGCTAGTGGGTTCTGGTGATCATCTATGTTCATTTATCTTTGCACACTTGTATATTTCTGCATTTAGTCGAAATTGCCCACCGAAAAGTTGTACTGATATAGACATCATTCAGTATTGACTGAGAGTGCAAGCTCCCAGCAGCCTGGCCAACATTTAGATGTGGACTTTTTTGTGTTTTTGATAATCTGGCAAATGAAACATATCTTATTTCAATTATAATGGCTATTACTAATGCATTTTGTTGTTTGTATCTGTTCTGTGAATAATTGCCTGTCATATCCTGGGCCCTTTTGCTAGCAAGTTATTTTTCTTGTTGGTTTGTAGGAGCTTTTCATATGTCCTTGGTTTATGTTTTATAAGTATTTTCTCCAGTTATGTTTATTATCTTTTAAAATCTGTTCAGTGCAGGATTTTCCAAATTTTTTGACATCTAGTCGTCTGTATTTTATACTTTTTGGGTTGTGTTGTGCTGAGAAAGACTTTCTTTCCTCAATTCCAAAATCATGAAAATCTGTCTTCTTTAAGGAAACAGCTTAAAAAAAAAAAAAAAAGCTATTTAGATATGTGGGTTTTGTGTGTGGTATGAAACAGGTATCTAAATTTGCTTTTGTTTTTGCTTTTCCAACTCAACCAATTATACCATTTATTGAAGAGTCCATCTTTCCCCAACAATTTGAATTAGAGTCTTTATTATACCCTCATTTTGCTATTTGCAGACCTTTTCTGGATTCTCTTCTGTAGCAATGCTCTATTTGTCTCTTTCTTACAAATACTAACTTACAAATAGTAATTTACAATTTATAGTGGTGTTATGGTACATTTTTTTTTTCAGGCAAGGCCTCCCAGTTATTTTTGAAATTACCTTCCTTTTCTTATACATTTATTTTCTTAAACTTTAGAAACACCCTAACAAGTAACAACAATCAAAAACGGGGGGATTTTAATTAGAATTACATTTAATTAAAGATTACATGAAGAAATTAAATATCTTTATAATATTGAGTCTCCCCATCTAGGTTCATGGTAGAACTCTTCATTTATTAGGTTTGCATATGCATTTTTAAAGGAATTTTAAAGGATTTTTTAATGTTTTCTTATTGAATGATACAATAATTATTGAAGTACTTATACTTACTGAAGTATAGCTTGATTACTTTTTATGAAGCTAATATATTGCTGTAACCACCACCTGGAGGGAGACATAGAATTATTACCCGAACCCCAGAAGCTTCCCTCAAGCTCCCTCCCTTACCTCCTTAAGGTAACCACTGACTTCACCATAGAGTCATTTTATCTGTTTTTGAATTACATAAATGGACCCTTTCAATATACTCTTCTGTGTCTGGCTTCTTTTGCTTAACATTATGTTTGTGGGATTCTTCCATGTTTTAGCATACAGTTCACTCCAGTAGTCCACTCCTTGTCGCTATTGTATAATAATTCATTGTATAGATATTTTATAATTTTATATGCATACTATTGTTTATGGGGTCATAGGATTATTTCCAGTTTGGGGCCATTTATTATTTGTTGTACTACTATGCTTTTATGAACACTCATACGTTCATGCCTTTGGTACACATATGTACACATTTCTGTTGGGTATATATTTAGGTGTAGGATTACTGAGTCATAGAATTGGTGTGTGTTCAGCTTTAGTAGATACTATTAGTGTCCAAAGTGGTTGCACAAATCGACACTTGTACCAGCTTAGTAAGAGTGTTCCCGTTGCTCCATATCTTCACTTTCACTTGACATTTGCAGATTTCATTTTTCATTTTAGACATTTTGGTGAGTGTATTTTAATTTATGTGTCCTGGAATATTAACATTTCTCTGCCCTGGAATATTAATGTTTCTATGCAGGGCCCATTCAAATTTTGTCCTTTTTTTTTTTTTTTTTTTTTGGTTTGTTTTTGAGATGGAGTTTTGCTCTTGTTGCCCACTTTAATCAGTTTAGCATTAAGA
>NW_012104366.1:528594-543746 GCF_000951045.1 Mandrillus leucophaeus | reverse complement strand
TTTTTGGTTTGTTTTTGAGATGGAGTTTTGCTCTTGTTGCCCAGGCTGGAGTGCAATGGCACGATCTCAGTTCACTGCAGCCTCTACCTCCGGGGTTCAAGCAATTCTCCTGCCTCAGCCTCCCAAGCAGCTAGGATTACAGGTGCACACCACCACGCCCAGCTAATTTTTTGTATTTTTAGTAGAGATGGGGTTTCACCATGTTAGCCAGGCTGGTCTTGAACTCCTGACCTCAGGTGATCCTCCAGCCTTGGCCTCCCAAACTGCTGGGATTACAGGTGTGAGCCATCATGCACGGCCGTCTTGTCCATTTTTAATTGGACTGTCTCCCTTCTAAATGATTTTTTTCCTTTTCAAAAAACTTCTAAGTTCGGGGGTACATGGGCAGGTTTGTTACATAGGTAAACTTATGTCATGGGGGTTTGTCCTTCTAAATGATTTTTCAGATAAGTGTACTACAACATCTTCTGCCACTGTGTGGCTTGCCTTTTCACCTCTTAATGCTGCATTGTGATGAATGTCTAATTTTCATTTTAGTGGAATTCAATTTATCAACCTTTTACTTTTGGGGTAGTGATTGTGATCAATCTTTTACTTTAGGGGTAGTGATTTTGATGTCCTGTTTAAAAATGTGTGATTATCCCATGGTCATAAAGCTGGTCTCCTGTTTCCTTTCTTCCTTTATTGTTTTACTGGTCACATTGAAGCCATGATCCATTTGGAATTGTTTATGATGTGAGGTAGGGATTCCATTTTCTCATAGTGTGTTGAAGATGTTTGTGTTTGTGTTTTTGAGCTCATTTGGCCTATAATTTTCTTTTATTGTATTGTTCTTTGCTTATTTTTATAGAAAAGTTATGCAGTCCTATAAAAGAAGTGAGTGTTCCCTCTTTTTTTGTTCACTAGCAGAGTTTGGCAGTTGAAAGTATTTACTGGTGAAACCCATATGAACCTGAAGTTTTATTTTGGTTCTTGTGTGTGTGTGTGTGTGTGTGTATTTTTGTTGTTGTTGTTTTTTGAGACAGTGTCTGGCTTTGTCACCAAGGCTAAAGTGCAGTGGTGCAGTCTTAGTTCACTACAACCTCTGCCTCCCAGGCTCAAGCCATCCTGTCACCTCAGCCTCCCAAATAGCTGAGACCAGAGGCGCATGCCACCACACCTGCCTAATTTTTTTTTAATGTTTTGTAGAGATGGAGTTTTGCCATGTCACCCACACTGGTCTCAAACTCCTGAGCTCAAGTGATCCGCCCGCCTTGGCCTCCCAAACTGTTGGGATTACAGGCGTGAGCCACCGCGTCTGGCCTCCATTTCTTTAATGGGTAGTATAAGACTATTCAAATTTTGTTTCTTACTCGGTTTTGGTGAATTGTGGCTTTTCTAGACATTTGTCCATTTTATCCCAATTTTCAAATTGATTGACGTCAAGTTATTCATAGTATCTTTTTACTGTCTTTTTACTATTTGTAGGATCTATAGTGATAATTAACATGTTCTTCATTTCTGGTGCAATAATTTGTGCCTTCTCTCTTTTTCTTGCTAGTTTAATAGTCTTTTCAAATCCATCTCTTAATTAGTTTTTATTATACATTTATTTCTCATTTTATTGATTTACGTTCTTAATTGTAGTGTTTCCTTCTACTTTTTTGGATAGATTTATTGTTCTTATAAATTTCTTGGTACAGTTGATACTCAACTTTTCTTCTTTTGTAGTCTGTGCACTAAATGCTATTATTTTCTCTTTAGGCAATAACTGCATCCCACAACTTTGACATGTATTGTCATTATCATTCAGTTGGAAATATTTTCTAATTCTCATTGATTTTTTTTCTTTTACCAGAAAGAATTGTTACATATATACTATACATATATTATATTTTTATATTATATTAAATAATATACTTATTATTTAGAAGTATAGAATTGCTTGTCAAATTATCTTCTTGTAATTGATTTCCATTTTATTCTACTTATATTAGAAATCATGTTCTGAATTATTTAATCCTTTGAAATATTGAGACTTGCTTTATGTCCCAGCATTTCTATGTTGATAAAGGTGACATACACGCTTGAAGAAATGTGTATTCTGCAGTTGTGTTCTTCATGTATCAATTAAGTTCAGTTTGATATTTGCATTGTTCACATCTATATCTATACTATTTTTTTGCTCCCTGTTTTGTCAGTTGTGGGAAAAGATATGTTAAAATCTCTTAATCATAGATTTGCCTATTTATTTTTAATTCTTTCAGTTTTTGCTTTCTGTATTTTGAGGCGTTGTTACCAGATCCATACAAAAATCTAGGATTGTTATATATACCTTCCTGCTGAATTTTAAAACCTCCCTCTTTATTTCTAGTAATACTTCTTGTCTTAGTCTGTTTTGTCTGTCAGTTAGTATATAGGTATACCAGCTTTCATTTGCTTATTGTTCCTATGGTATAACTTTTTTCATCCTTTTGCTTTGAATCTTTATGTTCTATTTGTTCTTATGTGTAAGGTTCTTATATTTTTCCCCCAGGAGAAGATAGCTGAATATTGTTCCTTTGCCCAGCCTGAAAACATTTATCTTTTAATTGGAATATCTATAATAATGGATATATTTATGTTTAGATCTATCATCTTACATTTTTTGGTTCCATGTATTCTTTATGCCTTGTTTTTGATTAAGCAAGTCTTTTTTTATCCCATTTTCCTCCTCTGTCAACCTATAAGTTACACATTCTTTTATTATTCTTACAGTGTTACCATACAGATGTAAACATGTGCTCTTGCATTATTAAGGTCTGCTTTAATTTTGCATTTTCATCATTTTTTGGACAATGCAAGAACTTTTCAAAACTAGCTTTAGTTACCCTCATTTATGTTATTATAATATTAATTCTGTATGTATTGAAAACCCCACAAGACATCAACAGTATTGTTTTAAACAGCTTATTCATTGAGAGTCACCTACATGTTCACACTTTCCAGTATTCTTCAGTTCTTTTGTCCATTAACTTGCTGCCATCTTTTTTCCTTTTGCCTGAACATCTGCCTTTATTTTTTAGCACTTGACTGCTAACAATGAATTTGCTCATTATTTTGTGTGACTGCAGCTGCATTTTACTTAATTATTTTATTTTATTTTTTGAGACGGAATCTCACTCTTTTGCCCAGGCTGGAGTGCAGTGGTGTGATCTCAGCTCACTGCAACCTCCTCTGGTTTCAAGTGATTCTCCTGCCTCAGCCTCCTGAGTAACTGGGATTACAGGTGCCCGTGATCACGCCTGGCTAATTTTTGTATTTTTAATAGAGATGGGGTTTCCTCATGTTGGCCAGGCTGGTCTGAAACTCCAAACCTCGGGATCTGCCCACCTCAGCCTCCCAAAGTGCTGGGATTACAGGCATGAGCCACTGCACTTGGCCTTACCTTTATTTTTGAAGGATACTTTGCTTAGTATAAATTTTAGACTTATAGTAATTTTATTTTAGCATACTAAAGAGATCATCTGTTTTCTGACTTCCATCATTTCGGTTGAAAAATCAGTCAGTCTGATGTTGTGCTGTATAAGATAATTTGTCCTTTCTTTCCAGTTTCTTGTTAAACTTTCTCTTATGCTGGGCTGGGTGCAGTGGTGCACGCCTGTAATCCCAGCACTTTGGGAGGCCAAGGTAGGTGAATCACCTGAGGTCAGGAGCTCAATACCAGCCTGGTCAACATGGCGAAACTTCGTCTCTGATAAAAATACAAAAATTAGCCAGGCATGGTGCTGCGTGCCTGTAATCCCTGCTACTTGGGAGGCTGAGGCAGGAGAATCGCTTGAACCTGGGAGGCAGAGGTTGCAGTAAGCAGAGATCATGCCACTGCACTCCAACCTGGGCAACAGCGAGAGACTTCATCTCAAAAAAATAAACAATAAAATTTTCTCTTAATGTGGTGTTATGTGGGAAGTTGAAAAAGAAAAATAAAAAAGGCTGGGCACAGTAGATCACACCTATAATATCAGCATTTTGGTAGGCTGAGGCAGGCAGATCGGTTGAAGCAGAAGTTGAGACCTCCCTGGGCAACATAGTGAAACCCCTGTCACTACAAAAAATTTAAAAATTAGCCAGGTATTGTGGTGCATGCTGGTAGTCCTGGCTACTCAGGAAGCTGAGGCGGGAAGATCTCTTGAACCCAGGAGCACGAGGCTGCAATGAGTTGTGATAGCACCACTGCACTCCAGCCTGGGTGACAGAGTGAGACCCTGTCTCTAAAAAAGAAAGAAAAGAAAAAGAAAATTTTCTCTTTGACTTAGGTTGTCAGCATTGTTATTCTATGTGCCTACATTTAATTTTCCTTGTATTTATTTGGCTTGGTTAGGAAAGCTTCTGGAATCTGTAGACTGAGGTATTTTATTTTGGAAAATTCTCACCCAATATTTTTAAAATGCTACTTCTTCCCCATTCTTTCTTCTTTCTGGGACTCTTAATTACAAATATATTAGACATTTCACTATGTCCCATATGTCTATTTTGCTATTTTCTCTATATTCTTTTTTATGTTTTCTATATTCTTTTCTCTCTTGGCTTCAATTTGTTTTCTATTGACCTTTCAGTTCACAAATCATCTGTTATATGTGTTACACCTGCTTGTTACCCATCTATTGAATTATCAATTCATTATTGCCTTTTTAATAATTTTTAAAGTTTGAAACAATCTTAAACTCCAAAAAGTTGCAAGTGTATTACAGAGAACATTTTTTTCTCAACCAATTTTGAAGTTAAGTTGCCAGCCTGATGTAGCATCACCTGCAAGTGATTTCCTGTGATTTTTCTACAAATAAGGACATTTTCCTGCATAACCATAATATAATCATCAAAATTAGGAAATTAACCCTGATGCATTCTTTCCCTCTAAACATCTATTCCTATTGAAGTTTTGCCAGTTGCCCTAACAGTGTCTTTTATTGGAAAAGGATCTAATCAGAATCATGTATTGCATTTAGTTATATCCTGTTCCTCAGTCTTCGACTTTCCTTGCCTACTCAGAGTCCAGCACCCAACTGTGCTCTGCCACCCACGTACACACAGATGCCATCCTTATCTGCTAAACCTGTAACGCCCTGCACTGGGCCATCCTCCCAACCAGAGACACCTGCCTCATTCCATTCAAGCTTTAACATTTCATCCTAGGACACCCTCCTACATGGAAACCTTCTTCATGCTGCTTAGGCTATGACACCTCATACCAGGTCACCCCCATGCATGGAAGGCCTACTCACCCCAGTCAGGCCCTGACTTCACACAGGACCTCTCCTCACACCTCCCCCTGCTGCATGGATGCCCTTCTTAACCTGCTCAGATTATGGCACCACATACCAGGCTGCTCCTCCGTGGATACTTTTTTCTCTTGACTCAAGCCCTGTAACTGCTTGCCAGATTGCCAGATTGCCCCCATAATGTAAGATCTTTCTCACCCTAGTGAAGTTCCAACACACCTCACTGGGCAATTCTCCTATGCAGATGCCCTCCATGCCCTTACTAGAGGCCATTGCATCTCCTTCAATATACACATACTGTGGTATAAATGTCTACCTCATCCTGCCCTACCAACCACTTTAAAAGTGCATAGTTCAGGAAGAAAAGGGAAGAAGAGGAACAAGAATAGAAAAAGGAAATAATTCTAGAATTTCTATTTTGTTAATAGATTCCAGTGCCCTAGTAAAATTCTCTGTCTTTTCATTATTTTCTTTAACATATTCAAATTATTTGTAAGTTTGTGTCAGAGAACTTAAATAATCCATGTTATCTGTAGGCCTATTTGTATTGCCTGATCTTTCTCTTAGTTTTCATTCATTTGGTCTTGTTTTATGGTGTGCCTGTTAACTTGTTATTGAATGCTGACTACTGTGTATGAAAACTTTTGAAGATGTTATCTTCCTCAAGAAAAGATTTAAATTTCTGTTAGGCAGCATGTAAGGTGGGTGGATCACTTTAATGCAGTCAAGACTGATCTATTTCCAGTTTCTGTAACTCTTACAGTCAAGCCCTTCCTGGATTTCAAATGAAAGTGGGATTGTCCAAGGCATCTCTCCTCTTTGGAAGGCCCCCACCTGAATTACTGTTTTTGACTCCTCAGTGCCATACAATTGCCTCTTGGTGATTTCTTTCTGCTTGGCTTCTCTGTATCATTTCTCCATATGTGGCTTAGGATCAGCAGTTTCTGGAAGGAAAATTATATGCAGAGTATTGACTCATTTTTCTGTGGTTTCCTTCCTCCAGGATCTCAGTCTCTCAAGTGTTGGCTGGCTGCTTGGTAGCCCTGTACTTGAATATTCATGTACCTGTTCCACTGAGATTGCTGTAGACTTCAGGCTGCTGCTTTCTGTTTGGGTTCTGTGTCCTGCACTGCAGCTCCACAAATGCCTTAAGAGAAAAACATGGTGACCAGAGCAAGAATCACCTCTATGCATTTCCCTAATTTCTGGGATTTTTGCTTCTTGAGTTCTGATTCGTTTGGTTGTGTTCCAGTGGATTTTATCAAGGTTGATTCTCAGCAGGAGGAAGAGTATAATACCAGCGACTTCATCATAGTCCTAAAGTGGAAGCCCTCCACGTGCATGATTTTAAGTTTCCTATACATCATGCTTTCTTTCGTGGTTCTTTATTTCTTTTGTTAACCTGTTCTAACTTTTGCTAGATAGATTGCAGGTGTTGGATTTTTGGTTCAAGATTGTATTCCATTATGCTTCATGTATTTCACAATTCTTTAAAAAACAAAAAACTTCAATGAGATATATTTTACATACAGTATACAGTCCTTTCTTAACAATTGTATTCAGCTTTATTGCCACATTACTGAATGTTAAAAATAAATGTTTGCTCCTCGTTATGTCTTATGCCCTATTGTTTTCCCCTTTGTTCTTTCCATTTTTCATTTTGCTGGCAGTTATCTGTAACTAATTTTTTTAAAGATAAGGTGTGTGCTTGGATGCTGCTTCTTTTATGATTGAAAATATCTTTATTTTGCCCTAGCATTTGAATGCTGCTTTAGGTGGGTAATACATTTCTTCATTTACAGTCTTTTTCCCTCACAACTCTGAGGAGACTATGTCTTTTTTTTTTTTTTTTTTTTAACCCTTTGGTGTTATAGATGAGAAATCTGATTCTTCTCACTATGTTGACAGCTGTAGTGCCTCTTGGTGGCTTTTTTCTTTTTTTCTGCCTACCAGAAAAGATTGTAGAATTTTTTCCTTGTTCTTAGACTTTGGAAGTTTCACCAAGATATGTTTACATGTATGTCTTCTTTCAGTATTTCTATTTGACAGTTCATGAACCTTAATATCCTAAAGTTTCAGATCTTTCTTTGATTAATGGAACTTTCCTTATATTATTTCTTTCATCCTTGTAAGTTTTTCCTTTGAATTCTTAAGATAGATATTCAGTCTCCAGGATCTGTCTTTTATATCTCTTAACTTCACCCTTGTATCTTTTAATGTTTTTGCCTGCCCTGTAGGGAAGAGTCCTTCTAGATCACGAATTTGCCTCTAGCCGTGTTCATTCTAGTACTCAGCTCATCCGTTGTTTTTAAAATATATTTTTTCAATCATCTTAAATTTCCAGGATCTTTCTTGTTTTCCTATTTTTCCTTTTCCAGTAAAGACTCTTCTTATTTTAAGGATGTTATCCTCTCAAATCGCTAATGATATATTTGTAATGTCTAATTTTTTGTCTTTGGGTTTTCCGGATTAACTCTCCTTTCAGGGGGATGAGTAGGGAATGCGGAATTAGCTTCTCTGCTTGCATAGCTTGGTGACTGTCACACTACTGGTTTTCCCCATTGCCAAGTGATGCTTATGTACTCACATTTTAGAATTCAGGTCTAGATTGATCATTAATGGTAATTGATAGGGATTTCCTTAGCTATTGCTAAAGGCTCCTGTCTGATAACACCTGGATGGAGCTCATTTCTGCAGGCTGTGGTTGAGCACAGGGTTCTGCAAGTGGACTTCAAGCAGCTATGAGAGTGGCTGAAGAAATGGTCATGGATAGGCTTCCCTTCGGGATGCCTGAGCTGGCAACAAGCTGGGAAACTGGAACTGTCCCAGTGATAGACACGAGGAAGGTGTTACCTGAGAGATGGCGGCGTTCAGGGAATTCTTTGCTTTTCTTAGCTGCTTTGCTTTTTCCCTTGTCCGTGTCCAGTGGGACTGCCCAGAGTTACCTGAGGCAGTGTCCCGTTTCCTCTCTCTGTCCCTCAGGGTGACTTCCACAGCAAACATCCCTCACTTCACACAGCTGTACTTGCCAGCACTTGTGCTGATGGTAGATGATGTAAGGGCATCCGCAGCCTACACTACCACGACCTCACAGTCCCTTCTCTCTCTCACACCCAGCTCCTCCTCATCTTGCACTTGGGGTTTGTCCTGTCCTCTGGTGGAAAAAATCATTCACGTCTTCCTTCAGTAGTCCCCTCTTTTTCCTGTATGAGGTTATAAGTTATTACCTTTGTTTGTTTCTTCACCAATATAGTCTTTTAAAAATATCCTCAGCAGCATAACACAACTCCTACCTCCAAAATTTTGAAAGCAGTTTATTAAGTAAATGAAATTTAATCCATAAATATAATCATGAACGAACCATATATGTCGTCGTTTAATCATTTTCACATAATTTCTGTCCCATTATATAAGCAGACAAGTATTCTTTATTTGTTTCACTGTGTTCTGGGATTTAGGTTTCCATTTTCGGTGTATAGTCTCTGTCCTGTGATTTTAAGAAAATTTTTAAAAAGAAATTATTTAACTATTTAATGTAATAATTAACTTAATCGTGTTTGAAACAATAGTGGTCATCTAAACAAAGCAGACTTAGTTATTCTTATTGAAGGTTCATCTGAGTACATTTGGGGAACTAAGGTATTTTTTCATAAGCACAAGCTAATATCTAAATTGCATTCTTTACTGAGAATTTTATCCTTATAGTAACTGATTCCTTCACCGTGGTAACTCAAACATGGAGTCAGAGACCCAGGTTCAAATCCTGGCTCTTCCCCTTACTAACTTCATAACTTAAACAGCCCAGTGCCTGGCACAGAGA
Source organism: Mandrillus leucophaeus (assembly GCF_000951045.1). Classification (NCBI taxonomy): domain Eukaryota; kingdom Metazoa; phylum Chordata; class Mammalia; order Primates; family Cercopithecidae; genus Mandrillus; species Mandrillus leucophaeus. Next base: position 534,689 of record NW_012104366.1, on the reverse strand, counting down.
GGGTACCTTGGTAAATATTGGATGAGTGAATGTATGAAGTTACAGGTATGAGGCTGAGTTTCCTTACCTCGAAAACAGGAATAACAAAGGACTTGCTTGTGGATTATAGGCAATTTATGTAAAACCTCTTGGCATATAGTAGGCATTCAGTTAGTGCTAAGTATAACAATAATAAACTTTATACAAGAGTCCTTTTATTATTATCAAGCAAGTCCCACAAGTAATAGGAGTTATCCAGGTTGATGGGGTGGTGAGAGGAGTCTACTTCATGACACAGTTGCTTCAGATAGTTTCCAGCATTTTTTCTTCCTCTCTTGCTGTAAACATTTATTAAAGCAGAGTGCATTCAACAGTCCTTGGCAGGATCGAGATTGAAAGAGCAAAGACATAGTCTTAAGGGGCATGCAAACCAATTGAAGAGACCTTCTGGACACAGTGAGAACACACTCCTAAAAAATAGTAAAGCAAATGTGAGGCATAAACTGAAGAAGAGGATAAGGGAGTTGGGTGAGTGTGAGGAAAGGTTGTGTAAAAGTGGATTTCGAATTGAAAAAAAAAGACAGTATTTTGATTGGCACAAAGACCATGTGAAGGCCAGGCACGATGGCTCACGCCTGTAATCCCAGCACTTTGGGAGGCGGAGGTGGGTAGATCACCTGAGGTCAGGAGTTCGAGACCAGCCTGGCCAACATGACAAAAACCCGTCTCTACTAAAAATACAAAAATTAGCCAGGTGTAGTGGTGGGTACCTGGAGTTGCAGCTACTTGGGAGGCTGAGGCAGGAGAATCGCATGAACCTGGGAGGCGGAGGTTGCAGTGAGCCAAGATCATGCCACTGCACTCCAGTCTAGGCAACAGAGTGAGACTCCATCTCAAAAACGAAACAAAACAAAAACCATGTGAAGATTGCTCAGGCAGTGCATGGAGAAGGTGTAGTGTGGGTTTCCTGGTGCAGATGGATGGATCCTGGGGACAGCAGGCCTGGTAGTTTGATATAGAGGAGATGCTCAGAGGGAGCAGTGAAAGGTGAAGTGAGGGAGGTAAAATGAACTCAATTTGCAGTTCACCTTGGTCATTGCATTAACTTTTCATTTTGCTGTTTCCCACAGCCCTAGCCAGTTAGCGCCTTGTTTGAATACATTCATCAATAGTCCAGAGAGGGTGAGAACTATTAGATGAAGTATTTTTACTTTGAGATGCTCTACCTTGACTTACAATTTGAACAGATTAAGCCTGGTTTTAGCAGACCACAGGGTCTTAAGAAAAGCCAGCTAAGGGTTATGAGCTAGTTATCCCTTTGGCAACCAACACTTAAAGTGGACATGTTGAGACCTGTCTTTATCTGAAGTAATTATGGCAAGTTAAACTATGTTCCCTCTCCTCTGAGGAGATGTGAGCCCCTCTGAAATATTCCTCCCTTCTTCCTATCATTTTTCTCTCACTTGACCTTCCCTTCTGATTCAAAGCTAGTTGATGGGTTGTGGAATCAGGATTTAATCCCCTCTATCAATTTTGTGAACAAAACTTAAAAAAAAAAAAAAGCTAACACAGAGCCAGGCACAATGGCTCATGCCTGTTATCCTAGCACTTTGGGAGGCCGAGGCAGGTGGATCACCTGAGGGCAGGAGCTTGAGACCAGCCTGGCCAACATGGTGAAACTAAAAATATAAAAAATTAGCCAGACATGATGGCAGGTACCTATAATCCCAGCTACTTGGGAGGCTGAGGCAGGAGAATCACATGAACCCAGGAGGCGGAGGTTGCAGTGAGCTGAGATCCTGCCATTGCACTCCAGCCTGGGCGATAAGAACGAAACTTCGTCTCAAAAAAAAGAGCTAACACCATTTACTTCAAGGCGGCCCAGGATGGCACACAAGACATTTGAAAATGTAAATTACAAATAAATGATAGGTCTTCATGTGCGAGGGTATCTACTTTTTTGTTTGCTTTCTCTTTCTTCCTTTTCTTTTGATTGTTGTTGTGAATTGAAATGCTATTTTTTTTTTCAGTGAAAATTTTAGATAGAACAGTGTTTGATTTTCAGCATTTATTTTTATACTTCTATTATTGGAATGCCTGCGTTAGTACATAAGCTAGTATATATGGTAAAATAGTTGGGATTAAATGCAAGCTTACTGCATTGATTCCATGCTGTAAGTATTTTTCCTACTTATTCTAATATATAGATATAGATATAGATATACATATACTTTCATAGACATTTCATGTTTTAAGGTGTTGTCTTTTAGAGTTTTCTGTTTTTTAGCATCCCGAGATATAATTCTCTAAAGAAGGGAATGGCAAATTATTTTAATGCTTTTATTGTTTTTATTTCTAGCTTATTCCACTAAGCTCAACAAATTTCCTGTATTTAATATTAATGATGACTTGAATGATCTGTGTACCAGTGCAGTAAGCCCAAATACTACCAAAGCCACGCGGTACGCCTTGAATGTGTGGCGATATTGGTGCATGACCAACGGGCTCAAAGACCACACAGACATCACCAAGGTAAGGGACTCTTGAGTTTACTTCTTTCAGCCAACTTCACTGAGCTTCCAAATGCCTGGCACTGTGCTAAGCATTGTAGGGAACACAGAACGGTGGCTTTCTGCCTTGGGAAACTTTGGAAGAACATAAAATAGAAAAAATCCACACACAAAGCAGAATGTAACAAGCATTTTATGAATTTATAGATTGGAAATGCCTGAAAAGTTCAGGTGGGTAAATTAATTTCAGTTTGGTAAAACTGGAGAGATAATTGATATTTAAGTTTTTTTTTTTTTTTTTGAGGAAAGGTAGGATTTCAGTAGAATTAGATGAGGACAGGAGCCTTCTAGGCTGAGGGATGTGAGGAAGAATCAAATTTGGGGAGACAGACTCACTTGCCTACAGCAGAAGCCTCATATCTTGGTATCATGGACAATAAAACCAGATTCTGATAACCCTTAAGTGCCAGGCTAAAATCTTGTGAACACTGGAAAATCACTGAAATATCTTGTTTTGGTTTTGCTAAGGAGAGACTTTATTTGAAAGGATTATTGCAGGGGCAGAGACAGGGACTATTGTAGTAGGGAAAACACTCTGACCAGAAAATCTGCAAGCATCCTAAGGATTAGACAAAAGGGAAACCACTGAAGTTGTTTGAGAGAGAAGAAACATAATGAAAGTGGTATTTTAGGGAAATAATTGGAAGTGATGAGCAAAAAGTTAATTAATGTCCTTGGTCCTCCATTTCCCCCTTTGTAAAATGAGCTCTTAAATCTCTTCCAACTTGAAAGCCAGGGGTACTGGCACACACCTGTAACAGTTCCAGTTACTTAGGAGGCTAAGGCAGGAGGATTGCATGAGCCCAAGAGTTCAGGGCTACAGTGTGCTATGACTGTGACTGTAAATAGCTACTGTACTCCAGCCTGGGCAACATAGCAAGACCCTGCCTCTAAAAAACAAACAAGAAAACTGAAAAACTCATCCAACTTGAAATGCCTGAGGTTTATAAATCGAAGGAGAAAATCTTGGACATGTGGAGATAGAACATAAAGGTACTGTATTTTGATTTGACTGCATTGAATCTAAATCAGATGTGCAGATGGAAATGGTCAACAAAGAATTAGGAATGTGGAACTTAAAACATGGTGGAACTGTTAAAGCTGGAAGTATACATTGAAAAGTCTTGCAAATGGATGTCATAGTTGAAGCCCAAGAGCAAGTGAGATCTCCAGGTTTGAGTGATGTGCTTAGGGAATGAACAACAGATGAAATAGGGCAGGAAACCCTGCTTTCTACTTCTGGCACCATGGTACACTACATAGTGTGAGGGGCCTTTCTACAGTACATGCAGACAGGGCAGCATCCATGGGACCAAAAAAAAAAAAGTGCAACAGAAGCAGTGACCAGTAAGCACATATGAAAGGCAGGGTCCTCTCTGAGAGCATATGTTGATAACATTATTAAAAAAGGGAAGATGAGCTGATGAATCCTTGATGAAAAAGAGTACCTGAAAGGGTCCTAAAGCGGTTCTAGGTAGGTAGCATACCCTGGCTCCTGGCAGAGTCATATGATAATACTCTTGTAAGGGAAACATCCAAAACGTAGGTGCTCAGGTTTTTTGAAGAGTCAGAGCAATTATATTTGTGCTGGGATTACAGGTGTGAGCCACTGTGCCTGGCCAAATTAAATTATAAATTAATTACAGATCTAACTAGACTGTTCCCAGTACTTGGAAGTTAGCATATTACTAATAACCAAAGGACCAAGAAGAAATCACAAAGGAAGTTATAAAATGTCTTGAACTGAATGAAAATTAAATCACCACTTATCAGAATTTGTGAGTTGTAGCTAAAATATCTATAGAGAAAAAAATTTTAGCTTTAAATGCTTATCAAGGAAAGTCTAAAATCAATGAATGTGAAGCAAAAAGAACTTGAAGAAATAAAAAAATATGCTCGTGATTCTCCCACCTCAGCCTCCTGAGTAGCTGAGACAACAGGCGTGCAACACCATGCCTGGCTAATTTTTAAATTTTTTTAGAGACAAGGTCTCACTGTGTTGCCCAGGCTGATTTCAAACTCCTGGGCTCAAGCGATCCACCTGCCTTGGCCTCCTAAAGTGCTGGGATTACAGCCATGAGCCTCCATCCCCAGCCCAGTTTTTTTTTATTTTATTCTTTCCCACTTGGTGTCATCAGCCCCATGACCAGTCTCTGACTTCTCTTTAGTCATTTTTACATCAAGGAAGCCAATTTTATCATCCATAGTGAGTCTTGACATGGTGAATCAATTCAGAATGGTTACTAAAGGAAAATGGTTTCTTGCAATGTCTTTATAATCGATTGAAGACCTTAGTAACCTGGGAGAATAATCACCCACTAAAACTGAGTCAGAGAAAACTAAGGAGGCAAACACCACGGGCCAGAATGAACTGTTTTTTGTGTGCAAACAATATAAGTGTTGTGACTTGACATTTCTCGAGGAATTGCTTTGGCTCTGATTTTACTTTGAAACTTGTGGTATTCTGTGGAAATTAAGAAAAATGTTCTGTATCTTAAGTCAGCTTGGTTCTCCTGACACTAGGTTAATTCATTGGTTTAATGCATTTGTTTTGTTTTGAGACGGTCTCACTCTGTCACCCAGGCAGGAGTGTGGTGGTGTGATCTTGGCTCACTACAACCTCTACCTCCGGGGTTCAAGTAATCCACCTTCCTCAGCCTTATGAGAGTAGCTGGGACTACAGATATGCACCACTATGCCTGGCTAATTTTTGTATTTTTTGTAGAGACAAGGTTTCACCATGTTGCCCAGGCTGGTCTCAAACTCAGCTCAAGCAATCCACCTACCTGAGTCTCCCAAAGTGCTGGGATTATAGGCATGAGCCACTGTCCCCGCCTAACCCATGGTTATACAGTGCCAATCACATATTTTGGGACTTCTGGTATGTGTTAAAGACCCAGTCATAAATGAAACATAGTTCTTGTCTTCAAGGAACTTTCAGTCCACTTCAAGAGATAGACATAAACTAGATAAGAGAATGTACAACATGGAAAGGACCATAACAAAAATTTAAATTAAGTGCCATGGGATCCCATATGAGAGAATAACTTTGCTTAAGTTATGTAGAAAGTCAAATTTGAGCTAATTCTGGAAGAATGAATAGAGATTTTCCAAATAGAGACAGTTAGTAGAAAAAAGCATTCTCGGCAGAGGAAGTAGCATGAAAAGGCCTTATGGTTTCTAGTTATGGCAAAAAGCTCGATGAAGCTGGAAAATAGAGTACAAAGGGTACAGAAGATCAGGTTACAGAAATAGGGTGTGTACTGGTCATCTACCGCTCCATAACAAACCACTCAAAAATATAGGGACCTAAAGCAACAGCCATTTTATTTGTTCATGATTTGATGAGTGAGTTAGCATTTTGTGCTGAGCTCAGCTGAGTACCTCCCCTACTGGTCTCACTTGGAGTACTCATATGGGTGCAGTCTTTTGGATGTTAGATGGGAACAACTTGTCCCCATATTCCCACAGTCTAACTGGGCCTCCTCACAGGGCAACACCATGCACTAAACCAGTAAGAACCTATAGACAGAAGCAGGCCAGGCG
>NW_012104366.1:526133-528219 GCF_000951045.1 Mandrillus leucophaeus | reverse complement strand
CTACTTGATTGGAGAAGCAGCAAAGTCTGGTTGCCAAAGGGTGTGTGTACACGGAGGGGAATTGTAGGTGTCTTCTCATACTGTCAGAAGCAGATTGTGAAGACTTGCATGCAAAGTAAACAGTTTGGAATTTATCCCAAGGGCACAGAAAACTATCAAAGATTTGCTTTTTGTTTTTTGTTGAAAGCGCTAACATAAAAAATAAGATTTTCTACTCAGCACCCCTTATTCAGGAACCATTCCTCTCCTATAATCCACATGGTTATTGCAGAAGCCATCACATTAGGAGAATGAATTGAATGAACTACCTTTTGGCAAGTTGTTTGGATTAGGTCCAATCAGAATCCTTCTTTTTGGTGTTTTGCTCCTGAAAATGAGAGTTGGTCTCTTGCTAAACCTGAAACTTTAAGATGGAAATTTGGGGGAGTGCTAGGTGGCTGTGCTTGCAGCTATGTGAAAAAAGCCACTCCACACAAAGCAGCAGAGATGAAAGATGAGAATCCTGGAGGCCTTGGAGTCCACTCGTTCTGATATCCCTCTCTGCCTCGGCTTCCAGTTTGGTTTGTCTCTTGCAACCAAAGGAGTCTCAACTACTATAAAGAGAGCTGACCACCTGCAAGTAGGGAGTTGCAAGTGACAACATAAAAATCCAAAGCCAGCTTTGTTTTAGTACAGTGGTTTCTGGCAAGTTATTTTAACTGGTTATCGCTGGTATATAAGAAAGCTGTTTTTCTTATAGTTGCATACCACTAACCTATTCTGATAGCTTTTCAGCTGAATCTCTTGGGGTTTCCTTGACCAACAACCAGATTATCAGAAAGCAATATTTTGTCTTTTTCCTTTCCCATATACATACATATGTATGTGTGTGTGTATATAACTTCTTTCTCTTGTGTTATCTGGTTGGTTAGAACCTCCGGAACAGTATTATATAATAACAGTGATATTGAGTAAGCTCTTCCTGTTCCTGACTTTGTAAGAAAGATTCAAATGTTTTCCTTGTGGATACAGTTTTTCTAGCTCTTGCCTGTAAATTACGCTTCATCATAGTAAGAAGATCTTTTTCTTCCTATCTAAATTTGAATTTGAATTTTTAAAAATTTGTAATGGAGGTCACATTTTTTTCAAATACTTTTCAAGTATGTGTAAGTTCATATTACTTTTTGTTTTAATGTGTGAATGTCAATTATATTAAAATATTTATTAGGATGGAATCATTTTGTGTTCACTTCAGGAGTCAGACACTTCCCATGATGCCCACAGGAGAGGTTCGATGCCTCATTCTGTCTTCCCATAATGCATTGAATGTATTGTCATTAGTCCATTCAGTCCTAAGTTTAACTTATAATACAGATGTAACCGAACACAGGTACAGCTGCTCACCACTTGCAAAGCCAGTAACAAAGATGAGATGCAGTAAAAGAAAAGTGACTTTATTCCAGAGCTAGCAGTGGGGAAATGGCCAAGGCTAGTGCCTTCAAGAAACCATTTTCAACTTTGGCTGGAGAGAGGGGCGTAAAAAAGGAACTTGGAACGGGAGGCATGCGGGAGTGCTGCTGGGCACAAGGTCTCCGTGTCTTGTTCCAGTGGCTATCTTGAGTCGTGGTCCACCTGGAGCATGGTGGCCTCATCTCAACAATAGCTGGGTTGTTGACCAGTGGCCTTGAGGTAATCTCTGGAATTTTGCAACTGGGTCTCCAGGCCTGGTTTGTCTCCAGATTAGCCCTGGAACTTCTAAGTAAGCACATAGTTAGATAAGTGTAAGTTGAATAAGTATATAATTAGATAAATGTGCATGGTGTAAGGGAGTGTCTGGGGTGGGAAAGGAGGGAAACAAAGGATTTTAAGGTACATTTCAAGGCTACATTCTGAGGCTAAGGAAAGGAAAACAAAACTTTACAATTCATTTGAGCCAGGCCCAGTGGCTCAAGCTTATAATCCCAGCACTTTGGGAGGCCGAGGCAGGCAGATCGCTTGAGGTCAAGAGTTAGAGACCAGCCTGGCCAACATGGTGAAATCCCGTCTCTACTAAAAACTACAAAAATTAGCCGGGTGTGGTGGCACACACTTGTAGTCCCAACTACTC
>NW_012104366.1:523669-524888 GCF_000951045.1 Mandrillus leucophaeus | reverse complement strand
AGTAGAGATGGGGTTTCGCCATGTTGGCCCGGCTGGTCTTAAACTGACCTCAAGTGATCCTCCTGCCTCAGCCTCCCAAAGTGCTGAGATTACAGGCATGAGCCACCATGCCCAACCCCACTCTACGATTTTTGAGTTTAGTTTACTTTTTCTAGCTTTTTGAGTTGAATAATCAGTTTGCTTATTCTCAATAAAGTTTTCTAACAATGTCATCCAAAACTATGATGTATATTTATTATGTATACTTAGCAATATCTCATACATTTCGATATATAATATCTTCAGTTTGGTTAATTTTTAATCTATAGTTCAGCTTTTATTTTCTCCTTGATTAAGGGCTATTAGAAGAATGAATGTTACCTGTCCAGTGTCTACTCGATAAAAAAAATATTTTATTGGGACTTTCTAATTGTCCTAGAATATGTATTCAGCTTGAATAGACCATGAGCAAGGGCTGCTTTGCCCTTTGCAGTTCCATCTTGAAAATAAAGCTTTCTTAATAGCCAAGCTCTCCCTTCTCTTCTAACTCTCTCTAAATAAGGAGCTCATTCTGTCAGGACAGTCATTCACTTTTTTTTTTCGAGATGGAGTCTCACTCTCGTCGCCCAGGCTACAGTGCAGTGGCACAATCTTGGCTCACTGCAACCTCCACCTTCCCAGTTTAAGCAGTTCTCCTGCCTCAGCCTCCCAAGTAGCTGGGACTACAGGCACACACAACCGTGCCCAGCTAATTTTGTATTTTTAGTAGAGATGGGGTTTCACCATGTTGGCCAGGCTGGTCTTGAACTCCTGACTTAAGGTGATCCGCCCACCTTGGCCTTTCTAAGTGTTGGGATTACAGGCGTGAGCCGTCGTGTCCAGCTTTTTCATATATTTTAAACAAACAACTGATATTGAAAGCCTGTGGCTCATTAAACCACAGATATTTCAGGACCTATTCAGATAAATTCAACTGAAAAGGAGCATTAACTTGCTGTGCAAAATGGACAATGTAGGGAAATGGTCTTACCCTACAGCACTGTGTCTAGTAACCAAATGTTCTGTGCAGATGTCAAGGAAATCAATGATGAAGTTATTCAGAGTTTGTTTAATTCAAGAATTTTTCAGAGAGTTTGGGTTGAATTTTATTAAAGGAGAGGGAAGCAACTATTTTCAAACAAAACCACAGGCCTTCCAAGAGAAATAGTGAAAGTTACAAACAGCCAGTAATAATAAGTGT
>NW_012104366.1:517402-519314 GCF_000951045.1 Mandrillus leucophaeus | reverse complement strand
AATGTTTTCCTTGTGGATACAGTTTTTCTAGCTCTTGCCTGTAAATTACGCTTCATCATAGTAAGAAGATCTTTTTCTTCCTATCTAAATTTGAATTTGAATTTTTAAAAATTTGTAATGGAGGTCACATTTTTTTCAAATACTTTTCAAGTATGTGTAAGTTCATATTACTTTTTGTTTTAATGTGTGAATATCAATTATATTAAAATATTTATTAGGATGGAATCATTTTGTGTTCACTTCAGGAGTCAAACACTTCCCATGATGCCCACAGGAGAGGTTCGATGCCTCATTCTGTCTTCCCATAATGCATTGAATGTATTGTCATTAGTCCATTCAGTCCTAAGTTTAACTTATAATACAGATGTAACCGAACACAGGTACAGCTGCTCACCACTTGCAAAGCCAGTAACAAAGATGAGATGCAGTAAAAGAAAAGTGACTTTATTCCAGAGCTAGCAGTGGGGAAATGGCCAAGGCTAGTGCCTTCAAGAAACCATTTTCAACTTTGGCTGGAGAGAGGGGCGTAAAAAAGGAACTTGGAACGGGAGGCATGCGGGAGTGCTGCTGGGCACAAGGTCTCCGTGTCTTGTTCCAGTGGCTATCTTGAGTCGTGGTCCACCTGGAGCATGGTGGCCTCATCTCAACAATAGCTGGGTTGTTGACCAGTGGCCTTGAGGTAATCTCTGGAATTTTGCAACTGGGTCTCCAGGCCTGGTTTGTCTCCAGATTAGCCCTGGAACTTCTAAGTAAGCACATAGTTAGATAAGTGTAAGTTGAATAAGTATATAATTAGATAAATGTGCATGGTGTAAGGGAGTGTCTGGTGGGAAAGGAGGGAAACAAAGGATTTTAAGGTACATTTCAAGGCTACATTCTGAGGCTAAGGAAAGGAAAACAAAACTTTACAATTCATTTGAGCCAGGCCCAGTGGCTCAAGCTTATAATCCCAGCACTTTGGGAGGCCGAGGCAGGCAGATCGCTTGAGGTCAAGAGTTAGAGACCAGCCTGGCCAACATGGTGAAATCCCGTCTCTACTAAAAACTACAAAAATTAGCCGGGTGTGGTGGCACACACTTGTAGTCCCAACTACTCAGGAGGCTGAGGCATGAGAATCACTTGAACCCAGGAGGTGAGGCTGCAGTGAGCTGAGATTATGCCACTCCACTCCAACCTGGGCAACACAGTGAGAATCTGTCTAAAAAAAAAATAAAAAAAAAAAAATTGCTTTTCAAAGCTGGAATACCTGGTTACACAGGCAGTCCTTGTTTTGAGGGGTACTATATGAACTGGAACCTGTGTGTATCAGAGCCATGCCCTCGATGTGGGTGATACTAATGTTCACACATTCTATTTAACCTAATAACATGCAAAATGAAAATTGCTTGAATTTTACTTGGGGGTAGTTTATATTTAAATACTTTGGGTTTTAATGTAATATTGGTCAGATTTAGGTTAGAAAAAAATGAAGAGCCTTTCTGTCTTTTTCTATGCTCTGAAACTATTTAAATGAAAAAGAAAAGCTGAACTGATTCCATAAAGGCATACTTTTAGGAACAATATACATCTTTGACAGTCATTTCACACTCTTTGGGGCTCTTCAGATCCTTTACCTTTTATCGAACCCATTATATTTTGCTAGACAATTGTTCAGGTTATCTAGATTTTCATATTAATATGTATAAAGTATGTGATGTTCTTTCATATTCTTTACTCTTTTATCTTCTGTATAGTCTTTCTTATTCCTAATAAGGTTTAGGTGTATACATACTTCCTTTCCTCCTTTCTCACTCTCTTTATAAAGTCAGACCTGCTAGAAGTTTTTCAACTTTATGGGTCTTTTCAATGATTACATTTTTATCTATCCCAATTTATTTCTTTTCTAGTCCATTAATTAATTAATTAATTTTTA
>NW_012104366.1:504381-515177 GCF_000951045.1 Mandrillus leucophaeus | reverse complement strand
AGCCAAGTATGGAACCTAGATCTTCCAGCTTGAAATTCACTGTGCTTTCCATTAAGTCCTGCTAAGGGGTCACAAAATGTCCTCAACACAGCCCCTGGTGAGGATTAGAAGGAAGGAGGGGTCTGGCTGTGTGAGTGTCAAGTGTGTAACCTCCATGTTTGTCTCATTTGAGATCCCTGCAGTGAAGTTGAACGAGCTGCTTGAGAACTTTTATGTCACCGTTAAGAAGAGCGACGGCTCAGACTTCCTGGCCACCTCACTCCATGCTATTCGCCGAGGCCTGGACCGCATCCTGAAGAATGCAGGTGTCGGCTTTTCCATCACCAGCAGCACCTTCAGCTCCTCCACCAAGAAACTCAAGGAGAAGCTGTGGGTGCTGAGTAAGGCAGGCATGTCGGGCGCGCGTTCTCGCAACATCGTCTACTTCTCCCTCTCTGACGAGGAGGAGATGTGGCAGGCAGGGTGTCTGGGGGATGACAGTCCTATCACTCTCCTGTCCACTGTGGTCAAGTACAACAGCCAGTACCTGAACATGCGGACGCTGCAGGAGCATGCAGATCTGATGTACGGTGACATCGAGCTGCTCAAAGACCCCCAAAACCAGCCCTACTTTGCCCGGACAGACAGCGTCAAGCGGGAGAGTCGGAGCGGCTCCACCAGAGTGTGTCACGGGAAAATCTACCATGAGCATTCCCGGGGACACAAACAGTGCCCTTACTGCCTCCTCTACAAGTACATGTACATCCACCGGCCGCCCACCCAAATGGAGGCCAAGTCCCCCTTCTACCTGACTGCCAGGAAGGAGGCCACAGACATGGGCAGCGTGTGGTATGAGGAGCAGAGGATGGGGCTGCGCTCTCTTCGAGGAATTGTCCCAAACTTAGCCAAGAAGGTCAAGCTGGAAAACTGTGAGAACTTCACCTTTGTCTCGTTCACTCAGGTCTCCCGGAGGCTTGGCTCCCACAGCTGCTGCCAGTGAGCCCTCCCTGGGGCCCAGCCACTGCCCCGTCACCTGCTCAGTGGGCGCTCCCTGGGGCGGCCAGGGCTGGAGCAGCTGGAGCTCTGCGGAGGCAGGGGCTGACTGGGTGTGACCTCCCGGTCTGGCAGCTCTCCCCCTGGTGTGGCCCGCTCTCCCTTTGTCTTGGGGTTTGCTTTTTAAAATGAAACTAGATGAGTCTAAATCATTCGAATGGTTTATCCAAATGTGTGTCAACTTTGCTAGCTTTTAGAATCTAACACAATGTATAATTGCTACATGCAAGAGTGAGGAAATTCATTTTCTCTAGTGCCTTTCTAGCACAGGTTTTCTAAAAAAAAAAAAAAAAAAAAAAAAAAAGGAAACTGTTAAGTAGTCATTTAAAAACTCCCAGTAGCGCAGTAGCTTTAGAATGTTAGGAAGACTGTACACTTTGTTGAATTACACTCACAAGGAGGAACTGGAGAGAGGCAGACACGTTCCCTGTTTCCAGGAGACAGATTGCGCTTGACACGCCTTTGTTTTTTTTGTTGGTGGATAACGTGGTTCTGGAGGGCAGGAAGCCTTGTGTCAGGGAAGATCCTCAAGCGACACTCGGTCATCTGACAGGGACTCGGGCTGCTCCCACGGCTCCCAGCAGCGGGAGGAACCCTATCTCAGCCGCCAATGGAGAGAATTTTATGACAAAAGATTCACGCACCAGAAGGGTGTCTGTGAGAACAAGGCTTCTAGTGAACTAGACAGTTTGTACCGTGAGGGAATTTCTAGTAGTGAAGGAAAATGGCTTGGAGAAGCCAATCTGTGATCAAAATGTGAAAACCTCCTGACGCAGAAGTGCCTATGTTTTATTTCTCAGCACCATGTGAGAGCTCGTTTGGAACATTTTTTGAGGTTTCTGTCTGTTCTTCGTATCATCCCATTATTCTGTCAGCATATAGCAGTGGATCTATAAAACAAGTAAAGGTAATTTTTAGTCTTGGCCAAGAAAAGCTAACCAAACAAGCTGCAAAAAACACAGATCCCCAAAATTTCTTTATTAAAGAGCTTTGGAATATTTTTGTCAATGTATAACTTTTCAGCCACAATTAGATGTCATCATTTTAGGCTGGCACCAATGCTTGGGACACGATGATTTAGGCACCCCAGCAGGTAAGCAAACCCAGCATTAAGGATGTAGTTATAAAATGAGCGCAGCATGGTAGCTAATGCAGTTTGAAACCATTTCACTCAGGTCAAATGCAACCTGACCACATTATTTAAAAATCAGCAGAATTTTCTAATAACTACTCTGAGTGCAACCACAACTGAAAAAGGAGCCCAAAGAGTGCACAGTAATAGTAACAATAATTTCTAGGGACCTTGACTTTGTATTTGAGAAAAATCTCCTGTAACTTTATTCCATTATGCTCCTAATATGCTTTCTAATCCCAAATTAAAATTCTAATACAAATTCATTTTGTAGAAGTCTTAAAATCAGTCCTCTTTCTTTTTAAAAACATTATTTTAGTATTTATTTTAATTAATTGGTTTCTTAAAAAATCATATGCTAGTCATTGAGATATGTAATACTTCCTTTACCAGAGAAGACTCAACCAATGCTGCCTTAAGATTTAATGTTATTCCCTTTTTAGTCACTGTGCATTTATAAGTTTGTTTACTAGTTGACATTTCCTGAAAAGAGATTAATTTTGGTATTTCTCCATCTGTATATAAATAACAGGTAATATTTAATCATCAGTGTATGACTTAATATCACATAATGTTCTGGTGTGGTTTCCTGTAGTGATCTTAGGGTTTTGATTTAAAAGAAATACACAAAACATTAGGTACAATTTCCTTTAGTTTGCTAAACACCCAAAGGATATTTTGTTTTGTTGGTTCTGCACTTAAACTGAAATACAAGCTATGTGAACTATTGGGCAAAGCCTGCAGCCTAATTAAATAAAACCTCCATTTTTATTTGAATAGAGTCAAAAAGAAATTGCCATTAGGAATCACTGGGATCTTTTCAGATTTTGACCTTTTCAAAGGTAGCAATAACGACTGCAGAGGTTGTAATCTTTCTGTTGGTAGTGGCTTTTCATCAGCTCAATAATCATCTCTCCCTCAAATGTGTTGCCTATCACCTAGTTGATGTTCCATAAAATCCCTGGGTTCTGAAGTGAATTATTATAATAAAAAATCAGGAGGGCAAATCTTCAGTGGCATCTGATGGAATAAAAGCAGTGTCTGAGCAGCCTAAAAGCTGTTTATGACATGCCACCTTGGGGAACAAGAGTGAGGAACTAAACACAGTCATCAAGTGCTAGCGTGTGCTACCCGTTGTACTAGGTACTTTATTATGCATTTATGTATATGTGTGTGTATATCTGTGTATACACATGTATACATAAATGTATACACAGACACACACACACACAAACACACACAATATGTGGTTAAGCCTGGTAAGCCTGCTAAAATGGCAAAGCGGCCTGGTGCAGTGGCTCACGCCTGTAATCCCAACACTTTGGGAGGCCAAGGTGGGCGGATCACTTGAGGTCAGGAGTTAAAGATCAGCCTGACCAACCTGGTGAAACCCCGTCTCTACTAAAAATACAAAAATTAGCCTGGTGTGGTGGCAGGTACCTGTAATGCCAGCTACTTGAGAGGCTGAGGCAGGAGAAACGCTTGAACCTGGGAGGTAGAGGTTGCAGCAAGCCGAGACCACGCCACTGCTCTCCAGCCTAGGCAACAAAGCTAGACTCCATCTCAAAAAAATAAAAAATAAATAAAATGGTGAAGCGCCTGTCCATGTGTTTGGCCAAATCCATCCTCCGAGGTCTTAAGGGGGCCGGAGTAGGAGTCCTTGTTGGTGTTCTAAGGCAGTTGTTCTGGCTTCCAGTCAGCTCTAAACCTTACCTTCTGGGGACTCCAGGATTTTCTGCTCTTGGCCTGATGCAAGAGAAAGGAGAATCCCCAGAGAAAGAAGTGGGGCGGTAAAGAGCATTTTCTCCACTTACCTTTGGGGTTTTTGTGCTCCCAAGTAGAAATACGTATCAAGAATTCACAAGTTTACTTAAGCACAGGTTGCCCCTGGGCTGTGTGTCAGGGCTGGTGGTACTGCAGGTGTTATGAGAGGATCCGTAGAGTGTCCTTCAGGTGAACTGTTGTCCACAGCACCTTTCATATCTGCTCTAAAGTGAGCCCTACTTTCTGGCTACCGCCCCCCCCGCCCACCGAATCTAAGCAGACTCCGTGTTGGAAGCTTACTCTGGCACAGAAGCTAGGATGTCGCCTTAAAGGTTGTGATTCAATTGAATATAAAGAGTTTAGGGCAGTACCAGGCACATCATAAGCACGCAATAAATGTTAGCCAGCTTAGTTATAGCTTTTGGTAATAACTAATATTATGTAACTAATTTGCATTATACCACTTATTTCTTCCATTATGGAGATTCTGTCTCCCTTAAACTGTTAAACTTGAAGAAGAAACCAAACCTGATAATCTGGTTAAGTTAACACATTTCACCCATGAATTCTACCTCCAACACAACCAAGCTCTGATACCTCAGATATAAGCAAAAACAAGTGAAGGAAGAACAGAAAAGCCTTATGGGGCTTTCTGAGAAGGTTTTTCCATTGTTTAGTGTGTTTGCAAACAGGAATTTTATGGAAGTACCTAACCAAAGCTGTGAAAGATGGGTCTTCGTGGTCATGTGGCATTTTCCAGCTTTCCTTGGATTTTATGCTACATTAATTTGCCCTGGCTGATAAGTGGTGTTTGAAGAAATGTGAAATTTGGTTACTTTGATTTTTATTTTAATTCAAGGTTATTGAAAGCATCAAGCATTATATGCCACACTCAGCATTTTCATAGACATAGTCATTAGGAGAATCTGGACAAAGTAATACTCTTGTAGAAAAGGAAGCATCTTACTGGACTTGAAAGATAACTAGACTCGGAGCCACTTCACTCCTCACTTGGGCAAATGCCGATATCAATTTCCTTAGCTATAAAGTGCCATCAGTGGGATGGATCTCCACGGTGAACCGTGTTGCACTTCTACAATTCCTCAAGGTCATATAATTAGGAAGTGGCAGAGCTAGGACGCAAAATTCCTAATTCCTGAAGGAATTCCTAATTCCTGAAGATAGTTAATCTCCTAATTTAGTGCTTCTCACCATATTGGGATGCCTTCTTTAGGAATAAGACTTTAAGACTTTTTAACTTTCAAGTTCCACAACTTCTAAAATTATTTTGCCATCTCGAAGCAGCAGAATATTGATCATTTTTCTCAGTTTAGGCTAACACAGTCCACACCGTTACCACTAAAATAAAGTAACAGAATGCTTAAATATTGTCCTTATCAAACATCCATCTTTGTTGCTTTTATGAGATGTAGATTGCTAAAAACTTTTGAGGTAGTAACCGGTTACCTTTAGGCATCAATGAACGCAAACAGTGAAGACCTCAGAGAAGAGTGACCTCATTTTCTCTACATGATCTCCAGTGTAGTCTAAGATAAGGCCCATACATAGTTAAAAGCTGGTAACAGCTCTGAACAGAAGTATGCATTAAAAGTTTCAAACTTGTATATATTTTTTAATGCTTTTGTTTTTGGAGTGAATTTTTAATACTCTGTGTTAAAAGAAAAACGTTCCATCGTGTAGGCAGTGTTCCTAAGTAAAAATCTTGGTTGCATTTTCCCATATAAATGAATCACCCTTATTAAAACAGGAGGAGGGAGGGATTCGTGGTGACCTACCGCTGCCCTCCCCTTCTAAGAGAAGAGGAGGCCATAGGGTATGATAACTAAATGAATATCTCTGGAAGTTCCTCCATCTGACATGTGTATTCTGACATAACAGAATTTCCCAGGACTTCTTTGAGGAAGGCTGCCCATACTTCAGACAAAGCTTACCCATTATTATTATGATTTTGAATATTTCTAGTTCATTACAGTCCAAAAAATCTACAGAAGTTCCCCATGTTCAGTGGTTGACCAGAATCTGATTGTTGTGCTCAATGAAAGCCCTTTATTATTTAGCTAATACAACTCATATGGAAATTAATTATTTCAGGAAATATGTAATAAGACCCAAAAAATCACTGGATAATATGTAGATATATTTTAGTTCCATTACTATTCATAGCAGTTAGATAACTCTCCCTCCCCACATTGAGGTGAGAATGGGCTCCTAGATACTTGGTGGTCAATATAACTGATTTGATTAATTTGCATTTAACTGTGGTTATTGTTACATCTACTGATTTGTTCAAATAAAAATTTCTAGAAGGCTCAGATTTGACTAACACTGTGTTACATGCTTTTTCGCAGCTGCCATATATTCTCATGTAATTTTTACAACCGCTCTACAAGGTATGTCTAATTATTTCCATATTACTTACTGAGAATCTAGGCTCAGAGGAGTTAAACTTCCCAAAATCTCACCGATAAGTTGGAGAATTTAAGTTTGTAAGTTGGAGAATGCAGGTTTTCTGACTCCAAATCTAGTGCTCAGTCCATGAGACAAAACTGCCTCCTGAAGGCCATAGAAGTCCATTAACTTAAAAGAAAATTAAACACAGTTTTGGTTTGTTTGGCAACTATTTCATCTCAAGCCATACTGTGTCACCCCTCCATGTACTCTCTTACTAAATGATTGGTCACTTGGGAATTTAACCGTTCCTGGAAAGCCTGGCGGTTCCCCAGCGTTTTCTGCCTACTGAGAACCTTCTGTCTTTATCCAATAAGTAATTTGTATTACCTGTCATCTACCTTAAAGGGAAGATGGTCATGTGAATTTATTCTAATAAAACTTAGTTTACAAGCTGCGCCTGTTTTAACATTGGCGTCCCTGCTTAAAAAGTAAAGGAGTTGCCAACTTACGCCACAATTACATGCTCAGGTTTTTTACTTTTGCTATTTAATTTTGGTCAGAGGATTTTTATAATCTGTAGGCTACAGCACTGTCATAGAAAAATGTGTGTGTGTATATATATATATATATATATATATTTTTTTTTTTTTTTTTTTTTTTTTCTTTTTTGAGACAGAGTCTCACTCTGTTGCCCAGGCTGGAGTGCAGTGATGCAATCTCGGCTCACTGCAATCTCTGCCTCCTGGGTTCAAGCCATCCTCTCCCCTCAGCCTCCCAAGTAGCTGGGATTACAAGCGTGCGCCACCACACTCGGCTAATTTTTGTGTTTTTGGTGGAGATGGGGTTTCACCATGTTGGCCAGGCTGGTCTCGAACTCCTGACCTCAGTGATCCACCCACCTCGACCTCCCAAAGCGGAAAAATATACTTATTTACTCACTTGTTTTGTGTTCTTTTTTCCTTTGTCAGGGCATATTTATTTTCTCTTTTGAGACTTATAAAGCAATAGGTTATATGAAACTCTGAGATCATCTAGTCAAATTTCCCCATTTTTATCAACAAGGAAATTTAAGTCCAGAGATATTAAAGGGGCCATCCAAGATCAGCCATACAATAAGTAATCGATTCAGGACTAGAGAACTAGTCCAGAACTGTCTCCCCCCATATCATAGCTGGGAAGATTTCCATTTTCAAAAATAAACAGAACTGCACCTGGCAGAATGACATCCGGCTCGCAGAAGACCCTAGTGAGCTTCTCGTACCTTCCCGGAAAAACCCAGAGGAAGGCCAAATCTCAATTCTAGAATCTAGAAGGAATTGACGTAATTTATGAGGCATGTGGAGGTGGCTTAGGGCAAAAGTTTCCAAGTAGCTCAATTCCTGGCTTACTTCATGAAACAGGCCCTGTGAAATTAAAAACATGAAAACTATTTAGTACTTGTCCTCCTCCCCAGTCATGTCTGTCACTTACTCGAAGTCAGAGCTCCTGAGCCGGAGAAATACTCGCTGATGCTCTTAACCACTGTTACACTGGGAAGAGAAGTAGTTCATATCCACCCTCTCTTCTTTCTCCCCAATCCACTTCCTCTTCATTCTGTCCCACATAAATCTTAGAGCTAAATCATGAGCAGAAAGCAGAGAAGGACTGACTATTAGACCCATGGTGGCATCCCGAGAATAAAGCCCTTTAGGTGAAGGTAGAAACAATAAATACCTGAGTAGCAGAACATGTGAATCTTATGGTTTTTTATGTATGATGTTGGTTCAGAGATCCACAAAACCAGGCAATAGGAAGGAAAAGGATGCTGCTTCAATAGAAAAGTGGCAAACTAGAAATTGGACTTGGAAATATGTTCATCACCTTAGCATTGACCTGGGATTTAACTGAAAAAGGGATTCAACAAACATTACATGAACAGGGTCTGGGAAGAAAGGACCACATTTAAGGATGAGTGTAGAGAAAAAAGTAAAATGAGGCATATAAAAAAGTCAGCGGGCCGGGCACAGTGACTCATGCCTATAATCCAAGTGCTTTGGGAGGCCGAGGCGGGCAGATCATCTGAGGTCAGGAGTTTGAGATCAGCCTGGCCAACATGGCGAACCCTGTCTCTACTAAACGTAGCCAACCCCGTCTCTACTAAAAATACAAAAATTAGCTGGGCGTGGTGGCACACGCCTGTAATTCCAGCTACTCGGGAGGCTGAGGCAGGAGAATCGCTTGAACCCAGGAGGCAGAGGTTGCAGTAAGCCAAGATCGCGCCATTGCACTCCAGCCTGGTGACAGAGTGAGACTCTGTCTCAAAAAAAAACAAAAGTAACACATTGCCTATAAGAAAACCAAAGAGCATCTGGCTTCAGACTTCTGCTCTATAGCACCGAATGCCAGGAAACAATAGAGAATTGTGAGGGGAAAAGTTGTGACTTTGGAATTTTATACATATTTTATATGTTAAGATACAGAATTTTTTAGTTATGATAACCATCCAGGAAATATACGAGCTATGTAATAGTCTTATGAAGATAATAAATTGTACAGCAACCTATAAGGCTTGATTTAAATAAAACAAGTGTTTGCTTAGTATCATAATTTCAGTGGGCTCTGGGGTGTTAAATACCAGGACATTATCCACTAGAGGAAGGGTATGTATGCTTTTAAATAGATAATATGGCTAGAAGCTACATATCTAAAAGCACCCGAAGTCCTCATATGAATGGCTAAATTAATACAAGAAGGTGTAATAAATGCCATACCACAGCATCATGTTTCTTCATTTTTATTACTGAAATAATGCATGATAATTCTGGTATAAATAGAAAATTCAAGTATGTCTTTTACAAATAAAATATGAATTGCTCTCAATTTTCCCCCACCACCATTTAAAACACTGTATCCTGAAAGAGTCCATTGCTTTCAAGTGAGAAAAGCCAAGAGTCCCCACCGTTGGGGGTTGAGTAGCCTAGACTAGAGCTTGTAGACTGAAGCCCACATCCTTCTCCATGCTCAAACGCAGAACTAAAAACAGGTAGAAAATCAGAAAATTGCACAATAGACGTCTGTGTTTCAAAAAGCAATCAAGGAAAAAAAAAAAACCAAAAACTTGTTTTAGAATACAAATGCAAGAAAAGCTCAATTTCAACAGCAGAAAGATGGCCTGGGGCAGTGAGGTGCTTTCCTTAGCTGTACTTGAAGTTTTATGGAACGCTGTTTAAATTCAGATATTAAGGGAATGAATGCAGTTTTAAAAATCCGAATTACTTCTGGAGTCTACAATGTCAGTGTTAGAACTAAAGCTGGATTGTTTTGTTTTGTTTTGTTTTGTTTTCATTTGCTTGCACTAGAAGGCCTTGGAAACACACAGGAGTGTAGAGTATCGTCAGCTCCGATGCTTAGTTTCTCCCTGGCAATAGAACGGTTTTATCTGTGCCCCAAGTTTTTGCCAATTTAAACTCTAAACTAAATTTTCAATGACACCAGCATGTTTGCTTTAAATTTAGCAATAGAACAGGCAATTGATTGATTTGCATTTCCTTAGTTTTTCATTCTGAAACAGAGCAAAACGTCTTCCCAAAGAGATGGAGAGAATCTCTTCTGGGTAGATTCCAAGTATAACCTGTCCCAGGGTCCGCTTGCTTAGCTGTAACTGACAGAAGTCTGTTCAATTGAACTATTTAGATAAGCGCAATGTTTTTATTTAAAAATTTAATATTTTCTATGGGGCTGTATTTTCCAAATAATAGCAACAAAACTGTCCTAATGTTTTCACTGTTCTGTAATTCTGTTTTAATGTAGAGGATATCCATAATTTCTTAACACTGGAAACATCATTCTGAACGATGTAGGAAGTGGTCAGTAATGTGAATGATGTTATTGTACCGTCTCCAGCTTTTTCTTTCTTCCCCCAGATGGGCGCACCTGTGCATACATCACTGTGCATGCGGGGGCACGTGAGTGGGAAAGCGGGTGTCACTCCTGTTTTCTGTCTTAGAGCGTCAGCGTTGGAAGGAATTTTTTTTTTGTTCATCCAGTCCAGCCCTCTAGTTGATAGTCCAGTAGTCTGTTAACAATTTGTAAGGGTCTGGGTTATATTTTAAAAGTTGTTGTTGTTATTGTTGTTGTTGTTTTGGGTTCACTTATGTATATGCAGCTTGACTGTTCAACCCAGATTTTTGAACAATAAAAAAATTTCATGTATACTTTCTGTTTTCTAAACTTAGTTATTTTAACTTAATCAGCGGCATGTCTGGTTTCTGAATAGTGTTTTAGTGTCACGTTCCTGGAGGTAATGTTTGTCTTTGTAGTTTGCGATGTTAGGACGTTATGAGAATTCCACAGCCGTATTCTGTGCCTCTGAGTCAATCCTCTGGGTGGAATAGTTGTTCCAGCAGAGTTGCCTCTGGTTTTCTGACTTAGATTTGCCTCACTGGGCAGTCCTGAGGTCCCGTGTGGGACAGTATCA
>NW_012104366.1:502498-504026 GCF_000951045.1 Mandrillus leucophaeus | reverse complement strand
GCCTCCCGAGTTCAAGCAATTCTCCTGCCTCAGCCTCTCGAGTCGCTGCGACTACAGGCACCCGCTACCAAGTCTGGCTAATTTTTGTATTTTTAGTAGAGACAGGATTTCACCATGTTGGCCAGGCTGGTCTCGAACTCCTGACCTCAAGTGATCTGCCCACCTTGGCCTCTGAAAGTAAGAAATCCACTTTTAAAAATTATTGTACTCAATGTTTTTAAAGAGAGTTTATTTTTTGAGGTATATTCTGAATTATTTAAGCATTTCCTTCAAAATAATCTAGAGGCGTAGAGTACATGGAGGCACAGATGAAGTGCAAATTGGCCTTGAGCAGATAATTGTTAAATTATCTGTGACGAGTATGTGAGGGTTCATTACCCTCTTCCCTGTTCTTTCCTGTATGTTTAAAATTTTCCGTTGAGGAAAATGTAAGAGGAAACACTAGAGATTCCACAAGCCTCCTCATCGATCTCATAGAACCACAGAATCTTCTAGCTAAAAGGAGAGGCCTGAGAAGATGATGCTGGCAAGAGCAGATTGCAGGTCGATTTTCCAGGTGAACACGCTGGGTGGTGCCAGTTGTAAGAAGAACGGGTGGAGTTGAGGCCCTTGCTTTGAACTTGGCCTCATTTGTACCTACCACAAGGTGGAGCCTGGAACACCTTTTGTTCTCTCCCTTGAGTGCAGACAGTAAGCAGATCAGGCCTAAGAGAACTGTAGTTATGACGCCCGGACTGAAATGGGATCCAGTCATGCTGTGAAGATGGCAAACTGAGCCAGGAGGTCCAAGGGGCTGGAATGGCACATGGCCTTCGCCTCCGCCTCTGGGACAGACATTCCTGGGCAGCGCTAGTGAGGCATGGGGTAGATACCTCAGGGCCCCTGGGTGCCTGGCGTCCACCACCCTCATTGATGTGTCATGACCTTGCCTCCCCGGGCCTGAAGAGGCCTCGTGACCAATATGTCCTGGCATATTTTAGAAGAATGTGTGTTCCCATCTTCCCATCCCTCCTCAATACATTTCCTTTTCCTTCTCTTCCTTTCAGTTTCCCTGTTTTATTCCTTCCTCTGCCTGGGAGAGTTTTCATCACCATCTTTTCTGGTTAGACACCAGAGACAGACATGAAAGACATTAAACAAGATGTATTTCAGCAATAAACAACATTCCTGTATTTCTCAGGGGATCCCAAAGAAATAAGGATGAGAAATAAAAATTCCTGCCGGGACATTTACAGTGTACTCAGCTGCTGAAATGTTCAAAATGCAATCAAGGAAGTAATTTAGCACGTTTCTAATATACATAACTATGGCAATCATGTTGAAGAGTTTGGCCAGATTCAAAGAATGCAGTGAATCTTTTAGGACATTATTAAAGAATCTAAAGGCCACCAATAACAAATACATTTTTGACAGTTACTAGTTAATATATATTTGTGCTTTGTTGTGTGTCCTTGGATAATGGCCCAGAATTGAGAGGATGTGATTTGACCTCCCCACTAGGCAGGGAAAACTACGTTTCAGATGTTTC
>NW_012104366.1:496821-502448 GCF_000951045.1 Mandrillus leucophaeus | reverse complement strand
CGCCATTCTCCTGCCTCAGCCTCCAGAGTAGCTGGGACTACAGGCGCCCGCCACCTCGCCCGGCTAGTTTTTTGTATTTTTTGGTAGAGACGGGGTTTCACCGTGTTAGCCAGGATAGTCTCGATCTCCTAACCTCGTGATCCGCCTGTCTCGGCCTCCCAAAGTGCTGGGATTACAGGCTTGAGCCACCGCGCCCGGCTCTTTTTTCTTTTCTTTTTTTTTTTAAGATGGAGTTTCGTTCTTGTTGCCCAGGCTGGAGTGCAATGGTGCAATCTCAGCTCACTGCAGCTTCCGCCTTCCAGGTTCAAGCGATTCTCCTGCCTCAGCCTCCCAGGTAGCTGCGGTTACAGGCACCCGCCACTACGCCCAGCTAATGTTTTGTATTTTTAGTAGAGACAGGATTTCACCTTGTTGGCCAGGCTGGTCTCGAATTCGTGACCTCAGGTGATCCACCTGCCTTGGCCTCAAAGTGCTGGGATTACAGGCGTGAGCCACTGCGCCCGGCCGGATGCCTCTTGCTCTCTCATTACTTCTCAGTGTAAACTATCCAGCCGGGGCACTGTTGCCCAGGGGTCAGTCATTTATGTAGTACCTTCACAATGTTTGTAATAACTGAGTCCACTTGTCCTATTATTTATTTGATATTTTCTTTAAATTGATTCATTTTTACTTGAATTTATATTAAAGTAAAGAATGAGAATATTAAGACATACAAAGCACTCAAAACAATACCTGGCACAGAGTAACTGTCTAGAAAAAATAGTAACTAGGCTGGATGAGGTGACTCATGCTTGTAATCCCAACACTTTGGGAGGCTGAGGTAGGAGGATCACTTGAGCCCAGGAATTTGAGACCAGCCTCAGCAACATTGTGAGACCCCATCTCCACAGAAAATTAAAAATTAGCCAGGTCTGGTGGCATGCATGTGTAGTCCTAGCTACTTGAGAGGCTGAGGTGGGAGGATCGCTTGAGCTGGGGAAGTTGAGGCTGCAGTGAACTGAGATTATGCCAATTCACTCCAGCCTGGGGGACAGCGTGAGACCCTGCCAAAAAAAGAAGAGAGAGAGAAGAAAAGGAAAGAAAGAACAAAAAGTAACTATTAGCTATGGTTATTATTATTTATATTACTATATAAATGCTATATTACTTGCAATAACTATACATAGCTATTAAAAGTGTTTGCCCATATGTACCCGTAAGAGTTACTTCTTAGCATCACCAGTGGCACTTTGGGAAATAGCTCCCCCTCCCCCTGAAATGATCTTCTTGGTTTCCATGCGATCTTAAGTATCACTGTCTCCAGGTTTTTCTGCAGCATCTCTGGATTCTCTCTCTGGCTCCTCATCCTTTGACACTCTCATTTATATGGATTCAGTTTTCTACACTTTCTCAGGACGGTTTCGTCTACTTCCATGGTTGTAGCATAAGTAGACCTAGAGTTTTTTTTCTTCAACTTTTAAGTTCAGGGGTATGTGTGCAGGATGTGCAGGTGTGTTACATAGGTAAATGTGTGCCATGGTGGTTTGCTGCACAGATCATCCCATCATCTATGTATTAAGCCCAGCATCCATTAGCTGTTCTTCCTGATGCTCTCCCTCCCTCCACCCCACCCCTGACAGGCCCCAGAGCGTGTTGTGCCCACCATGTGTCCATGTGTTGTCATCATTCAGCTCCTACTTATAAGTGAGTACATACCGTATTTGGTTTTCTGGTCCCGCGTTAGTTTGCTGAGGATAATGGCTTCCAGCTCCATCCATGTCCCTGCAAAGAACATGATCTTGTTCCTTTTTATGACTGCATAGTATTCCATGGGTATAGATACCACATTTTCTTTATCTGGTCTATCATTGATGGGCATTTAGGATGATTCCATATCCTTGCTATTGTGAATAGCGCTGCAGTGAACATACACATGCGTGTATCTTTATAATAGAATAATTTGTATTCCTTTGGGTATATACCCAGTAATGGGATTGCTGGGCCAAATGGTATTTCTGCCTCTAGGTCTTTGAGGAATCGTCACACTGTCTTCCACAATGGTTGAACTAGTTTACACTCCCACCAACAGTGTAAAAGCGTTCCTTTTTCTCCACAACCTCGCCAGCATCTGCTATTTGACTTTTTAATAATAGCCATGCTGACTGGTGTGAGATGGTATCTCATTGTGGCTTTGATTTGCATTTCTCTAATGATCAGTGAGGCTGAGCTTTTTTTCATATGGTTATTGGCTGCTTGTATGTCTTCTTTTAAGAAGTGTCTGTTCATGTCCTTTGCCTACTTTTTAATGGGGTTGGTTTTTTCTTGTAAATTTGTTTAAGTTCCTTGTAGATTCTGGATATTAGACCTTTGTCAGATGAATAGATGGCAAAAATTTTCTCCCATTCCATAGGTTGTCTGTTCATTCCGATGACAGTGTCTTTTGCTGTGCAGAAACTCTTTAGTCTAATTAGATACCATTTGTCAATATGTGCTTTTGTTGCAATTGCTTTTGGCATTTTTGTCATGAAATCTTTGTCCATGTCTATGTCTTGAATGGTATTGCCTAGATTTTCTTCTAGGATTTTTATAGTTTTGGGTTTTACATTTCAGTCTTTATTCCATCTTGAGTTAATTTTTGTATATGGTGTAAGGAAGGGGTCCAGTTTCAATTTTCTGCATATGGCTAGCCAGTTCTCCCAGCACCATTTATTAAGTAGAGAGTCCTTTCTCCATTGCTTGTTTTTATCAAGTTTGTCAAAGATCAGATGGTTGTAGGTGTGTGGCCTTATTTTTGGGTTCTCTAGTCTGTTGCATTGTAGACCTAGATTTTCTAAACCTTTATCAACTGGGCTTCTTCAGCTGAACCACAGAATACAGAAAATGACTCGAGGCCCTATTTTCTCAGTTCTTCAAGAACTGAGGTGCATAACTAGTACCATTCCAGGTGCAGGGGAGAGACGTTCATTCATTCCAGACTGAAGCCTTGGGGCTTTCAGGCTGGCTTCTGCAGTGGAATCCCAGTTGAAGCAGGCTCCTCAACCCCATGCCCCACCCTGTCTTTCCTTCCTAAGGAAATGGCACCTGTACCTACCTTGTTGCCCAAGCCAGAAACCTGACAGGTCATACTAGGACCTCCCTCTTTCCTCTCCTCCTTCCTCCAAAATCAGTTTCCATTATCTAGTCATTCTACCTGCCTTTGAATATCTTCCCTTCTCATTCTCCTCACTGCCACCAACTTGGTCAGTGCACACAACTTTGCCCAATTATTATTCAGAAGTTGCCTGAGTGGCCTCCTTGCCTCTTGCCGCCACCAGTCCCTCCCCAACTGCTTCCTAGAAGCCTCACTACACACAGTCTTATTCTATCATTTCTTCCTTCCTGGCTTGCCAAAACTTTTCTGATAAAGTTCCACATCGGCCACGTGAACTGTCGGATCTTGCATTTACGCCATGCCCTCCCTGTCTCCCGCCCTTCCCTCCCACCTGCTCCTCTGCCAACACACCCTGCTCTCGTAAAACTCATGCTGCTTCTTCAGTTCTCATCTGGCACATGATATATGAGAGCTCCTCCTGAGAGGCAAGCTAGGCCTCTTGCATTCTGCTGCCTCAGAGGACAGCAATGTTGAACAAAGCTACAAACCAACCACAGTCACCTGCAAGGCATCTGCCATTCCCAAGGAGCCACATGTATTCAAATGGAGTAGCTTTCTGTCTGTGAGCATTTGACTCCTGGAGTGGCTAAATTAGGAAAAGAAGTCATTTATCTAATAAAGGTCAGCACCTCCTAGCACAGAGGTCTGTGTCTCAGCCAGTGGCTGCTCAGAGCCTGTATTTTCTTTTTCTTTCTTTCTTTTTTTTTTTTTTTTTTTTGAGATGGAGTGCAGTGGCTCACTGCAAGCTCCACCTCCCGGGTTCACGCCATTCTCCTGCCTCAGCCTCCCGAGGAGCTGGGACTACAGGCGCCCGCCACCACGCCGGCTAATTTTTTGTATTTTTAGTAGAGACGGGGTTGCACCATGTTAGCCAGGATAGTCTCGATCTCCTGACCTCGTAATCCGCCCGCTTCAGCCTCCCAAAGTGCTGGGATTACAGGCGTGAGCCACCGTGCCCGGCCTCAGAGCCTGTATTTTTCAATGGTGGATGTTTCCCTCAGAGAACTTAAATTAATAGGCTCAGCAATGAAGACCAAGGGGCTGGCACAACCCATGTTTTCTTAATAGAACTATGCTGACAGCTTCACTGTATTTGCTACAATATTGCAAGGTTCCAGATCCTCCAAGAGCCTCGGTAATGTCTGTGGCATTGAGATTTCCAAAACACTGTATTGGAGAAGCATCTACCAAGGTAGCAGCTAACCTCCTTTTGATCAAAAGATTTTAACCTGGGACTCATGGCTGGGCTTCAAGGAGTCCAAGGACCCCTACAATTACAGGCATAGTTTTTTGTCTATGTGCATGTGAGGAGAAGGTCCACTTGGAAGGAGGGTCCACTCTCCAGGGAGTCCATTGCTTAGGACCAAGACGCCAGTTTTCCCTTTGGACACCTGACCGATTTCATTTATTCATTAGAATATTTGAACACTTGCTATGATGTGCCAGGCACTGTTCTGAGCAATAGAGAAATGCATCAGAAAACACAAAAACATCGGCACGCATGGCACTTTTATTCTAGATGGAGAAGGAAGACAATATAAATTACATTCTATGTTTTGTTGTTGTCGGGTTTTTTTGTTTGTTTGTTTTTGAGATGGAGTCTTGCTCTGTCACCAGACTGGAGCGCAGTGGCACAATCAGCTCACTGCAATCTCCGCCTCCCGGGTTCAAGCAATTCCCCTGCCTCAGCCTCCCGAGTAGCTGGGACTACAGGCATGCACCACCACACCTGGCTAATTTTTTGTATTTGAGTAGAGACGGGATTTCACCATGTTGGCGAGGATGGTCTCGATCTCCTGACCTCGTGATCCGTCCACCTCGGCCTCCCAAAGTGCTGGGATTACAGGCATGAGCCACCGCACCTGGCCCATTACGTTCTATGTTAAAGGGTCTAAGTGCCACAGAGAAAAATTAAGCAAGAGTGTACTGGGAAAGGGAGATTAAATTTTAAATGGAGTGGTCAAAGAAGGCATCATTGAAACGATGCCATTTAAGTTGAGACTTGAGGCTGTTGAGGGAGCAAGCGACATGGATACCAGAAAGACCATCCCAGGCAGAAGGACCCGCAAGGGCAAGGCCCTGAGGTCCCAGAGGTATCCAGAAGACTCTCTTCAAAGTTCCTTTCGCCTGACACTAAAGCTGAAGCAGGGGCTAAGAAAACATCATCACCTTCTGGCAGAGTGGAGGGGCTGAGCTGCTCAGGTCAAACCATTTTCTGTTTGATGGACCAGGCTGGTTTATCTAAAGCTGCATAAAATAAGGATATGGCTCTGGGCCGGAGACTGACATTCATCATCTTTCAGACATGCTAGTTCCACAGCTGGATGGAGGCATATACAGTTTTGCCTCAAATCCCAATTGTCGTCTGGCCATTCTTTTTTTTTTTTTTCTTTTTTGAGATGGAGTCTCACTCTGTCACCCAGGCTGGAGTGCAGTGGCGCGATCTCAGCTCACTGCAAGCTCCGCCTCCCGGGTTCACGCCATTCTCCTGCCTCAG
>NW_012104366.1:496142-496771 GCF_000951045.1 Mandrillus leucophaeus | reverse complement strand
TTTTTTTTTTTTTTTTTTTTTGTATTTTTAGTAGAGATGGGGTTTCAACATGTTAGCCAGGATGATCTCGATCTCCTGACCTTCTGATCCGCCCACCTTAGCTTCCCAAAGTGCTGGGATTACAGGCGTGAGCCACCGCGCCCGGCCGGCCATTGGCCATTCTCAATAGACCAGCAACCTCTCCACAGAAGAGCTAAATAACACTAACAGAAAAAGGGAACCTGTGTGTTAAAATTCAAGGAGGAGGCCAGGCACAGTGGCTTACACCTGTAATCCCAGTAGTTTGGGAGGCTGAGGCAGGCAGATCACTTGAGGCCAGGAGTTCAAAACCAGCCTGCTCAACATGGCAAAACCCCATATCTACTAAAAATACAAAAATTAGCCTGACCTGGTGGTGCACGCCTGTAATCCCACCTGTAATCCCAGCTATTTGGGAGGCTGAGGCAGGAGAATCACTTAAACCTGGGAGGTGGAGGTTGCAGTGAGCCGAGGTTGTGCCACTGCACTCCAGCGTGAGTGACAGAGTGAGACTCTGTCTTAAAAAAAGAAAAAAAAATTCAGGCGTAGCACAATGGCTCACACTTGTAATCCCAGCACTTTGGGAGGCTGAGGTAGGAGGATCACTTGAG
>NW_012104366.1:473607-495762 GCF_000951045.1 Mandrillus leucophaeus | reverse complement strand
GGAGGATCACTTGAACCCAGGAGGTTGAAGCTGCAGTGAACTGAGATTGCACCACTGCATTCCAGCCTGGTGACAGAGTGAGACTCTGTCTCAAAAAATAAAATAAAATAAAAAGATCAGAGAAAGTATACATTAAAATTCAAAGTGAAAAAACCTTCACTTTTCCTGTTTTGTTTGTTCCGACAAATAGACTCATCTCATAATATTCTGTATATTTGTAATCCATTGTAAAGATGTTGGTTTTTACTCTTAGTGAGATGGACACTCATTAGAGTTTTTATTAATTTTTATTGTGGTAAAATACACATAAAATTTACCATCTTAACCATTTTTAAGTGTACAGTTCAGTGGCATTCAGTGCATTCACATTGCTATGTGACTGATACTACTTTCTATCCATCTCCAGAACTTTTTCATCTTGTACTGAAAACCTGCACTCATTAAACAGTAACTCCTCATTCTCCCCTTCCCCCAGTGCCTGGCCGCTGTTTACTTTCTATGAATTTGACTACTCTAGGTACTTCATGTATATAGAATCATACAATATTTGTCCCATATGTCTTACAGGTTCATCCATCTTGTTGCATGTATCTGAATGTCATTCCTTTTCAAGGGTGAATAATATTCCATCGCATGGATATACCACGTTTTGTTTAATCATTCATCTGTTGATGAACATTTGGGTTGCTTCTACCTTTTGGCTATTGTGAATAATGCTGTTATGAACAAGGGTGTACAAATATCTGTGCAAGTCCCTGCTTTCAGTTCTTCTGGATATATGCCCAGAAGTGGAATTGCTGGATCAAATGATGATAATTCTAAGTTTAATTTTTTGAGGAGCCACCATACTATTTCCACAGAGGGTGTACCATTTTACGTCCTTACCAACAGTGCTCAAGGGTTCCAGTTTTTCCACATCCTCACCAACAATTATTATTTTCTTTTCTTTTTTTTTTTTTTTTTTAATAGTAGCCATCCTGGTAAGTGGGGAGTAGAACCTCACTGTGGTTTTGATTTGCTTTTCCCTAATGATTAGCAATGTTGACCATCTTTCATGTGCCTTACTTATTTTTAAAAGATCACTCTGGAGGCTGTGTTGAATGTTATTAACTGTAGGATGATGGGATGGAGGGCAGGGGAAAAAAACATGGAAGGTAGAAGACTATTTACAAGGCTATTGCAGTATTCTAGCCAAATAATTATGGTGGCTTGGAACAAGATGACAGTGGTGGAGGTGGTAAGAGTTCATGGGACTCTGGATATATGTTGAGGCCAGAGCTGATAAAATTGAAAGAGGAATGTGAAAGAAAGAAAAGTCTAGAATGACTCCTATCTTTATGCCTATGCAAATGGCCATTTACTGAGATGGAGAATGCTGGCAGCATAGTACACTGGGAGGGTAATATCTCACCCACCCTCATGAGAGGGTGAGATATCAAGAACCCAATTTTAGGCTGGGTACGGTGGTTCACACCTATAATCCCAACTTTGGGAGGCCAAGGTGGGAGGATTACCTGAGCTCAGGAGGTTGAAGATTCAGTGAGCCACAATCATTGCACCATTGCATTGTAGCATGGGTGACAGTGTGAGACCCTGTCTCAAAAAACAGAACAAAACAAAACAAAAACACCAATTGTCTTGATTCCCAGCCAATGCACCAAAAAAATAAAATAAAATCCAGTGAACATGTAGACATGTAAGTTTGGATCCCTATTGGATTTTCACGTGGAGATACTGACAGTACATGCTGACATTAGGTACGAGAGTCCGGAGATCAAGGGTGTTTCTGTTATCTTTTGCTGCACAATAAGCTTCCCTAAAACTCAGAAGTTTAAAACAGCAACAATTTCTTATTTCTTACAACTCTGTGGGTTGACTGCATACAGCTGGCCAGTTCTGCTCTATGTGGCATCAGTTGGGGTTACTCATCTGGCTGCATTCAGCTCGTGGCTGGGCTGAGCAGAAAGGTCCAAGAAGGCTTCACTCACATTTCTGGCACCTCAGTGCTCCATGTGACCTCTCCACATAGTTAGCTTGGGCTTCCTCACAACATGGCGATCACAGGGAGTCAGATGTCTTACATAGTGGTTGGCTGTCCACAGAGGACAAGAGCAGAAGCTGTTAGGCCTCTTAAAGCTAGGTCTAAACTGACATAGCATCTCTTCTGCCATATCCTATTCGTCAAAACAGGTCACAAGGCCAGCACATATGTGAGGGAAGGCAAACAGACTCCACCTTTTGATGAGAACAGTGGCATATGTTGACAGGGATGGGAGGAATTGATGGCAGCCATCTTTGGAGACTACCCAGCACCGAGTGGGGTATCAGGGTTGGTGGTATAAGTTTGAAAGTAATCGAAGGATAGTTGGTACCTAAAGCCATGCCACTGGATAAGATTACTCAGGGAATGACTGTAGATAGAGAAGAGATGAAAAGGCTAATCTCTAGGCTATTCCAGCCTTTTGCACTTGGAAGGGGAAACCAGCAAATGACCCTGAGAAGGAACAACCAATAAGGTAGGAGGAAAACCAGGAGAGTGTGGTGTTGACGAAGTCAAGTGAAACAGCATTCCAAGAACGCTGAGTAATGTTAGGAAATGGAAAAGTCATGCTGAATAGAGTTCTAAGAATATCCATCTCGCTACCTCACTGAGCTCTTGGGAAAAAATTAATATCGTGTGAGGACGCCTTGCTTTTTCCTTTTTTTTTTTTTTTTGAGACACAGTCTCCCTCTGTTGCCCAGGCTAGAGTGCAGTGGCGTGATCTCGGCTCACTGCAATCTCCGCCTCCCAGGTTCAAGCGATTCTCCTGCCTCGGCCTCTCGAGTAGCTGGGACTACAGGTGCGTGCCACCACACCTGGCTAAATTTTTGTATTTTTAGTAGAGATGGGGTTTCACTGTGTTAGCCAGAATGGTCTCAATCTCCTGACCTCGTGATCCGCCCACCTCAGCCTCCCAAAGTGCTGGGATTACAGGTGTGAGCCACCACACCCGGTCACTTTTTCCTTCTTAAAAGGCTTTTGGAGGTAGAGATACAAAAGAAAACTGGAGGAAAGAAAGGTAGATGGAGAGGGAGGTGAGCAAAGAGAAATTTGGGGAAGGACCCAACAACTAAATGCAAGAGATTGCGAAGACAGATGGGGCTGGAGTTGAAAGGCACATGTAAACAGAACACGCCTATCTCTGAATTTGCAGACACGAAGAGTAATATTCTTTCAGTGCCTCACATGTTCCCCTTTCCGAAGAGCTGATGAGGGCCGGATGGGTTTATCTCTGTACCTGCCTTTGCCCACAGATGTTCAGTGTCTCCCAGCTGTGTACTGAGCTAAAGTGGTCTCTGGCGCAACCTGGAATTCCAGATGCTGTGGAATGAATCTAGCCTCCGGTTAGCCTCGTTTCCAGTTATCTGCCTAGACAGGTCTCTCTGTGCTCCAGGCAAATCGAGCTTTTGGTCTCCTCACAATGCCCCCAAACCTGCTTTCCTCCTGCCTCTGTGCACGTGTTTCCTTTGCTTTCAATGTTGCTCTCTTTCCTGGAAACCTTCTCATCTTGAAAACCAAGTTCCAATGCTTGTTCTGATTTAGCTTTTATTGGTCCTTTCAGGCTCCCATCCCCATTCTCTCCTCTCCAGGCTGCTCCCAGGATTAGCTTTTAGTGTGCTTGTCTCACCCACTCTAGACTGTCAGACTCTTGAGGACAGTGACTGTCCTCCTCCTTTTCCTCACTGACCATGTTCATTATTTGCACTTCTTTAAAAAGCCTGTGGGCAGCCAGGTGCGGTGGCTCAGACCTGTAATCCCAGCACTTTGGGAGGCCGAAGCAGGTGGATCACTTAAGGCCAGGAGTTCAAGAACCAGCCTGGCCAACGTGGCAAACCCCATCTCTACTAAAACCATAAAAAATTAGCTGGGTGTGGTGGCACACACCTTTAATTCCAGCTACTCAGGAGGCTGAGGCATGGGAATCACTTGACACTGGGAGGCAGAGGTTGCCGTGAGCTGAGATGCTGCCATTGCACTCCAGTCTGGGCAACAGAGTGAGACCCCATAAAAAAAAAAAAAAAAGCCTGTGGCTGAGGATGGTGGCACACACCTATAGTCACAGCTACTTGGGAGGCTGAGGTGGGAGGATCACTTGAGCCCAGTGTCCAGGCTGGGCAACACAGTGAGACCCCATCTCTTTAAAAAAGAACAGTGGGTATCAACTGTGTAGAAGTCACCATGGATATAGAGGTGAATAAGAAAAGCGCTCAGCAAATACTTGTTGCATTTAATGCTGTTTAAATGGGACTTGTGCTCGCTGATGGGATTCTAGAGAGGGATTCGACTGCACTAATGAATTGATACTCTCTCGTTATCTTCTATTCTCCATGTAACCATATTTGCCAAATCCCTTGCCTCAAGAGGCTTTAACCACATATAAAGGCTGAGCTTCTATTGCCGAAACCAAGCAAATAACTGAGACAACTTAATGAGACAGCTTATAGATTGTTCAGGAAAACAAATATGCCTTTGAAATCACTAAGACATTTCAGTTTTTATTCCAGGGTCATACACAGCACTGACATCTGCATTATTTAGAAGCGGCTTTCAAAACTTTTTTTGCCATAACTCACAGTAAAAAAAATATACATTTTATATTGCAACTCAAGTCATATAACTTCTTTCATTCCTTCAACATATTGAACACCTACTATATGCCAAATACATTTTATGTGGAATACAGTAGTGAACGAAGTAGAAGAGGAAGAAAGGAATGGAGGAAGAGAAGGAAATAAACAAAAATTCTTGCCCTCTAAGACTTTAAATACTAGTGGAACAGACAACAGACGAAATAAGTAAGCCAGGTGCAGTGGCTCACACCTGTAATCTCAGCACTTTAGGAGGCCAAGGTGGGAGGATCGAGAGGACTGCTTGAGGCCAAGAGTTCAAGACCAGCCTGGGCAACATAGCAAGACACTGTCTCTACAAAAATTTAAAAAAAAAAAAAATTAGCTGGGCATGGTGGCATGTGCCTGTAGTCCCAGCTACTTGGGAGGCTAAGGATGGAGGATTGCTTGAGCCCAGGGATTCAAGGAGTCTTGCAGTGAGCTATGATTATACCACTACACTCCAGCCTGGACAACAGAGCAAGACCGTCTCCTAAAAAACGAACAAAATACAAAGTAAAATATACACATATATGAACACGCAGAAACAGAATATTCATGAGGCAAAACCACCTATTTCTACATGCAGTACACTCAGATGTTTCTGATTTTTTCAGAAAAAATGCTGGACACATCCTGTTAAACCATTAAGTTGGCTTCTCAACTCAGTAATGGGGTGAGGCTTGCACTTTGAAAACTACTGGTCTAGGCAATTTCTGACGCAGGCAGAACACGTGCTGGTCTTATCCTACGGAAGGAGGAGCATGCAAAGATATTAACTGAGTTCCTCAAATTCACCCATAATCTGAGGGAAGCAATGCTGAACTCAACCTGAGGGCTTCCCAGGCCACTGCTGCCCTTTCCCTCACCCTCTGCGGTGCCTGCTCTTCTCTTCTCATTCTGAAACCTTGCTCTGCACATGGAGTAGCTCTTCCTTCCCTTGTCAGGTAAAATCACATGAATACTTTTAAGCCTAGCGAGACCGCGCTACGTTCCAGGATGCCTCTCTCAGGCCACTACTGCATTCTGGCTCGCTTGATTGATTGATTTAGAGACAGGGCCTCACTCTGTTGCCAAGGCTGGAGTGCAGTTGTGTGATCATGGGCCACTGCAGCCTCAACCTCCCAGGCTCAAGCGATCCTCCCACCTCAGCCTCCCGAGTGGCTGGGACTCTACGCATGCACCTAGCCAATCTTTTTTTTTTTAAGTTTTAGTAGAGACAGGGGTCTCGCTATGTTGCCCAGGCTGTGGCTTGCTTTATGACTATTGGTGTACCAGAATAGGATCCTCTGCACAGTGACCTCCTAAAAGAGCAGGTGCCAGTCACCTTTGTGTCCCCCAAAGCACAGTGCTCTATCTGCTTTCTCCGTAGGTATTAATAAATACATAGGAAATTGAATTGAGTTTGTGACTCAAAGCAGAGGGGTGGAGAGAAGTGCTTCCTAGCCAGGACTACAGGATTTAGGCCACATCTATTTAAAAGGCTAACAGACTAGAAAGGATACCACTGGGAAAAAGATCTCTTTACCTGAGCTACGTAAGTCATACCTTAGGTAGAGGCTTCAATAGTATAGAAAATATACTAATGTGTTTTCTCCCTAGAGACAGATTTAGAACCATGTCAGTTGTGTTGTAGATCACAGAGAACAGAAACCTAGTGAAATTAACCGGAGACAATGAGGGCTACCATAAGGAGGCGCAAGGAGTAGTTGGATGGACCCGAGGAAGGACAGGAGCCAGAGGCCCCCTGAGGAACTCTGTGCCACAGAAGTAAGGCTATCCTCGTTGCAATGGTAACCATTACAATGGGGACAGTTGCCACCTCATCAAAATGAAGGAAATCAGTTCAAATTCTCAAAAAAAACCTACATGGCACAGCCAATTCTAGAATTGTCCATCCTTGCTTCACTTGGTTTGAGTAGGATGGGGCTGTGTGTTTGAAAATATCTAAGGAAGAAGGCAGGGAACAAACTCTCTGAAAAGAAAGTAGAACTTTCACTAAATATTTACCCAAACTGGAATTTTCAGTTTTACCCTACCACCAGAGAGGATGGAACTCAAGGCCAAGATGAGGTCAGTTACAAAAAGTTATATAAAATACTCTATCTGTGATACAGTGTAAAATATCATTTCAATCCTATTAAAAGTTAAAAAAATGTAGATTTTAGCTAAATGACCTCTAAGTTTTAGGGATCTACAAACCCATGAGTGTATAAATATATCATGAAAATTTGTACAAGATATTTCATAGAATTCTCTATCTCATGGTTTTCAGACTTTATTTTGAATCAGATTCTAATTCTGTAGGACTAGGGTAGGGTAGTAGGACTGCATAAACAAGCACCCTAGATACTGCTAAAGACGGGTCATGTTGAAAGACTTTCTTAACATAACCCCTTCCTACTTAAAGTAATTAAAAAGGAGCTTGACTTCCATAATAAGTTTTTTTTCTTTTTTTCTTTGAGACAAAGTCTCACTGTCACCCAGGCTGCAGTGCAGTGACGCCATTTCAGCTCACTGCAACCCCGGCCTCCCAGCTTCAAGAGATTCTCCTGCCTTAGCCTCCTGAGTAGCTGGGATTACAGGTGTGCGCCACCACGCCTGGCTAATTCTTTAGATTTTTAGTAGAGACAGGGTTTCACCATGTCGGCCAGGCTGGTCTCAAACTCCTAACCTCAAGTGATCTGCCCGCCTCGGCCTCCCAAAGTGCTGGGATTACAGGCGTGAGCCACCGCGCCCAGTCAATAAGTTTTCAGTTGGAACAAAAATGGAAAATAGAACCACACAAACTCATCATCTGTGTGGTAACACTAAATAAGAGGATGTACAAATTAAAAAACCACCACATTTCCTATTATTTTTAATTGCATTTAGTCACAACATTTATAAGAGCATATGTTTATAAAAGATGGTTAAGACTGGTTAGTAATTTATTCTTGGGGTTTGTTTTAAAGTGAAAAAGGTGGAAGTTGTTATGAGTCCAGAAAGAATATTTCAGGATGATATATGGTGACTATAAACTCAAAAGGTATACTGATAGCAATCCTATAAACAGCAAATATGGATGTAATTGATTTAAGCCTATTGGTTCATTTTTTAAAAGCACCATTGTTTCTTTAAAGTTAAGTACTATAAATGATTCTTGAAAATCTACTGTGGACATGATATATTCAGTCAAACTTGCTAGGAGTTGGGGAATGATTTTGTGACCATCCAATTCAGAGTCTGATTGAGAGTTAAACAGCATTACAAAAAAGTTGCAGTCACAGTACATAATCAATTCCTTGGATAATATAGCTTCCACAGCTCTCACCATCCTGGTTACTCTTCTTTCTGCTTTCAGTTACACATTCCTTTCTTTCAGACAAACAAAAAATACCAAAGTTCACCAAATTTCTGAAAGTCACAGTTCATCTAGCACTGAATGATAGTAGCTTTGGCATTTGATATTACAAAGTCACTTTTCCATCGCAAATATTTTCTTCATTCTGGGTCAAGGCGAGGTAAAACAGGAAGAATAAGGTTCCCAAATGCAGAGTCTTGAGTGATGAAGTATCCAGATGAATGTGCATGAGCATGCTGGGAAAGATCAAAAAAAAAAAAAAAAAGGCAATTAAGCTATGAAACAGAGTCATTATTCAACCAAGTCGAACTTCAACCAAGGCATTAAAATTACTTATTCTTTCTGAATGCTTGAGACCCAATTTATTTGTTTATTCATTTATTTTTCCTTGTTATGGCTGAGATGGAATTTATTTTAAAATCAGTCTGCTGCTGCTGGTTGTGTTTAAAGAGACAGGAAGTGGACAGTAATACAGAATCTGGTTAACAAGTTACACCAAGTACTCATTTCTCATCCTCTCTATCTACTAGCTGTGATCGTCCTCAGTCAATAAATGACTCAAAGACATGAATTGTTTTGTTCCTTCCAGTGAGGAAAAGGAGGATCAAAGATCCCAAAGTACTCTGATCTTGGTCAACAAACCAGGAACTTGAGAAAGAAGGGCAGTAGTGGGAAGGAGAGGGGGAAAAAGGCAGTGAGATTACTGGTGATTAAAATACCAACATTTGGTAGAGAATGTTGAAATGTAAGTAACAGAAAACCACCAGTAACTTCCCTCTGTCATTTAAAAAAAAAAAAAAAAAAGGACTGTTTTTCGGTCATGTAAAGTGAATGGAGGGCTGGGCAATGGTGGCTCATACCTGTAATCCCAACACTTTGGGTGGTTGAGATGGGAGGA
This sequence comes from Mandrillus leucophaeus, assembly GCF_000951045.1. NCBI lineage: Eukaryota > Metazoa > Chordata > Mammalia > Primates > Cercopithecidae > Mandrillus > Mandrillus leucophaeus. Next base: position 486,874 of record NW_012104366.1, on the reverse strand, counting down.
TCACTTGAGGCCAGGAGTTTAAGACCAGCCTGGGCAACACAGTGAGACCCCATCTCTACAAAAAATTTAAAAATTAGCTAGGCATAGTGGCATGTGCCTGTAGTCCCAGCTACTTAGGAGGCTGAGGCAAGAAGATTACTTGAACCCAGGAGTTTGAGGTTACAGTGAGCTATGATGGCACTACTGCACTCCAGCCTGTGTGACAGAGTGTGAGACCCTGTCTCTAAAAAATAGATAAATAAAATAAAATAAAGTGAGACGGTCTTCATAATGTTCCTTCCAATTCTGGGATTCTAAGGTTTAAAAATACAAGTGATTAAATTATGCCTATGAAAAAAAAAGTCTTGTCCAAAGTCTCTGGAAATCTTAAATTATTCAAGATAAAACTGTAGCACTGAAACTATTTATTACTCTGAAGAATATTTTTTTAACTGATGAAGCATCACATTCCTAGTCCTATAGTAAGAGTTAGCTTTTAAACATTTCCTGCACAACAGTTGTGCTGAACATTAAAAAAAAAAAAAAAAAAAATCCAGGCAACAATAATAAACTAATACAACTATCAAAGGATGTAATGACATGATAGATTTGAAAAAAAATGCATGTACTATTTAACTAGCCAGTTCAATTTTTAAGATCATTCCTGTCCATCCAAACATCTTTAAACTCTTCTGTGCACAAGCAATCCCTTGACATGTACACGCACAGAATCAATCATGACCGAGTCAACACCATAAAAGAGACTTTCATTACTGCTGCACTGGTCCTTCAAATCCACTGGGCATGACTGAACATCAGCAAACCACTGCCATTATGTGTGGAACATTTTTATTGATATTGCTCCACTGAAATATAAAATAACTACGTGCTGGCTTCTGAGACCCAGGAAACCTCCACTGAGGCAAGAATGTCAGTTACACTTCGCTCACCTGCAAAGCTGCCTTCTGTTGGGCTGCGATATGCTGCTGCTCAGCGTGATCCCGGAAGTCCTTATTAAGAGAGGGTCTCGAGAGTGCAATGCTAAAATGGGAATCTTGGTTACTCGGCTGCTTAAGGCAGAAACATCCTTACTTTTTTTTTGGATGGTAGTAAATTATCTTCTTTTTTTTAAATTGAGGTATCCTTGACAAAAACTGCATATACTTCCAGTGTACAATGTGATGTTTTAGTATTTGTATTTGTCGTGAAATGGTTAAATCAAGCTAATTAACATATCCAGCACCTCACATACTTACCATTTTTGGTTGTGGAACATTTAAGATTTATTCTCTCAGCAATTTTCAAGTATTATTAACTACAGTCACTATGCTATACAATAAATCTCTTAAAGACATGTCCTTACTTCTGAATCACAGCTTTTCATTATATATTCTTTATAGGGGTGAAAAAGACCTCCAAGAATAAGTCTTTTTTCCTTCTCTCACTATCTTCATGAATTTATATAAAGAAAGTCTATGTTATTTATTGAGATTTTAAATGATCTTTTTTTTTAATTTATCTTTTTTTTTTTTTTTTGGAGAGAGGGCAGTGGTGTGGTCTCAGCTCACTGCAGCCTCTGCCTCCTGGGTTTAAGCTCTTCTCATGTCTCAGCCTCCTGAGTAGCTGGGACTACAGGCATGCACCACCACACCCAGCTATATTTGATTTTTGTATTTTTAGTAGAGACGGGGTTTCACCGTCATGTTGGCCAGGCTGGTCTCAAACTCCTGACCTCCAGTGATCTGCCTATCTGCCTGTCTCAGTCTCCCAAAATGCTGGGATTACAGGCATGAGCCATCATGCCCAGCCTAAAATTTATAACTTATGGTCTCCTACTTTCAAACAGATTTGAGATACCATGATCTATCATGATCTCTATTAACATTATTTTAAAAAACAGTTAAATCACATGATATCAGTCAATGGTAAAACCATACCCTTTTGTTTGTATAATAGTTAAACTTGTTCGTGACCAGCCTGGCCAACATGATGAAACCCTGTCTCTACTAAAAATACAAAAATTAGCCAGGCGTGGTGGCGCATGCCTGTAGTTCCAGCTACTCGGGAGGCTGAGGCAGGAGAATCACTTGAACTCGGGAGATGGAGGTTGCAGTGAGTCAAAATTGTGCCACTGCGTCCAAACTGGGTGACAGAGCAAGACTCTGTCTCAAAATAAATAAATTAATTAATAATAATTAAACTTAAATTATCATAACCATGTTCCACATAGGTAGAACTATTATGAATAAACAATCAAACTTAGAGACACTTACCAGATTCTAGAGCAGCTACTAGATGCATAGCTCTGTACTGAATACTAGGGGTATATGCAGGACAAGGCTCACAGATAACAGCAATCCTGCTGAGGTGTGATGTATATTAATAACAGGAGAATAAATAAGGACACTTAATATGTTGGAAGGATAGTGTTCTGGAAAATGTCATAAAATGTAGAACTGGCCAGGTGCGGTGGCTCACGCCTATAATCCCGACACTTTGGGAGGCCGAGGAGGGTGGATCACAAGGTCAGGAGATCGAGACCATCCTGGCTAACATAGTGAAACCCTGTCTCTACTAAAAAATACAAAAAAAAACATTAGCCAGGCGAGGTGGCGGGCGCCTGTAGTTCCAGCTGCTTGGGAGGCTGAGGCAGGAGAATGGCGTGAACCCAGGAGGCGGAGGTTGCAGTAAGCTGAGATCACAACACTGCACTCCAGCCTGGCCTAGAGCGAGACGCCGTCTCAAAAAAAAAAAAAAAAAAGGGGGGGACCTTATCCTAACAGTAATAGGAGACCTCCAAAGAGTGTTAAGCAGCAGGGGAGTGACATGATCAGAAGGATCACCCTCTTGGCCAGGCGCGGTGGCTCATGCCTGTAATCCTAGGCCTTTGGGAGTCTGAAGTAGAAGGATCATTTGAGCCCAGGAGTTCAAGAACAGCCTGGGCAATAAAGTGAGACCCCATCTCTACAAAAAAAAAAAAAAAATTAAATAGGTGTGGTGGCATGTGCCTGCGATTCCAGCTACACGGGAGGCTGAGATGGGAGGATCACTTAAGCCTGGGAGGTCAAGAGATTGTGTCACTGCACTCCAGCCTGGGTGACAGAGTGAGACCCTGTCTCAAAAAAAAGAACTATCACCCTGTAGTTCAGAAAGACCACTACTGCACTACTGTGGCAGACAGTGTTGGTCACCGCCTCAGAGCTGTTTATCTCCTTTCTTCCTTGCTGATGGAACCCAAACATGGTTCAATTAATTATCAGCGGTCACATGCTTCAAGGCAGGCCAGGCTCATGCCCCAGGGGGGTAGACCTTGATTGATGTAAAACAGTGTCATTCCCCTAGCTGGTTTCTGGTTGAGGCAAGAGAAAGGTACATAATCTGGGCAACCAGACTTGATGGGTGTCTACAGGAAGGCTTCTGAGAATGTTTTCCACACTCTTACAAATGGGACACACCATAGCAACCTTTCAGGCTTTTACTTCTGCAGGTGGCTCAGTGCGGGCTGATGCCTGAGCCACCGCAGTCATATTCTGGCCCGAGGGAGCCACTGACCCATGGGGTAAAGCCGAAAGGAAAGATGAATGAAGCTGCATCACTAATGAATTAAGCTACTCTGGAACTACCTTATCTTCACACTCCTGGCTAACAGATACCCTAACGTTTATGCCAATTTTGTTATATTTCTGTTACTTCCCAATTAAAGCTTGCTAAATGACACAACTGATGAATGTGTTCAAGAAGCGTAAGACCACAGGAAATCTGAAGCAGTTATAATAATTGAGGCAAGAAATGAGAGTGGCCAGGAATCAGGATAGCATCGGTAGCAATGAAGAAAATGGACAGATGTGAGACACCTTTCAAAGTATAATCACAAGAGAATGGTGAATGCTTGGAGATGAAAGTGAAAGGAATGGTAAACAATTGAAGTTCACATTTCTGCCTTTGTAACTAGTAGATGGCAGCCTGAAGCATTTACTGACACAGGATACACAAGAATATTCAGTAGTTGATTGGAGAGCAGGAAGGGAGAATGAGTTCAGGTTGGGACATACCACATCTGAAATGCCTGTGGACATCAAAGTAGAGACGTCCGGGAGGCAGAGGTGGTGCTTAGAAGAAAGGACAGACTAGAGCTGCAAATGCGTACTAGCACATACGTAACAGCATGTGGGAAAAGATGCAGCTGTCCAGCAAAAAGAGGCAGAGTAGGAAGCCTGGTCTAGAACAGAATTCGAAGGGCTGTCAGCATTCAAGGGACAAATAAGAGAAATGTCCACAAAAGAAATCAAGACAGTCTCCTACTGTGTTTTATATTCTCAGAGTGAGCAAATGGAAGCCAAGAGCGTACTTTAAGAAAGAGAGTGGGCCGGGTGCGGCAGCGGCAGCTCATGCCTGTAATCCCAGAGCTTTGGGAGGCCGAGGTGGGCGGATCACTTGAGGCCAGGAGTTTGAGACCAGCCTTGCCAACATGGCAACACCCTATCTCTACTAAAAATACAAAAATTAGCTGGGTGTGGTGGCACATGCCTGTAATCCCAGCTACTTGGGAGGCTGAGGCATGAGAATCACTTGAACCCAGGAGGCAGAGGATGCAGTGAGCCAAGGTCGTGCCACTGCATTCCAGTCTGCATAGCAGAGTGAGACCCTGTCAAAAAAAGAAGGAAGGAAGGAAGGAAGGGAGGGAGGAAGGAAGGAGAGTGATCAGTGGTGTCAAATAACGCCAAGATGTCTGATAAGAAAAGGACTCTGGTCTGCCAGATTTAGCCCAGGAAGGTTACAAGTGACGTAGGCAAGAACATTTTCTTTGATGGAGAGCCTGGAAGTCACACTGCAGTGGGTTGAAGCATGAATAAGTGAGAAAGTAAAGGTGAATACAGACAATTGCTTTAAGAGAAAGACAGAAGAGACTTAGGGTGGAGGCTGAAGGGGATAATGGATCTTCTTTTTTTTTTTTAAGACAGAGTCTTACTGTATCATCCAGGCTGGAGTGCAGTGGTGCAATCACAGCTCATTGCAGCCCTAACCTCCCAGGCTCAGGTGATCCTCCCACCCCAGCCTCCCAGGTAGCTGGGACTACAGGCACGCACCACCATGCCTAGCTAATTTTTTGTATTTTTTGTAGAGATAGGTCTTGCCACATTACCCAAGCTGCTGTCAGGCTACTAGGCTCAAGTGATCCGCCCCCCTTAGCCTCCCAAAGTGCTGGCATTACAGGCGTGGCCACCATGCCTGGCGATAATGGATCTGAGGGAAGATACTAAATACGGCAGAGACTGAATACCTATACTAAAGATCATCAAGCTACCTAAATTTGACCTACTTTGCAGAATGATTAAAAAGTTGGCCACCAGCAGCAATTGCAGTAATAAAAAACCATACAAAACTCTTTAAAAAAAAAAAAAAAAAAAGGCTATAAGGGCTAAGTGCAGTGGCTAACGCTTGTAATCCCAGAACTTTGGGAGGCCGAGGCAGGAAGATCACTTGAGGCCAGGAGTTTGAGACCAGCCTGGGCAACACAAGACCTCACTTGTCTCTACTAAAAAACAAAAAAATTAGCCAGGTGTGGTAGGGTGCGCCTGTAGTGTGAGATACTCAGGGGGGATCACTGAGCCCAGGAGACTAAGGATGTAGTGAGCTATGATTGTGCTACTACACTCCAGTCTAGGTGACAGAGTAAGACCCTGTCTCAAAAAAAAAAAAAAAAAAAAGGCTGAAGGCTATAGGGAAAATTAAATATTCTAGTTAGAATGTTTACAATTTAATCAACTAAATAGTTTAATTGTTAAGTCTGAGTCTGACTAGGAAATGAAGGGAACCAGAATATGTCACCTAAAATATGCTTCTTTGATATAAAATTATTTTTGAGCTGAAAGCAATTAAGAAGCAGCTCAGTTAATAGGGTTGCTTAAAAATAAAAAATAAAAGGCAGCAGCAAACTGAGGAAAAGCTCTCTCTCACCCCTCCCCAGTTTCTGCCTAAAGATAGGCTATAACTTCTCCTTTACTGGAGACAACTGTAGACTCTTAGCCTAGGGACAGCAGCAGAGGACTCTGCCCACAAGCCTTACTCCATTTGTTTTCTCCATGTATTTACCTTCTCAGTTTCCCACCCCTGGAAACCTAAAATCCCTTTCATTTGTGCCATATTTATTGTTCTTTGTTGAAGATGCTATATAAGTAGAGTTCGAAGCCACGATTTTGAGTTACTTTTCATTAAGGTTTCTCCCTTGCGACGTGTGTTGCATGCAATCATAAATTTGTTTTTCTCTGGTTAATCTGTCTTTTGTTACAGAGGTCCCTCCCAATAAGAACTAAGTTGGGCACAGGTAAAGTTTAGCCTCCCCTATAGAAATGAAACACAATGAATAGATAGCAGTGTTAAAGAAAAAAATCATTGCCAGCCAATTTATTTCGTCCAAGAAATTTTGTGTATCACTGAATATAAAAACCACATTATAGGCCAGGCACAGTGGGTCATGCCTGTAATCCCAGCACTTTGGGAGACCGAGGCGGGTAGATCACCTGAGGTCAGGAGTTCGAGACCAGCCTGACCAACATGGTGAAACCCCATCTCTACTAAAAATACAAAAATTAGCTGGGCGTGGTGGCAGGTGCATGTACTCCCAGCTACTTGGGAGGCTGAGGCAGGAGAATCACTAGAACCCGGGAGGCGGAGGTTGCAGTGAGCCAAGATTGCACCATTGCACTCCAGCCTAGGGGACAAGGTGAGACTCCGTCTCAAAAAACAAAAACAAAAACAAACAACAAAAAACCACATTATAGTGTCAATACCTAGCTCCAGGATGATTTGTTGAAGACTGGTTCTGCATAAGTAGTTTTCTTTTCTCTTTGTCCAGTTCTGCCAAGATTGCAACTCTATTTTTGTTTTGAAAACCTAAAAAAAAAAAAAAAAAAAAGAGGGGAATAGGAGAAAGGGGAGAAAGAGAGAAACATAATAAGAAACATTTTAGACCTATTTTTATAAACCTAAGCCATCTAGAACCAAGAAAGCAAAATTCCTATTCTCTAACATGATAATGAATTCACCAGTAAGTACTTTCCCTAAATGGTTACTTCTTCCCTCCTGCCTACTTCCCAGCAACTTTAACAGCATCATTCATGAATACTTAAGCAGAATGTAATATCATATTATATTTAACGTGTAGCTGAGGACTTTTAAGACTGAGTTCTAAAGAATTTTAATCTACCAAGGTATAAGTTACAGCATTTGCTTTTTAACAAAATCTTTGAGGTCGCAAATGCTGCAGGGGCCTGTGCAGTCTCTATCCTGCAGAGTCAATCTTTGGGAAGGCAGATGTTCGTCGTCCTCTATTTGAAGCCTCTTTATGCATGCCTTTTTCATGGGGGAAAAAACAGTAAACATACTCGGATCAAAATATTTCTTTTTCTCAACTGCTTCTATTCAGATATAATAGACAATGTTTCAAGGAACATGTCAAAGAATTTCAACTGACCAGAAAGCAATTCTGAGAAAGAAATGGAGTGTAACTGACAGGATACAAAGAGATACGGCCTTTATCAAATACTTTATACTGGGCTGGATTTTCAGCTTCAAACTTACATAAGATATAGGGTAGAGGCTGCCACGTTATGGTCCAGGAGCAACACCTAGCTATGTTTTTAAAATCAGAATTAAATACTAACATGTAAACATTGAGAAACTGTACACTAATTTCTCAGATTTCTAGCTTCTCTTGAAATATATCTCAAGATCTCGCAACAAGTGATGTACATGCCCCCATGGCAACAATTCACCTGAACTAAGAAATAGTTGTCCCCTTTAGCTGGGCACTCACCAGCTCGTTACAGTCCTTATCACCTTGTTTACATTATCTGTAAGCATTTGAGTTTCTGATCCCTAATTTAGAGAAACAAAAAGATTAAAGGACTGGAAAACAGAACTACAGAAAAAAAAAAAAAAAGATAAGGACGATGATGGCTCAGGAGACTGGAATCATTAGGCCAGAAGAATGAATATGGGAAGAAAGCACATTTTTCAAGCAGAGCAGACCTAGGTACTCCTAAGGGTACCCACGTGAGGGATTCTAAGAATTTCATACTGATTATAAAGAGGAAGAATTAGGTGGTAGGATGCAAACTTTTTCCTCTCCTTGGGAGAGGAGCAGAGACTGGCTAGGGATGGTGTAGGCTGTACAAGGAGTATTCATACTCCTTTTGCAGTGTTTTCAGCTAAATCTGTTCTTCAATCAGGCATTAGCATACTGTCTGTGGCCAGGATTCTGGGCAAAATATATCTCTGGCACGTTCATTTCTATCATCTCCCATTTTCCCCTCTCTGCCCACTCATGCTATGTCATCAAACTCTAGTAATAGCAGACTCCCTCTATTTGGATAAGATAATTTATTTAAAAAAAAAAGAAAAAAAAAAAAAAGAAGACATACCAGAATGTATTAAGACAGAGTCTTGCTCTGTAGCCCAGGCTGGAGTGCAGTGGTGTGATCATATCTCACTGAAGCCTCAAACTCCTGGGCTCCAGCGTTCCTCCAGCCTCAGTCTCCCAAGTTGCTAAGACAACAGGTGTGAGCCAGCATGCCCTACTAATTTTTGTATTTTTTTTTTGTAGAGACAGGTTTCACCATGTTGCCCAGGCTGCTCTTGAACTCCTGGGCTCAAGCGATCCTCCCACCTCAGTCTCACAAAGTGCTAGGATTGCAGGTGTGAGCAACTGAGCTCAGCCCATTGTGGTCTTTCTGAAGAGAGTTTTCTAAGCCTTCCAGGGTACTGGTCATGTACTCTCATCCTAACTCCAATCCCCTTTTCCTGCCTGATCTCTTAGAGCTTAATCTTCTGGTAGAAGAAGCTCTGCGGGGCCTTTCCATGCTGCACGTCACGGCCTGCTCCACCCAGTCTTACAGACAGGCATGTCTCGGGAGAAGTCTTCTACTCAAGGAAAGATTTAATACAGTTTTGAGAGACAGAGGAAAAAACAGTTTTTGGAAAAAAAAAAAAACTATACTCTCATTCAACACAAAACTTCTGACACCGAGCAATTCTCCAGTGGGCACCAGCTGAGTGTCCTGTAATTCAGTTCTGACACTATCTACCTAGAGGTCGTGTTGGATCCCACGAGCTGAGGCTCAGTTCTACAAGACTGCTCGCCACTTCAGACGCCAGTGGCAAGTATGCAGTAGGTTGTCACCTATGCCTCTGATTGGCTATAAACTGGGGGCCCCCATGACTCACTCCTTGGATTTGGTTAATTTGCTACAGTGGCTTACAGAACTCAGGGAAATACTTTACTTACATTCACTAGTTTATTAATAAAGGGTATTACAAAGGTTAGAGATGAATAGCCAGATGGAGAGATGCATTGGGCCAGGCGCATGGGAAGGGACACAGAGCCTCAATACTCTCCGGCACACCATCTTTCAAGCACCTTCACATGTTCAGCTATCCAGAAGCTCACCTGAACCTTGTCCTTTTGGGGTTTTATGGAGGCTCCATTACATAGGCATGGTTGATTAAATCATTGGCCATTTGTGATCAGCTCAACCTCAGTCCCTCTCCCTTCCCCAGAGGTCAGTAGGTGGGTCTGAAAGTTCCAACCCTCAAATTATAGGGTTGGTTTCCCTGGCAACCAGCCTCCATCGAGGGCCCATAAAGAGTCATCGCATTAGAACAAAAGATGCTCCCATCACCCAGGAAATCACAAAGGTCTTCAGAGCTCTGTGTTAGGAAATGGGTTAAAGGACAAATATCAGCGCAAGGCAGGGTGGCTATAATCCCAGCATTTTGGGAGGCCAGAGTGGGAGGATCGCTTGAGGCCAGGAGTTCAAGACTAGCCTGGGCAACTTAAAACAACAACAAGATATTAGGACATAAATACTTACTAGGTTGTTTGGATCCGACTATGTACTAAACAGAAGGGTTCTGCAAGACCTTGTCTCTACAAAAAATTTAAAAATTACCCAGGCTTGGTGGCATGTGCCTGTAGTCTAGCTACTTGGGAGGCTGAGGCAGGAAGATTGCTTGAGCCCATGAAGTAGAGGCTGCCGTGAGCCATGATCGTGCCTTTAACACTCCAGCCTGGTCAACAGAGCAAGACCCTGTCACTTAAAACAAAACAAAAACAAATATCAGAACGAAACATTCTCCTAGTACCCCTACTACTCAGGAAATTATGAGTTTTAGGAGCTCTATGTTAGGAACCATGGTCAATGACCAAATATGTGTTTCTTATTATATCTTGGTATCACAACAACCAAATTCCAAGAATGTATTACTTACACAATTGGTTATTTCTGAAAGGACAGTAAGAAGGTATTCTTCTATCTCAATTTAGGATTCAGTAAGAAGAAATGAGACAGAACAGAAGTAGGAAATACTAAAGTTTCAATCAATGAAAAATTCCTTCCAGTCTCATATCAGACTTAAGAAAACATCATTACCTATGGAAATCCTTCCATAAACAGTTATTTGCTTAGGATAGTTTGCTCAAAGTATCCCAAAATAGGCAAATTAATTCATGTTAAATGAAATGATTAAAGTAGGCCAGGTACGGTGGTTCACGCCTGTAATCCCAGCACTTTAGGAGGCCAAGGCGAGCGGATCACGAGGTTAGGAGATCGAAACCATCCTGGCTAACACTGTGAAACCCCATCTCTACTAAAAATACAAAACATTAGCCAGGCATGGTGGCAGGTGCCTGTAATTCCAGCTACTTGGGAGGCTGAGGCAGGAGAATGGCATGAACCTGAGAGGTGGAGGTTTCAGTGAGCCGAGATTACACCGCTGCACTTCAGCCTGGGTAACAGAGCGAGACTGTCTCAAAAAAAAAAAAAAAAAATTATTAAAGTAGTCCTGAAAGGCTCTTTCCAGCTCCAACACATGAAGGTTCCATAATTTTCCCCAAATGTCTGCTGCTCTCAAAACCTCAACTATCTTAATATTTGTGATATTTATGCCTGTGTATGGCAATGTGATGGTAAAAGGTGCCTTATGTAAATAATAACTGAAACTTTGTCAAAATAATGTTAAGGAAACATAATTAGCAAAGCAATATGTAATTACAAGTCCACTGATATAGAGAATCAGAAATAACAACTAGAACCAGAAATAACAACTATCTGGCAGGGATGGAAAATTGAGAGCAGAAATAAAAGTGTACCCCAGCCTTGACCCCACTGCCATTTGGTGTGCAACTATGTATTTCAATGTTAATATCTTTCTTCAAACTAAAATGGAGTTAAGAGATCCTTAGATTCCCAGTTTTAACAAAGCTGGTCAGATAACTATCTTGAGGAGCAGAAAAATGGTCTGCCTCTTTCTTATATTTTAGAATACCACAGTGACTCTCATATAATAGCCTTCTTTCCCTCCAGAAACAGACATAGAGAAGGGAATTGTTCTTCAGACTTCAATAATGTTTGAATTCCAGGCTACAGTATTCTTTTCATTGATTTTCTGAATTTCTAGGTGTTTTAATACCTAAGACATCTTTTAGGAAATTATTTCTTATTTGCATTATTATTTTTATTTAAAAATGGGCCAGGTTCAGTGGTTCACACCTGTAATCTCAGCACTTTGGCAGGTCAAGGCAGGAGGATCACTTGAGGACAGGAGTTCGAGATCAGCCTGGACAACATAGCAAGACCCTATCTCAAAAAAAAAAAATTGTTTAAATTAGGTGTGGTGCTGCATGCCTGTAGTCCCGGTGACTCAGGAGGCTGAGGCAGGAGGATCACTTGGGCTCAATGGAATGAGCTATGATGTGCCACTGCACTCTGGCCTGTGCGACAGAGCAAGACCCTGTCTCTAAGAAAATAATAACAAAATTTTTAAAAAGATTCTTTCTCTTTCGTAGTAATCAGAATTAAATTTAAAACGTATAGTAGTCAGCCCATATTTGCGGTTTCAGCTACCTGTGGTCAACCGCAGCACAAAAACAGGTCAGGGTAGCACAGTAAGATATTCTGAGAGACAGAGAGGGGGAGAGAGAGAGAAAGACCACATTCGCGAAACCTTTATTGCAGTATATTGTTATAATTGCTAATTTTATTATTATTGTTGTTCATCTCTTACTGTGTCTAATTTATAAACTTTATCATAGGTGTGTATGTATAGGAAAAAATGTAGTATATAAAGAATTCAGTACCATCTGTGATTTCAGCATCTACTGGGGTTTTTGGAACATATTCCCCCTGGGTAAGGGGGGATTACTGTACAGATGTTTGTCACGTAATACTAAACAAGTAGAATGGTGTGGCAACTTTAAAAACTTTATCCATGAGAAATTTCAGTTGAATGTACCTTTCCACTTGGTATCAATGACTTGCTCAGCTATGTGAATTCTGATTGGGTAGTCTAATTACTTTAAACCAGAGGTTCCCAGAATTTCTTAATTCACAGTGTGCCTTAGTATCTCAGTAATGTTTGCATGACACCCCAGGCCAACAAATACATAACCATTCTGTTTAGTAAATAGTCAGGTCCAAACAACCGAGTAAGTATTTGTGTCCTAACATCTTGTAGTTGTTTAAAAAAATAATGCACATAATGTGAAATAAAAAATATTTAATTTCATTTTTAAATAACCACAGTTACTTACTAATGGATGTGTGCCTGGGCATTGTATCACTTTTCAAACCTTAGAATCAGTTCAGACACCACCAATCCTCATTCCCTGTTCCACACTGATTTTCACACAGTACTTGTTGGTTATCAAAGCAATTGCTAAAAACCTAACTTTGCAAAGATATGATGTCATTGAAAAGAATAGAGTGCACTGTTGAAACTGTAAACTATCTCAAACTACTTCATGTGGTGTCCAACTAATACAGGTAGTTTTGTGTTTGCTTTCAAAACAATTTTCCATGAGGCCTCTGGGATTTCTCCATGGGGTCCTAGGATGCCATGGTGTAGAGTTCACAAACCACAGCTTTAGATCTTTTCTTCAACCACTACCCAAACAACTGAATGACAATTTCTTTCCCATTTTATCAGGGCAATCTTCAAAAAGACTTATAAATTAGGTATTATACAAATAAGTGCATAATAAAGTATCTTCCAACTATTAAAAAACCTCCTTATAGATGCAGAGACCTCTCTCTAATGAGAGTGCCCATCATAAACCATAAGTCTCAACTCACGTTTATATAATAAAGGATATCATATAAACATAATAACTACTATAATTTTTATTCATTAAGTTAAAACTGCCTGTATTTGATGATTTTCTACCTACAAAAACAATTTTATATGATTCATCAACTTTTTAAAAAATTACATACTTATATGTCTTGATTGG
>NW_012104366.1:467912-468862 GCF_000951045.1 Mandrillus leucophaeus | reverse complement strand
CAAAACATTAGCCAGGCATGGTGGCAGGTGCCTGTAATTCCAGCTACTTGGGAGGCTGAGGCAGGAGAATGGCATGAACCTGAGAGGTGGAGGTTTCAGTGAGCCGAGATTACACCGCTGCACTTCAGCCTGGGTAACAGAGCGAGACTGTCTCAAAAAAAAAAAAAAAAATTATTAAAGTAGTCCTGAAAGGCTCTTTCCAGCTCCAACACATGAAGGTTCCATAATTTTCCCCAAATGTCTGCTGCTCTCAAAACCTCAACTATCTTAATATTTGTGATATTTATGCCTGTGTATGGCAATGTGATGGTAAAAGGTGCCTTATGTAAATAATAACTGAAACTTTGTCAAAATAATGTTAAGGAAACATAATTAGCAAAGCAATATGTAATTACAAGTCCACTGATATAGAGAATCAGAAATAACAACTAGAACCAGAAATAACAACTATCTGGCAGGGATGGAAAATTGAGAGCAGAAATAAAAGTGTACCCCAGCCTTGACCCCACTGCCATTTGGTGTGCAACTATGTATTTCAATGTTAATATCTTTCTTCAAACTAAAATGGAGTTAAGAGATCCTTAGATTCCCAGTTTTAACAAAGCTGGTCAGATAACTATCTTGAGGAGCAGAAAAATGGTCTGCCTCTTTCTTATATTTTAGAATACCACAGTGACTCTCATATAATAGCCTTCTTTCCCTCCAGAAACAGACATAGAGAAGGGAATTGTTCTTCAGACTTCAATAATGTTTGAATTCCAGGCTACAGTATTCTTTTCATTGATTTTCTGAATTTCTAGGTGTTTTAATACCTAAGACATCTTTTAGGAAATTATTTCTTATTTGCATTATTATCATTTGCTTTTTAACAAAATCTTTGAGGTCGCAAATGCTGCAGGGGCCTGTGCAGTCTCTATCCTGCAGAGTCAATCTTTGGGAAGGCAGATGTT
>NW_012104366.1:450848-465842 GCF_000951045.1 Mandrillus leucophaeus | reverse complement strand
GAAAAATAAAAATAAAAATAAAAGCAGTCCACTAAGGAGAGTTATGTTGTTCTCATATATTGCTCTATTTACTACCTCATAGTGAGCCTGTTATCCAAATAAGCAAACAAATCATGCTCTTATAATAATCAAATGGAAAGATGTAAAACACAGGTATTATTGATTTTATACAATAGACATTTCCCTAAAAGTTATGTAATATGAATTAAGGTAAGATAATTATGGAAAGACATGTTTAAGTATACTGGAATGTGTCATTTAGAGGAATCCAAAGGTGAGTTCTTTGTAAAGTGAAGAATGTTTTCCAAGGGAAATTGGTACTCTCCCATTTGTATATACAAATTGCACATGCTTATTGTCAACTATAGCACAAGACTTGTTCTTTCTCAGTGGAGGCTACTACATTCTTAGAAGATAATCATGTGGTTCCATCTTTTTAGCAATTTAGAGATACTATAAATATAAAATAGGGCCAGGTGGCTCACATTTGTGCTTTGGGAAGATGAGGCAGGAGGATCACCTAAGGCCAGGAGTTCAAGATCAGCCTGGGCAACACAGCGAGACCTTGTCTGTATAAAAAAAAAAAAAAAATTATTTTTTGAATTTAGCAGGGCATGATGGTGTGTGCCTACAGTCCCAACTACTTGGGAGGATGAGGCAGCAGGATTCCTTGAACCTAGGAGTTCAAGGCTGCAGTTAGCCATGACTGGACTGTGCCACTGCACTACAGCCTGGGCAACAGAGTGAAACTGTCTCAAAAATATATATATATATACACACATACACACACACACACACACACAATTCTTGAAAAGCACACATAGTCTTGAAAAGCAATTTTTAAAATCTGATAATGTCTAAATTTTGTCATGAGCAAAATAAATGGCCATATTGGAAAATCCTGATCTGTTGTTTACAGCAGTATCAATTTCCCTCAAGATTAACTTGTTCACACAAAAATATTTTGGGGTCACTGTAATTATACATACATAAAAATTATATGAAGTACAGTCAACAATGAAAAAAGCATTAAAAAGCCTATATAAAGATAATCTGATTGATAATGTTCATATGAATAGGAGCACAACTGAGTTGTGCTCAAGATGGAGTCTTGCTCTGTCACCAGGCTGTAGTGCAGTGGCATGATCTTGGCTTACTGCAAATTCTGCATCCCAGGTTCAAGTGATTCTCCTGCCTCAGCCTCCCAATTAGCTGGGACTACAGGCACGGCCACCACGCCCAGCTAATTTTTGTATTTTTAGTAGAGACAGGGTTTCAACATGTTGGCCAGGGTGGTCTTGATCTCTTGACCTCGTGATCTGTCCACCTCAGCCTCCCAAAGTGCTGGGATTACAGGCATGAGCCATTGCACCTGGCCGCGAATTTTAAAAACACTTTAAAATTTAATACTATGAAATTTGAAGAGTAATTTTTAGAAGTACTAAAAAATTATTTATCCATTTAGTTAGTTTTAGAGGGAGGGTCTTGCTCCTTCACCCAGGCTGGAGTACAGTAGCACCATCACAGCTCACTGTAGCCTTGACCTCCTGGGCTCAAGCGATCCTCCCACCTCAGCCTCTCAAGTAGCTAGGACTACAGGAGGAACATGCCACCATGCCCAGCTAATTTCTTTATTTTTCGTAAATACAGGGTTTCACTATGTTGGCCAGGCTAGTCTTGAACTCCTAACCTCAAGTGATCCTTCTGCTCGGGGCCTCCCAAAGTGCTGGGATTACAGGCATGAGCCACTGTCCCCAGACGAAAAATTTATAAATGCTGAGAGTATGATGTAACTATAATTTGACAAATGATTTTCAAATATAACACCAAGCTGACAGGATAGCTTGATTCGATATTGTTTTTTTTTTTTTTTTTATTTTTTTTAGTGGAAGAAAACGAATTCAATAAAAATACTGGAAGATATCAGAAGAATATTCAATTGTTCTGGTTTTGTTTAACATTTCTGAACTAGGTTGAGCTTTAAATGAAATTCATTCTACTCCCTCCTCCTCTCATTTTACTTGGCAAGAACTTTGCCAACTAGTGAAAAGGGGTGAGAGGAAGCATTCCTGGCAGAGGGATCTTCACACAGAAAGTTATATGCCAATATGATAGTGGTCATGGTCAATGCAACCTTATAATAAAGAAAAATGGTAAGACGGAAAAAGATCTAGTAATGTTAAATTGGACTGCCATTATTAACATATGCCCTAAAAGAAACATGGTCTCCTGCTCTGTCACTACAACGGCCAGTAAAAATGCCTCCCTCCTTATCCTCAACTCCATGTTGAACAGATTTTGGTCTCTAATACTATTCTCCATTAAGAAGGAACCAGAGGTCAGGCACGGTGGCTCACACATGTAATACCAGCACTTTGAGAGGCCGAAGTGGGAGGATCATTTGAGGCCAGGAGTTTGAGACCAGCCTGGGCAACACAGTGAGACCCTGTGTCTATAAAAACAAAACAAAACAACAACAACAACAACAAAAAAAAAAACAAAAAAAAAAAACAGAGTTTTAGGGAGAATACTAGTTCAATGTCTTAGGGCAGAAAGAAAATATCAAAATGGGATTGGACTATCTTGTCAGAAAGCAAGAAGACTTTAACATTTTTATGTATCTATTTATTTTTTGTTCTTAGAGATGAAGTTTTGCTCTGTCACCCAGAGCTCGAGTGCAGTGGTGGGATCATGGCTTATTGCAGCCTCAAACTTTGGGGCTCAACCCATCTTCCCACCTCAGCCTCCAAAGTACCTAGGACTACATGTAGGCACCACCAGTCATGCTCCTAGCTAAATTTTTTATTTTTTGTAGAGACAAAGTCTGTGTTGCCCAGACTGATCCTGAACTCCTGGTCTCAAGCAATCCTTCCACCTCAGCCTCCCAAATGCTGGGATTACAGGCGTGAGCCACTGTGCCCGGCCGAGAAGAATTTTTTAAAAAGGTCCAAGGTAAGTGATAAAAGGACAAAAAAGTCAATTTGAGGTTAGCCAGGCTGTCACAATTTGAACATTAAAAAGAGAATAATAATTACAGCTAAATGGAATAAATTAAGTCTGTGATAAGCCATGAATTCATAATGAGATGCAAAAGGGAAAGCTAAGATACATGATAGTTGCAAAGAAGGGTGAAAATAATAGGGTATCCAGTGCCTTATTATATTAATAACTAGGTTGGTGTTAACACTTAGGTGTTTTGTTTCTCCTGTTAAGTATATGTCTATTTATGAAGTATAGCCGTGTACTTTTTTGTTTCAGTACAAGGAGGGTAGGGTGGATGCAAGGAATTATGTGTGACTAAGCCAAACAGTTCCAAAAAAAGCAGGTCATGTACCAACAACAAGAAATTCAGATCAGCACAGGCCCGAACACATACAGTAGGATGTATTTTTAAAGGAGACGCAGTGGCTGATGAGTGCCTATAATCACACACAATGCCCGAGTAGACATTGTGAGTTCTAAAAGGGTGAATTAGTCCAATATCCTAGAGAGCTCACAGTACGTAACTCATCCCTGATCGCTCAGGAGAGGAGACATCTATAATTCCTGGCACTACTGCTGCCAGAAAAGGGCAAGTTATAATGACAACAGAACACTGAGCTATGAAACACTGATCACACACAAAATAAAGAATATTTCAATTCCTGGAATAACTCTAGGCTGCAAGAAACTAACAGTCTAGGAGAAAGGCATGAACTTAAAAAAAAAATCCCCCTGAGAAGGTAACATTCAATTATAGAGGGGAACTAATGCACACCAACACAACTTTAGGTTCCCATCAACGCAGCCTTTGGATAAGCGTTAGGCATAACCAAACCTTGTGTTTTAATTAAGAATCAAATCCATCAACAACTCTGAACTCTCAGTAATTTGAAATTTTGCTTTGTTTTGGTAGTGGTAAGATTACTGTAACCTACAAAGGTATAGAAAAATTACTATAATTCTGGAAAAGTATAGAAATAGAAATCTGGAAGAGTATTATAACTCTAGGGAAATATAAAAATGCAAGTATATCAGCCGAGTGCAGTGGTTCATGCCTGTAATCCCAGCACTTTGGGAAGCCAAGGCAGGAGGTTCACTTGAGCCCAGGAATTCCAGACCAGCCTGGGCAACATAGTGAGACCTCGTTTCTACTAAAAATAAGAAAAATCAGCTGGATGTAGTGCACACTTGTGGTCTCAGTTACTCAGGAGGCTTAGGCAGGAAGATGGCTTGAACCTGGCAGGTCAAAGCTGCAGTGAGCCATGCTTGTGCCATTGCGTTCCACCCTGGGTAACAGAGCGAGACCCTGTCTCAAAAAAAAAAAAAAAAAAAAAAAAGAAAAGAAAAAACAAGTATAGAATGTATAAATTAAACCAACAGGTTAGTATTTTAAAATACATTTAATTTTAGGTAAATTTTTGACCACTATATAAAGTGAAGTTTAACAGACACTATAGTTAATTATAATTGTAATTTAAACTGTTATTAAACATAATTTAACTAAGCTTGTAAAGAATGTCTAAATGTTTTTTGAAACAAGGTCTTGTTCTGTTGCCCAGGCTGGAGTGCAGGTGGCATAATCAAGGCTTACTGCAGCCTTGACCTCCCTGGCTCAAGGCATCCTCCCACCTCAGCCTCCCAAGTAGTTGGGACCACAGGCATGTGCCACCACACCTGGCTAATTTTTAAAAGCTTCTGTACAAATGGGGTCCCCCTGTGTTGCCCATGCTGGTCTCAAACTCCTGGGCTGAAGTGATTCTCCCACTTTGGCCTCCCAAAGTGCTGGAATTACACACGTAAGCCACCACACCTAAATGTTTTAAAAATTTTTATTTTAGAACTTTAGTGTATTAGATAAGTAGGTTTATTAAACTGAGTATTAAATTATGAGCAGTGATGAGTATTTTCTCCATGCCCCAAATCTCTTCAGACATTAAAGAATGAAATGGAATGGAATGCTTGGGAATTGGCAAATAAATACAAGTGACTCTAGCACAAATTATGTGTGGAAAAAGCAATGAAAGAAGCAGCTGGGAAGGGAAAGAAGCAGCTGGGAAGGTTAAGAAGCAGTCAGATATTTAGGGACCTTGTATTACATGTAGATTCTTAGTTTCATCAAATAGGCAATGAGGAGCTACTGAGAGTATTTAGAAAAGGACGAGGCAGAGATCAATCTTGGCACGGTTTCGAACACCCTCTGGTGGTAACAGAGAATAGATTACAGGGTAGAAGAGACCTGACGCAGGGAAAAGTCAATCCAGGATCAGAGACAGGCAGTGAGATAGAGACCTGTTCAAGAAATAGTGCAATATGAAAAGGTGCTCAACACCATTGATCATCAGAGAAATGCAAATCAAAACTACAGTGAGATATCATCTCACCTCAGTCAAAATGGCTTTTATCCAAAGGTCAGGCAATAACAAACATTGGCAAGGATGTGGACAAAAGGGAACCCTTGTAAACTGTTAGTGGGAATGTAAATTAGTACAACCACCATGGAGAACAGTTTGGAGGTTCCTCAAAAAACTAAAAATAGAGCTCACTGAAGCCTCAAATTCCTGGGCTCAAGCGATCCTCCTGCCTCAGCCTCCAAAGCAGCTAAGACTATATGTGTGCACTAGCACACCTGGCTAATTTTTTTTTTTTTCAATTTTTTGTAGAGACAGGGTCTCACTATGTTGCCCAGGCTCATCTCAAACTCCTGGCCTCAAGCAATCCTCCTGCCTCAGACTCTCAAAGTAGTGGGATTGCAGGCATGAGCCACCACACCCAGCCCACAATTTTCTATGGTAAGATTCTGTTAATTTCAGGGTTCAAACTTACTCTAACTAGGGCATCAATATATAACTTTTAACAATGTTATACTCACTACATGAGGGTTTCTTTTTAACCTATATAGTCTCCTGATATAATTCAATGCATCTCTTTTCAGTCTCAGAAGCACAAAGATGTTTAATATTTTATCTCATGTATGGTAAGAACTATTACTTTAATTTTTTAAAATAGTATCGAAACAGGGTTCTTGCTGTGTTGCCCAGGCTGGTCTTGATGGGCTCAAGTGATCCTTCCACCCCAGCCTCCCAAAGTACCAGGATTACACCAGACCTAGCAGAAACTATTTATTTATTTATTTTTCTTTTATTTTTTTTGAGATGGAGTTTCACTCACGTCACCCAGGCTGGAGTGCAGTGACGTGATCTTGGCTCACCACAACCTCTACCTCCCAGGTTCAAGCGATTCTCCTGCCTCAGACTCCCAAGTAGCTGGGATTACAGGCACGCATAATCATGCCACCATGATTACACATTAGCCACCATGCCTGGCTAATTTTGTATTTTTAGTAGAGACAGTGTTTCTCCATGTTGGTCAGGCCGGTCTCGAACTCCCGACCTCAGGTGATCCGCCCACCTCGGCCTCCCAAAGTGCTGGGATTACAAGCGTGAGCCACCGTGCCCGGGCTCTTTTTTTTTTTTTTTTTTTACCAAGCTATGTTTCTAAGTAATTGGCTGGAATTATTTAATATCCCTTTATAACTAACCTTTTTAAAAAACAAATTAAAAAATCTGTTTCAAACTTTTTTTTTTTAAGAGACAGGGTCTCGCTCTGTTGCCTGGCCTTTGTTTGAAAAAACATTTCCACTTTTGGAACTATAACACTATCTCCATTCACAATCACGTATGTTCTCATTTTCTCATTCATTCATGGAAACATTTTGACTCCCACACATTTCTTTTTTTTCCTCCCGCACATTTCTTTGTCACTAAAAACACTCTCAAGTAACTAGCATTACATCAGATTGCATTTAAAATCTAAGAGCTGATAATCATTTTCCTTTAACAGCTCTATCACACTTAAACGAAGACTAACTGAAATTCTTCTTATTGTAAAAAAATCTCAAGCTAAAAGTTAAAATTATTTTGATTATATAGTTACGGACAATCTACTACACTTTCATAACAATAATTTTTAAAAGATTACTTAAATCCTGTCGAGTGGTTATCCTACAAGCTATAGACTCTTCACAACTGTATAGTACATTAAAGTACCATACCTGAGACACCTATGTTTAGTATTAGAGGAATGTCACTGTGGCACTATTAGTTTAACATGTTTTCAGTTATTTTATTGATTCAACAAATATTTATTGTGTTGTGGACTAAGCCCTCTTTCAGATCGAGCAGTCTTTCACACTATCACACACAGGCACAAAGTTAGGTTCTAAGGATGCAATGATAAGGCAAAACTTGACATGATTTTAGCTCTCATGGTTTTCAAACTGTCTGGTGAAAACAGATCAATCAAATAATCACATGAATGAATGTGTCATTAAAATCTAACATGAGTAGTCTGAAATAAAGAAACCATTTGATGAGCATTTATAACAATCATTATTGTAGGAATGAATGCTAAATAAACTTAACCTAGCATGAAAGTTGGGGGAGCAGTGTCAGAGAAGGCTTTCAAAGGAGGTGATGCTTGAACTGAAATCTAAGGCATAAAATTAGGGGTGAGGAACAAAATAACCTTTCCCCCTTTAAAGAGATCACTCTAACTGCAATGTCGAGAACAGACAAGAGAAAATAGGAAACTATCACAGTAGAAAGAGCTAGAGAAAATAAAAGTTATTAGTGGATGGAAATGCAGAGATACAAACAGATCCAATAGCTATTTAGGAAGTTAAATCAGGAGGAGAGTGATGGATTGACTATGAAGGAATGAGGAAGAAGGTGTCATGGAGGGGTCCTAGATTTTTTTGGTTCTTGCAGTTAAATATGCATTGGTTTTCTATGGTTGCTATAATAAATTACCCAAAATTCGTGGCTTAAAATGACACAAATCTATTGTCTTACGGATCTATAGGTCAGAGGTCTCACTGGGCTAAAATCAAGGTGTTGCCAAGGCTGCATTTCTTCTTTTATTTATTTATTTATTTTTGAGACAGGGTCTCACTCTGTTGTGCAGGCTAGAGTGCAGTGGTATGATCAGGGCTCACAGAAGCCTCAACCTCCCATCCTCAAGCGATCCTCCCACCTCAGCCCCATGCCCAGCTAATTTTTTTTATTAATTTGTTTTTAGAGACAGGGTCTCTAAACGGACTCTAGGAAAGAATCCATTTTCTTGCTCTGTCCTAAATCTAGTTAATGACGAACGTTTCCTATATCTTGCAAGATTAAAAAATTACTAAATCATAAGCCACCTTTCAGAGTTTACCAAAAATACGTAACAAAGAAAAGGAATGAAGCCCTAATGTCTGCTCAGGTGATTTGTCTGTGTTCGTGTTCTCTTTCACCTAGACCTAGGGACTTACTCCTCTTAAAACTACTGCCACTTTTTCTACCCATTGAGGTTTGTAAGATGATGATGTATCTTCTGCTTGAATCAACCTTTCTTCCCCACTCATTTTTCTTTTCTTCTCACATATAAACTCATAGGCCCTTTTCACTTAAAGGATTTTCTGCTTAACAACCAATGTAGAAGATTAGCTTAATCCCAATAAAGATTAAGAAGAGGTATTTTGCCCCTTGTCTCGAGCTCCCAGTGGTTTCCTATCAGTGCTATCATCAGAATGTAATTCCCCCTACTGAAGGGCAGTATGGGAAAACAGAATGAACAAGGAACTTGGGACTTGGAATCAACTTGGGTTCTCATCTCAGCACTACCGCTTGCTATTGAATATTGGGAAAATTACCTCACCATGCCTCAGGACCAATGGAGATAACAGTAACAGCTTTAAAGGGTGGTTACAGGAAATACAGAAAAATGTAAGTAAAAGTCCTAGAACACTGCCTGCCACATGGTAGTTGCATAATAAATACACACTATTATTGTTATTATTATCTAGCATTCTTTCTCCCTAGTCATTAGGTTAACATCACTAGATTCCTGTCATCCCATATTGACAATTCTCTATCAGTGAACAGTTTCTCACTAGATAGGCCACAACTAGTTAGCATGCAGCTTTCTAATTATATTCACATTTCAGACTCCCAGGCCACTCTGAGTGCACGTGGGGATCCCATACTCTCTCCTAACTATACAGTCTCAGATTACTTTACATAATATTCTTTCCAGTTACAATTTCAATCTGGAGCCTACAGGTCAGGCCTAGCATCAGAAATCTAATTTATTCTCTTTGCCGTAGCAATTAAAATGCAACAAAAAGAAATTTAGCCTTTAGAAACCTACTCCAAATTGTGTCTTTGTATCCATACTCTCATCTTTAAAAAGGTACAAATACAAGAATTTTCAGATGCTTTTTATGCATCACTGGGACAAACTCTTAATTGAGAGGGAGCATACTTTAGTATAAACCTGAAGAATAAACTTGCTTTCCTTCTGGACCATCCATGGTTTAGGTGAAGACTTGTACTTGGGTCTGAGGTCAAACAAGACACTTCCCAGGAGCCTTGCAATTCCATTCCTATGCAGCATGCTGAAATCACAGCTGAGAGCACCTGGACTGGCCCAAAAGCAATAGTTCCTACTACCTGATCTGCAGATCTTATGGTTACTACTATAAGCATTTTCAGGTATCTGTAAAATTGAAAAAATCAAACAAAAGAATTCATGTTCCTTACTCAGTATTTCACCAGGTCTCTCTGAAATCAGGCTGAACCAATCCGATGCCACCACATCATCACAGAACCTTGACATTTACCAATAATGAAAGACTCTGCTGCTTTTGGTATCTTGTCCAAACTCCAGGTTGACAGTCTGCCTCTGCATACTAAAATTCTCATGATTGAAAGCCTACCAAATGTTCCACACTACATTGGACAGTATGAAGAACATGGGACGGCAGTGACTGTCAAGAGCATATGAAATTTAGCAGTCCTGATTACTATGACGGCATGAAAGACTGCTAGATCTGAAAGAGGGCTTAGTCCCCAGAACAATGGAATTGTTCTCTACACCAGACAAAATAAGTAAAATATATTTATTTACATTAATAAATTACAACACATAAAGATTTTTTTTAAATCATGGTTCTTTCAGTTGTCATTTTAAGGTAATTACGGCCCTTGGCATAAATCTCCCTATTAAGTAATTCTTATACATACAAACAGTACAGAAATTATTTACTACAGAAAGTAAAATACAGCCAGGCACGGTGGCTCACATTTGCAATTCCAATGCTTTGGGAAGCCAAGGTGGGAGAACTGCTTGAGAACAGGAGTTCAGGAGTTCAAGACCAGCCGGGGCAACAAAGCGAGACCCTGTTTCTACAGGAAAAAAAAAAGGAAAAAAAATTAGCCAGGCGTGGTAGCATGTGCCTATAGTCTCAGCTACTTGGGATGCTGAGCTAAGGAGTTGGAGGCTGCAGGGAGCTACAATCACACCACTGTACTCCAGCCTAGGCAACAAAGCAAGACCCTGCCTCTTAAAAAAATTAAAAAGACAGAGAGAAAAAAAATACAATAGATCTGAATAAATAAGAATTTAAAAATTTCACTGGAGTCTGGGAGTCTCTAGAACACGATGTGGACTCCCTCTGCTGGTTCCTAGTAGCAGCAGTTCCATGATACCAACAAAGATCCCTGACAAAGGAGCAACGGAAGCCAAAAGGCTAAATTCATTTCTATTTAGATTAGGGGATGTTTCATAGTGGACCTGACTATGGATCAGTCAAAGGTAATACTAAAAATGATTGCATTTTTACTACAACTACAAAAAAAGTAACCAGCATATTGTAAATCTCAATGATTTGTGCTAATAGTGGGATAATTTAAAATCTATGTTCATTTGGAGTGCATTGTGTGGTTTTTAGCAGCATATTATCTTTCCAAAATAGACTTCTCTTAGTTTTCATTTGAGCTCAGATTAAGTTATTTTTAATACGGGCCCTTATAATTTAATGGAAAAATAAAGAGGTCAACAACCACAAGGGAATGTGGACCTATGATTAGTCCACAGAGCACACAAATCACACATGGCTATGTGAGAGGAGAACAGAATGGTATTAGCTGGTTACAGCTGGTAAGCTGTCACCACAACTTGATTTTTACAATACTATAATTCTACGAAACTCATGTAACCTTTAGTTTGTCCTAAATATAATTAATAAACTAAAACAGAATCAGCAAGCTTTCAACTGGCAGACTAGTCTGGTTGGGCTAATCCTGCCACAAATATAATACTAAAATATTAAAAATCCACTATTTAAAGGCACTGGAGTCTGACTAATATCAGGCAGAAACTGCAACTGGTGAGATTTGGGAACTTGTGGCCTTTTGCCTGAAGCACTCCCTAATCCACTAACAGCTTGGTTAGCCTCACCTTACTAGCTTGAGGTGTCAGAGGACAACTCAAGTTCAGGGCTGACAGAATAGCCAAAAAATTAGGGGCAAGGCTTGAGGGAAAGGCAGAAGGAATAAAGCCCAATTCATGCATATAAAATCCACTCAAAGTTTTCTCTCACTGCTGAACTACACATACCCAGGGGAGATCCCAGGCAGCCCATCAATAAAGCAGATGGTGGAAGCTGAAAAACACTGCAAGATTTCAGCTGCTGCCCAACACAGGAGAGACAAGATTTTGGAGTCGAGTCTGAGTTGGGTCAAGCTGTCTGCTAGAACAAAATTCACATTTCAGAAGAATATAACAGAATCCAGAGTTTCCACAATGTCCAGTACCCAATAACAAATCACGAGTTATAGGAAGAAAAAGGAAAACATGACACATATGCACCGAAACGCTGTCAACAGAAACCAACTCCAAGATAACCCCAATGATATAATTATCAGTCAAGGATTTAAAATCAGCCATTATAAATATGTTCAAGGACTCAAGTGAAAAAGACACAATAAATAAAAGGGGTATTTCAGCAAAGAAATATGAACTATGGAAAATAATCAAATGGAAATTCTAGAACTAAAAAGTAAATTGAAACAAAATGTTCAATTAACAGCAGATTGGAGATGGCAGAACAGTTATTAAAGTTAGAGCATTAGAAATTATCCAATCTGAAAAACAGAGAAAAAAATATTGAGGAAAAATAAGCAGAGCCTTGGAGTACTTGAATAATGGATAGAAACATCCCACATTTAGTGAAAGACATCAACCTACAGATCCAAAAAGCTCAACAAACCCCAAACAAGAAAACCACCTCTAAGCATACCATAGTCAGACCACTGAAATACAAAGAGAAAATCCTAAAAGCAGCCAGAGAAAAATAACACATGACATACAGGGTAAGAACAACACCATAAGACAACCCCAAAACTCATTAAGAAAATGAAAAGGCAAGCGAGACTGGGAGGAAATATGTGCAAAACATATCCGACAAAGGACTTGTATCCAGACTGAAAAATGAAAACGAAACAACTTGCTAAGAAAAGAAATAAGCCGATTTTTAGAAAATAAGTAAAAGATGTGAACAAACACTTCGTAAAGGAAGATTCACAATGGCCAATAAGTACAAAGAAAGTGCTCAGCATTTGTCATCAAGGAAATGCATTTTAATACTGCAATGAGATGTCACTTCATATGTTCTAGAATGTCTAAAATTAAAGACTGACAAAAGTAAATGTGAATCAACCAGAACATTCACATATTGCTAGAGAGAATATAAAACAGTAGAGAGCTCACTTCGGCAGCACGTATACTAAAATAATAAAATGGTACAAGTGGCCCAGCATGGTGGCTCATGCCTGTAATCCCAACATTATGGGAGGCCAAGGTGGGAGGATTTCTTGAGGCCAGGAGTTCAAGAACAGCCCAGGCAACAAAGCAAGACCCTCTCTCTACAAAAAAATAAAAAAATTAGCCAGGCATGGTGATGCACGCATGCAGTCCCAGCACTTTGAAAGGTAGAGGCGGGAGGATTGCTTGAGCCCAGGAGTTTGAGGCTGCAGTGAGCTATCATCCACCCCAGAGCTCCAGCCTGGGTGACAGAACAAGACCCTGTCTCTTAAAAAAAAAGTATCTGAGGCCAGGTGCAGTGGCTCACGCCTGTAATTCCCAGCATTTTGGAAGGCTGAGGCAGACGGATCACCTGAGGTCAGGAGTTCGAGACCAGCCTGGCTAACATGGTGAAACCCTGTTTCTACAAAAAATTAGCCGGGCATAGTGGCACACGCCTGTAATCTCAGCTACTCGGGAGGCTGAGGCAGGAGAATTGCTTGAACCCGGGAGACGGAGGTTGCAGTGAGCCGAGATCATGCTATTTTGCACTCCAGCTTGGGCAACAAGAGCAAAACTCCATCTCAAAAAAAAAAAAAAAAAAAGTATCTGCAAAAGAGACTTTAAATGCTCATAGCAGCTTTATTCACAACAGCCAAAACTGAGAAAACCCCAAAGCTCACAAACAGAAGAATGAATAAACAAAATGTGATATAGTCATACAATGGAATACTACTCCACAATAACAAGGAACGAACTACTGATCCATGCAAAATATGACAATACAGATGAATCTCACAGACGGTATGGTGAATGAAAGAAGCTGGACCAAAGGAGTATACACTTTTAGATGGAGTCTCGCGCTGTTGCCCAGGCTGGAGCGCAGTGGCGCAATCTCGGTTCACTGCAAGCTTCACCTCCCGGGTTCATGCCATTCTCCTGCCTCAGCCTCCCAAGTAGCTGGGACTACAGGCGCCCGCCACCATGCCCAGCTAATTTTTTGTATTTTTAGTAGAGACGGGGTTTCACCGTGTTAGCCAGGATGGTCTTGGTCTCCTAACCAAAAGGAGTATACACTTTTAAGAGTTCATAAGTTTAAGACAAAACTAAGATTTAAAAAGTCAGAACAGAGATGAGTAATTTAAAAATATGAAGATAGGTCAAATATACATAGAGTCAAACAGGACTTCAGACTTGACACAGAACAGAAATAGAGGCGTCCTTCCAGTAGTTAAGCAGTTAACTGCTTGCCAAATGAGATTCAATACTTTATAGAGAGTAAATTTTACTTTTATAAACATTTTAAAATAAAAACTCCTTGATAGCAGCAAATGTGTCTGACTTGATTTGTTTTGGAGCTATCTTAACACAGGTGAAATGTGTACAAAAGTTTTTACAGCAATGAAGATAAAGGCATGGATAATGCATGATGACAATAAAACTTCTTTAACAGTGGTTCTGATTTCAAGTAAAAGAGCAAGCGAATATAGATGTCAGAAGAGGCCATAAGGTGAATAATGGGAATACAATTTCAATGTAAATAATCTTAACATAGATTAAAATATAGGATTAATAATATAAAGCATGTTGTATATCTGATCCAATGCCAGATCTACCATCATATGTTGCTTAACAACAGGGATACATTCTGAGAAACTCATTGTCAGGTGATTTTGTGTTGTGCAAACATCAGTGTACTTACACAAACCCAGATGGTATAGCCTACTACACACCTAGGCTGTATGGTACAGTCTGTTGCTCTAAGGCTACAAACGTGTACAGCATGTTACTGTACTGAATAGTGTAGGCAACTGTAATACAATGCTAAATATTTGTGCATCTAAACATAGAAAAGGTAAAGTAAAAATATGGCTTAGGGAACACTTATTCTATTTTATGAAATGAAGTGTTGCCTGATTCTAGAATCACAAATAAAGCCAATCGAGATCTTAAAACACACACATACACATACACATATACACACACACACACATACACACAGTTTAAAAGATAAAAAATGGTATACCTGTACAGGGCATTTACCATGCATGAGCTTTCAGAACTGAAGTCACTCTGGGTGAGTCAGTGAGTGAGTGGTGAGTGAATGTAAAAATCTAGGACGTTACTGTATACTACTGTATACTTAGGCTCCACTACATTTATTAAATTTTTCCTTCTCCAATAATACATTATTAACCTTAGCTTACTGTAACTTTATTTTATAAACCTTTAAATTTTTTTAACTTTTTGACTTTTGTAATAACACTTAGCTTAAAACACAAAATCCTGGTCTGGGCACGGTGGCTCAAGCCTGTAATCCCAGCACTTTGGGAGGCCAAGGTGGGTGGATCACCTGAGGTCGGGAGTTCGAGACCAGCCTGACCAACATGG
>NW_012104366.1:444762-450208 GCF_000951045.1 Mandrillus leucophaeus | reverse complement strand
TTAAAAATGACACAAACACATACATTGGCCTAGGCCTACACACGGTCAGGATTATCAAGATATCACTAGGCGATCGAAATTTTTCAGCTCCGTTATAATCTTATGGGACCACCATCCTATAAGCAGTATGTCATTATTCAGCACATGAGTGTATTTCAAATGTAGTTTTTTTCTTTGCCTTTTTTCTTTTTTTTTTTTTTTGAGATGGAGTCTCACTCTGTCGCCCAGTCTGGAATGCAGTGGCGCGATCTCGGTTCACTGCAAGCTCCACCTCCTGGGTTCAAGAAATTCTCCTCCCTAGTAGCTGGGATTACAGGTGCCTGCCACCACACCCAACTAATTTTTGTATTTGAGTCGAGACAGGGTTTCACCATGTTGGCCAGGCTCATCTCGAACTCCTGACCTCAAGCAGTCCACCTGCCTCAGCCTCCCAAAGTACTGGGCTTACAGGAGTGAGCCACCGCTCCTGTCCTGCTATTCATTTTTTAAATTCTGGCTACAGTAACTGCCCTATGCTAAATTTTCTCTTATTCCAATACATTTACTATACAGGGAAAATGTTCCTAGTAAACAAATTCCCGCTGTCATTACCTTGTCCTGAAGAGTTTGCTGCCATTTTCCTATTTTGTTTCAATTATGTCCAGTGGCAATTGGTCAGCACTTCACAATCACCTGTAAAATATGTGTACACACATATACAATGCACCATATTTTAATCACAAACTAAAAGGAACAGTTAGCCTCCCTCCTTACAATGAAATGTTTGCTGTTTCTTAACCTCTTCACAAAGATACATTTGAAATGTACACGGACTGAAATCCCACATGTAAACTCTGCTACTGTCTCAAGCATTTAATTAAATACGGCATTGTTTATTCTTGCAGATGTTCACACCATTTAGCATTACTGTCTTTAATAAACATTAGGTTGTATTTACCAAATATATCAACCAATTGATAAGAGTCAATACAATCATGCTGTTAGGAAAAAAAATCATTCACCTATGGTGTCTCTGCATTCGTCTAAAACACATACCCAGCAACTACTGTGTACGCTGAAAGCTAAAAAAAAGAAAAGGAGTAGTGTACCTGCTCTACACCATACACTGTGTAAGATGCTCGAAATTAGTTCCTTTATTTATTTATCAACATTTTATAGATGAGGAGACCGTACCCAGGGTCATAAAGCTAGTAAGAATTATTTGGGCTGCTGGTTTCCAAACTTCGTGCTTTCATACTAAATCCTGGGGAGATCCAAGATGAGCAAGATCCTACTCCTACTCTCAAGGAACATATAATCCGATGGGAAAATAAAGTCTTATTCAAGCAACCATATACTATTAATTTTTTTAAAAAAAAAAGCTTAACAAACGCGCTCTTTAAAAGGTGGGCACAGTGCCGGAGGCACATAATTGATTTCATTGGGAGCAAAGAGTGACGCCTTAGTCTAGGGAGCCGGGAAAGACATAAGAAATGGAAAACAGGCACCAGTTTTTAATAAACGAATCGTTAGGTGTCTCCAGCGGCTGACAATGCCGGGTTAGGACTGGAGGACAACAGGGCCATCTTGTGACAGGGCTAGACTGGCGTGCCAGAAAGGTCCCTGCCTGCGGGCGTGCAGAGCCGACAGGGCCAGGGCTGTGAACGAGACGAAGGAAGCAAGTAGGAGCGAGAAATGTTGGGTGGCAAGGTCGGAGGGGAGGTCGCTGCCTGTAGCAACAAAGACAGCGGCGGCAGGTTAGGACCAGGGCCACACTTTTCCATTCCCCGGTGCCGCCAGACTGTGGTACTTACCTGGGACCCGAGGACACCGGGACCGCCTCGCTTTCCAATCGCGGCTCTTAAAGGGGGCGCGACCACTTAGGCAAAAGGAGCTCAACTCACCGCACTACAACCTTCCCGCCCCCGCTGAGCTTCCGCCTCCTGACTGACGTGCGCCCCAGGGAGCGGAAACCCCGCCTCCCGCCGGGACCCAACGGCCACCACCCGTCGCGATTCGCACTTTAGCGGCCACCTCAGTGCAGACGTCACTTTTTCTCCAAAGAGTGACAGTCGAAGAGGCTCACGGGAGATGCAAGCAGTACTGTTGGGGGTGGGGGGCCAGGGTGGGGCGTGGCCCGGGGCGGGGCAAGGCGGGGCTGTCAGGCAGGGGCGGGACGGAGAACAACTGGGTCCCTAGCACCAAGACTGGCTGCTGCTTCATTGCCACGGCCTGGCCGGTCTTGTGACGGTGCGAGTCCACCTTGGCTGGGCCTCGGAGGAGAGGCGAGTCTAGAGGCTAAGCTCGCTTTCGAGCTTTAACAACCATCTCGGATTGCACATCCGCGCACACACATACACACACACACACACAAATTCAGGAATATTTTTTGTCTACAGTTTACACAGTTATACACAATGAAAGCACTGAACATGGAGGATTTTTATTACAGTGCAATAATCTGCATTTAAGAAGTGGATGTGCCACATCGCAGAACACCAAGATGCCACGAGTGAGATCACCTGCTGCCCATCTGATTCCAGCACAATAGATATCTACACATTTGAATTAAAAGGTAATCTTATATTGACGTGTTCAAATTGCACTTTTTTTAATTTAAAAAAATGTTTTTTATAGAGGCAGTGTCTCGCTTTGTTGCCCAGGCTGGTCTTGAACTCCTGGCATCAAGGGATCTGCCCACCTCAGCTTCCCAAAGTGCTGGGATTACAGGCGTGAGCCACACTGCCCTGCTTAAAATTGCAGTGTCTTAATCTCTTCTGAAAGATACATTTGAAAAACACACAGACTTAAATCACAAATGTAAGCTCCCCAAGCGCCTCAAGCATTTAATTAAATAGAATGGATAATGAATTTGAACATATGTTTTTAATAATCGATGTTTGCTCAAGAGTAAAATGTTTATGATACACAATTTTCTTGTGCACAGATCAATGATTGAAATAATCGTTTCAATACCAAGTATTTATTTACTCAAAACCAAGCATGTATTTACTCTATACCAAGCAGCTATTGAGTGCCTTCTACAATGCGAAGTGCTTCCTGTGCATCAGCTCTGGTCCTGTTGTTTCCTGATTTACATTTGAGACTCGTGTTTCTTGCTCTATGTCAAATAGTGAGCTAAGATTCAAATTGAAAGGTCTCCCAGATGCTAAGGCTTGAGTTCTTAAATCTCACACATTGCCTCTGTTCTGGAGGAAAGAATTCCTCTGAGACCAGTTCTTGCTGACTTTACTTTAATCCAGATATAAAGCCTAACACATGAGCATTTTGATGGTAGGCCAGGAGCCCTTTCAGTTAAGAGGACTTTGTGAGTTCTAGTATGACTAAAAAGATGACTGAGATCTAAATGGCTGATAGAACCTTAGAATTTTTTTTGTTTTGTGGCCTAGCTAGGCAATATAGAAACTAGGGTACAGAAAGTTCCAGTCTAAGTTTCAAATGGACATTCTGAACAAAGCTTATTTAAGGAGGTGAGAGAAAAAAGAGATCTAACCCTAAACAACATTTTATAATTTCCTAGCAAATTCAGCCTCTGAGAATTGAAAGAACATTATCAGGAGAAAGATAAATTTAACTTGCTTCCGATTATTTTGCCTTTTACTTGGTAGGTCATAGCCCTTGAAACCCTTCTGTCTTCTCCTAGAGTTTTTGGAACTTTTGCCTCTCTGTGTTAACCTCTAACGCAATGGTTAATAGTGAGTCAGTCTACTTGAATGCAAATTCGAGCTTTAACACTTAATGATTGTGAGCCCTGGTTTAACCTTTTGGTGCCTCTGTTCTATCATCTATAAGATGGGAATAAAAATAAATGATTGGGTATACGTAAATCACTTAGAATAGCACCTGGCACATAATAAGTACTCAATAAATGTTTACTATTAGAATATAAACAATGAACAATCTGTTGTACTGGGTATCTTGGCAAGTGGTCAGTAGGTCAACTGAGCCTGGGTGTGGTGGCTCATGCCTATAATCACAGCACTTTGGGAGGCCAAGGCAGGAGGATTGCTTGAAACCAGCCTGGGCAATATAGTAAGACCTCATCTCTAGAAAAAATCTAAAAAATTTGCCAGGTATGGTGGTGTGTACCTGTGGTCCCAGCTATTTGGGAGGCTGAGGTAGGAGGATTGCTTGAGCCTGGGAGGTCAAGGCTACAGTGAGCTATGATCACACCACTGCACCCCACTCCTGCACTCCAGCCAGGGCAACAAAGCAATAGACCCTGTCTCAAAAAAAAAAAAAAAAAGGTCAGCTGAGAAATATATTAGGAGAAAATCCAAGACAGGAGTGCATGTTATAGCCCCTTGGCTCTATTAACTAATAGCAGTCTGTGAATTACTTTATCCTGA
The DNA here is from genome assembly GCF_000951045.1 of Mandrillus leucophaeus. Classification (NCBI taxonomy): domain Eukaryota; kingdom Metazoa; phylum Chordata; class Mammalia; order Primates; family Cercopithecidae; genus Mandrillus; species Mandrillus leucophaeus. The sequence goes on along the minus strand of NW_012104366.1, from coordinate 445,859 downwards.
AACCACTGTGGTTACAGACCTTCAATATCAAAGTAGAGTTGACAATAGTCCCTAATTTCCAACTGAAACCACCCTAACCTCCTTTTCTGGTATTTTGTGATAAAGTATTTGGGGATCTGCATGAGGCTAGACAACCTTTAAAATCATGTGTAGCACTTTGAGACAATTACGGTATTAGTCATCCATTGCTATGTAACAAATTACCCTGAATCTTAGCAGTTTAGAACTTGGATTTAGAACCTGGCCCTGCACTTACTGGGTGAACATTTGGACAAGTTATTTATCTGTTCCTCAACATCCTTATCTGTGGAAAGGGGTATTAAAAGCACCTACCTTACACCATTGTTTTAAAGATTAAATAAAATCAAACCAGATGCCTCATATCTATAAGCTATTATTTTCTATTAAACATAAATTCTAACTCATTAGAGTATTAATATGAAATATCATGAAGATTGTATACAACAAAATGTGGTGGCCTCCAAGACAGCCCTCCTATTGTCATCCCTTCCCACGTTGAATAAACTTGACCCAAGTAACCAATGGGATATTGTGGAAGTGTCAGTGTGTGACACTGATTGCAGTGTCTACCTTGGCCTCTTTTGGGTCACTTGCTCTAAGGAAAGCCATGTATATGTCACGGGGTCACTAAAGCAGTCCATGTGGAGAGCCCACATAAAGAAGAACTGAGGCAAGCGTTCCACCAACAAACCAACACCAAGTTGCCAGTCAAGTAATGATCCACCTTGGAAGTGGATCCTCTAGCCCTAGGCAGGCCTTCAGATGACTGCAGCTCTGGCTGACATCTTGATTGCAGCTTTGAAACCAATCCTGAGCTAGAACCACCGAGCTAAGCTGTTCACAAATTTCTAATCCACAGAAACTATGTAGGATAGTAAATATGGCTTGTTTGTAGTTGTTTTTGTTGGTTTCTGAGATGGAGTCTCACTCTGTCACCCAGGCTGGAGTGCATTGGCGCAATCTCGGCTCACGGCAACCTCTGCCTCCCAGGTTCAAACCATTCTCCTGTCTCAGCCTCCTGAGTAGCTGGAACTATAGGCGCCTGCCACCATACCCAGCTAACTTTGTATTTTTAG
>NW_012104366.1:441585-444404 GCF_000951045.1 Mandrillus leucophaeus | reverse complement strand
GCTCACTGCAACCTCTGCCTCCAGGTTCAAGTGACTCTCCCACCTCAGCCTCCCAAGTAGCTGGGACTACAGGCACGTGCCACCACACCCAGCTAATTTTTGCATTTTTAGTAGAGATGGGGTTTCACTATGTTGGCTAGGATGGTCTCAAACTCCTGACCTTGTGATCCACCCACCTTGGCCTCCCAAAGTGCTGGGATTACAGGCGTGAGCCACTGCACCTGACCAGACTAGCCTTTTTCAAAATAAATGTTTAAGAATGTTCTAAAATAGGCCAGGTGTGGTGGCTCACGCCTGTAATGCCAGCACTTTGGGAGGCTGAGGTGAGCGGATCACCTGAGGTCGGGAGTTCAAGACGAGCCTGACCAATATGGAGAAACCCCATCGCTATTGAAAATACAAAATTAGCCAGGCATGGTGACACATGCCCTTAATGCCAGCTACTCAGGAGTCTGAAGCAGGAGAATCCCTTGAACCCAGGAGTCAGAGGTTTCAGTGAGCTGAGATCGCGCCATTGCACTCCAGCCTGGGCAATAAGAGGGAAACTCTGTTTCAAAAAGAAAAAAAAAAATGTTCTAAAATAAAATGTAAAAAACACCACAATACCTTTCACCCCTCTCCCCTCTCTGTACCACTACCTTCTATGCAGAAGATTTCTGACCATTATTAGCCTTGGAGGATTATCTACTTAAGGGAGATGGTAGGATTCATTTAGAATGAATTCTCTACATGGAGCCACCTGACTAACATGGAGAAACCCTGTTTCTACTAAAAATACAAAATTAGCCGGACGTGGTGGTGCATGGCTGTGATCTGTTATTAGGGAGGCTGAGGCAGGAGAATCACTTGAACCCGGGAGGTGGAGGTTGCGGTGAGCCGAGATCGTGCCATTGCACTCTGGCCTGGGCAACAGGAGCAAAACTCCGTCTCAAAACAAAAACAAATCCAGAGTCTCACCTAAATCACATATGGGTGAGACTCAAAGTGTAATTCATCTTGAGATAAATTTCCCTCCAGCTGTGATCTGTGAAATCAAACAAATTATTTACTTCCAAAATATGATGATGGAACAGATATAGGATAGACATTCCTTTCCCAAAAGGGAGAAATAGGAAAGAAGAAACGATTAACAGGACCCAAGTAAGTCCAAAACCCAACAGGGCAAACAACATTAAATCTTAAGGCTGGATCTTTGTTGACACCATGTCCCACCACCTGGACACACTGGAGTGGGGTTTGGATGCCCAAGGCCCTGGGAAGCCTTGGGTATGCATTGAAATGGCATGCCTGTGGCTCTCACAAGCTGACACTGCATACTAGTGGCTCTACAGCTCTGGGGTCTCGGGGTGGCCTCAGTCCCTGAGGAGTGGCTCCACTAGGCCCTAATGGGTACTCTCTGCCATGGCTCTGCCCCTGGGGCAGGTGTCTGCCTGGGTCCCTAGGCTCTCTAAGGCAGCCTTTAAAATCCAGACGAAGGAAGCCCTGCCACCACAGTTCTTGCATTCTGCACTCCTGTACAATTAGCACCATGCGGACACCAGCAAGGCTCACTGCTTGAGTGGCCTGGAGCAATGCCCTGAGCCACACCTGGGCCCACTTGAGCTACAGCTGGGGCAGCAAAGAGTACTGCATCTGAAACTCTGCACAGTGAGTCCTCAGCTCTGATGGGTTCCCCAGGCCTTCTCCCCAAACTGTTCTGCCCTCAAGGTCCTAGCACTCTGGGCTTGTGGTGGGAGGCACAGCCTAAAAATTATCAGCAATGCCTTCAGGGTGATTCGTCCATTGTCTTGATGAATGGCACCTGGCTCCCTTCTCTTCCTACTAATCTTGTTACTAAAGGTAGCTTGGTCACATCCTTGTTTTTTTTCTCCTAAATGTATTTTTTTATTCTTTACTTGGCCAGGCTGAGAATTTTCCCTATCTTTATATTATGCTTCCCTTTTGATGATAAATTCCATTTTTAAATTGTTTCTCTCTTCTTGCATTTTACTATAAACAGTTAAGAGGAGCCACACAGCACCCTGAAATGAATGCTCTGCTGCATAGAGATTTTTTCTGCCAAATATCATAGTTCATCACTTCTTTTTGTTTGTTGTTTTTTTTTTGAGATGGAGTTTCATTCTTGTTGCCCAGGCTGCAGTGCAATGGCGCTATCTCAGCTCACTGCAACCTCTGCCGCCGAGGTTCAAGCGATTCTCCTGCGTCAGCCTCCCGAGCAGCTGGGATTATAGGTGCCTGCCACCATGCCCAGCTAATTTTTGTGTTTTAGTAGAGAAAGGGTTTCACCACATTGGCCAGGCTGTTCTCAAACTCCTGACCTCAGGTGATCCACCTGCCTTGGCCTCCCAAAGTGCTGGGATTACAGGCGTGAGCTACCGTGCCTGGCCTCATCACTGTTAAGTTCTGCTTTCCATGAAGTCCTGGGACACAAATATAATTCAGTCAAGTTCTTTGCCGCGTTATAACATGGATGACCTTTCCTCCAGTTTCCAATACGTTGTTCCTCGTTTCCATCTGAGACTTCATCTGAATGGCCTTCACGTCCGTATTTTTACCAACTTTCTGTTCACAACAACTTAAATAGTCTTTTATAAGATTCAGAGTCTCCTGCAGCTCTCCCCTTCTTCTAAGCCCTCACCAGAGTCACCCTTAATGCTCTTTTCATGGCAATACAAGCTTTTTCTTCAGCATTCACTTCAAAACTGTTGAAAGCCACTTCCACATTTTTAGGTCCTCTGGTATCAATTTCTGCCTTAGTTCATTTTGTGCTGCTGTAACAGAATATCTGAGACTGGGTAATTTTTTTTTTTTTTTTTTTT
>NW_012104366.1:422955-441535 GCF_000951045.1 Mandrillus leucophaeus | reverse complement strand
TTTTTTTTGAGACTGTGTCTCGCTCTGTTGCTCAGGCCAAGAGTGCAGTGCACAATCTTGGCTCACTGCAACCTCCACCTCCCAGGTTCAAGCAATTCTCATGCCTCAGCCTCCCAAGCAGCTGGGACAATAGGCACGCGCCACTATACCCAGCTAATTTTTAAATATTTTTAGTAGAGACGGAGTTTCCCCATGTTGGCCAGACTGGCCTCGAACTCTTGGCCTCAAGTGATCCACCCACCTCGGCCTCCCAAAGTCCTGGGATGACAGGCATGAGCCACCGCACCCGGCTGGGGTTGGGTAATTTATTAGGAACAGAAAGTTCCTTTCTCACAATCTGGAGGCTGGGAAGTTCAAAATCAGGGCACCAGCATCTGGTATTGAGGGAGGGCCTTCTTGCTGTGAACTCGTGTAGAAGAGCAGAAGAGAGTAAACCCACTCCCACAAGCCCCTTTATATAGTGACATTAATTCGTTCATGACAGCAGAGCACCTGTGACCTAAACATCTCCCATTAGGTCCCACCTCCTAACACTGTTACACTGGGGACTAAGTTTCAACATGAACTTTTGGAGGGGACAAAAACATCCAAACCATAGTACACTGTGCAGCTCATACGCCCTTTAGCATTACTGATCTATCAAAGTGTTTGGTCTTCTGAAACTGTTGCACTGGCATTGTTAACAGTTCTACAGCTGGGCGTGGTGGCTCACGCCTGTAATTCCAGCACTTTAGTGAGGCTGGGCTGGCAGATCTCCTGAAGTCGGGAGTTCGAGACCAGCCTGACCAACACGGAGAAACCCCGTCTTTACTAAAAATACAAAATTAGCCGGGCGTGGTGGTGCATGCCTGTAATCCCAGCTACTCGGAAGGCTGAGGCAGGAGAATCGCCTGAACCCGGGAGGCAGAAGTTGTGGTGAGCTGAGATCACGTCATTGCACTCCAGCCTGAGCAACAAGGGCGAAACTCCGTCTCAAAAAGAAAACAGAAAAACAAAAACAAAAAACAAACAAACAAAAAAACACAGTTCTTCTGGGCTTGGTTCCATTTACAAATTTAACAAATTTGCTAAAAGGCTCTTATTTAGGATTAATGACAAAATATCAGCCCTATGCTTCATGTTCCAAATCCCTGAGCATTCTTGAAGTTCCTTGATAGTTAATTAGTATCTTTTATTTACTACCCTTGAGCCAATTTTATTCAACCTGAACCTTAGGAAAGGACTGCGTACCTATGGTGACTAAAACTAAAGGTACTTGTGGCCAGGTCCTAATCCCTGGAACCTGTAATTATTACCTTATATGGAAAAAGCATCTTTGCACATGTGATTAAATTAGGGGTCTTGAGATAGGGAGATGATCCTGGATTATCCAGGTGGGCCCTCACTGCAATCACAAGTGCACAGGTGTCTTTTTTTTTTTCTTTTGAGACAGAGTCTTGCTGTGTCACCCAGGCTGAAGTGCAGTGGTGCGAACTCGGCTCACTGCAACCTCCACCTCCCCAGTTCAAGTGATTCTCCTGTTTCAGCCTCCCGAGTAGCTGGGATTACAGACACTGGCCACCACACCCAGCTAATTTTTGTATTTTTACTAGTGACAGGGTTTCACCATGTTGGCCAGGCTGGTCTCAAACTGGTGACCTCAAACGATTATTCTGCCTCAGTCTCTGAAAATGCTGAGCCACCATGCCTGGCCACAAATGTCTTTACAAGAGAGAAGCAGAGGGAGATTTGATGTATGAGAAGGCAATGTGACCACAGAGGCAGAGATTAGAGTGATGTAGCTACAAGCCAAGGGATGCTGGCAGCTCCCAGAAGCTTGAAAAAGCAAGGAAGGGACGCTATCCTAGAGCCTCTGGAGAAAGTGTGGCCCTGCTGAAACTTTGATTTTGGCTTATGAAATCGGTTTGGACTTCTGGCCTCCAGAACAGTGAAAGGATAAATTTCTGTCATTTTAAGGCACCAAGTTTATGGTAATTTGTTACAGTGCCTGTAGCTCAGAGCACGTGAATGTTTTTTTTTTTTTTTTTTTTGAGATAGAGTCTTGTTCTGTCACCCAGGCGGGAGTGCAGTGGTGCAATCTCAGCTTACTGTGGCCTCCACCTCTCGGACTCAAGCTATCCTCCCATTCAGTTTCCAGAGTAGCTGGGATCACAGGTGTGTGCCACCACGCCTGGCTGATTTTTGTACTTTTTGTAGAGACAGAGTTTTGCTATGTTGCCCAGGCTGGTCTAGAACTCCTGGACTCAAGCAATCCACCTACCTTGGCCTCCCAAATTGCTAGGATTACAGGCATGAGCCAAATGTTGGAATGACTTATTTTTTTAATTGGGGTTGCATTTTAATGAAATATTTCAGACTTATAAAAATACATAGCTAAAAATATAATGGACACCCTTGAACATACTGCCTAGCCTATCCATGCGGGTTTTGCATGCTATGAACACTGTAGCGTCAATCTGCAGTTGGCTGGAAAAAAATCCCTGTATAAGTGGACTTACGCAGTTCAAGCCCGTGACGTTCAAGGGTCAACTGTATATCCTTTTGCAATTTCCTTTCTTATTAAGGGCTTTCTATGTGTAAGGCACCATGTTGGGCAGTGTGGATGAAAAGACAAGTCAGATAAGAAAATTTTGCACTGACATTAGCTAATATTGCCTCTTAGAAGAGCTTAAAATGCAGTATTTTACAGATATTTTCCCTTTATTTGTAAATTTAAAAAAATCTTTTATTTTGTATTGGGCAGTCCCTGAATCAGAATAGGTTCAGAGAAGCCCCCTTGCCATTGTTTGAAAAGAAGCTTCCTGCTCAGTATCTACCTTCTAATACTTAAATGTGGAACTGTAGCTTTGAATTAATAACATGCTTGTCTCTCTTGCTGCCACTTATGTGGCTTCTTTTTAGTATGTAGTTCTCCTAGAACATTTTAAAAGAAATCATCTTATTTTGAGAAATTTTTTATTTTATCTTTTATTTTTTTGAGACAAGGTCTCGCTCTGTCACCTAGGCTGGAATGCAGTGGTGCAATCTTGGCTCACTGCAGCCTCTGCCTTCTGGGTTCAAGCGATTCTTCTGCTTCAGCCTCCTGAGTAGGTGGGATTACAGGTGTGCACCACCACGTCCAGCTAATTTTTGTATTTTTAGTAGAGATGGAGTTTCACCATGTTGGTCGGGCTGGTCTTGAACTCTCAACCTCAAGTGATCTGCCTGCCTCAGCCTCCCAAAGTGCTGGGATTACAGGCGTGAGCCACCAAGCCCGGTTTTATTTTGAGAAATCTTTTAATAATTGACACAGAAATAAGTTTTGAGCATCCGTTTCTAACAGTTGTCAGTCAGCACTAGTTCTGTGTCTGCATATGAAGATTATTCACCTTTATAAGATTTCCAAAATAAATATGATGATGTTTCTCAAAATTAAGAATTGTTTGGGGCCGGGCGCGGTGGCTCAAGCCTGTAATCCCAGCACTTTGGGAGGCCGAGACAGGTGGATCACGAGGTCAGGAGTTCGAGACCATCCTGGCTAACCCGGTGAAACCCCGTCTCTACCAAAAAGTACAAAAAACCAGCCGGGCGAGGTGGCGGGCGCCTGTAGTCCCAGCTACTCGGGAGGCTGAGGCAGGAGAATGGCGTAAACCCGGGAGGCGGAGCTTGTAGTGAGCTGAGATCTGGCCACTGCACTCCAGCCTGGGCGACAGAGCGAGACTCCGTCTCAGGAAAAAAAAAAAAGAATTGTTTGGAATTTAGGTTTACAACTTAAACACAACCAAACCCACAAAACAGATACATTCTAGCTAATACATTAAATTTTATGTGACAATTGCTGTTTTGGCAAATGCAATCGCTATTCACAGTGTAAAGAGGATGTCCTTAGCAATGGTATGCATTTCTTTGGGTTTGCTTGCCTATATCACTGCATGCCCCATGGTACCTCAATTCTCCCACCAGTTTCCTCTATTCAAAAGACTATAAACTCTTCATTTATATAGCACAGTATGAAGTCATTTAGGCTTCATTAGGCTCAGTATTGCCCATAGACCTAAGCAAGCAGGAGGGACTCCTGCCGCCACATTTTAGAGGATCCAGTACACACATGCAAGCACGCAAATTTGTTAAAGGACAGATGAGAACCTCTGTGCTTGGGATCTGGCATTTGGCTCTGTCACAGAACAACCTGGAACCTTGAACATCTGCTTCTGTGACTAACACCATTTACACCCTGTGGAAACACCTCTTGCCCTGTGTTCTTGAAAGAAAAGGCGGCTGGGTTGGACTGCTGTGAAGGTTTACGAGTTATGCCTCTGTTGAGGTCAGAAATGGGACAGCTCATTTTAGCTGGGAATAGCTGAGCCGTAGAACTGAGGCAAGAGAAAAGGCAAATTATTAACTTCCAAATACTTCCTCTCAGATCAGAGGAATTCAATGGAATTGTGCACAACCGACCTCCTCTCAGATCAGAGGAGTTCAATGGAATTGTGCACAACCAAGATATGTTTCCCTTTAGTGAGTGTCCATTTTCCTATTTTCCTTATTCTTATTTGTGATTCTGGAGCTCGTCAGAATTAGTTCAGTAGTCACAACAGTTGCACTGTTGACTAAAGAACTATTTCTGCAATATTAAACATTTGATAATTCCTGTTATATTTGTGTGTATATATATATACACACACATACATATATACATAGGTTTATAAGTAACATAAGTGAAGCTTGATACTGATTCTCTAGTAACAAAGATATTGTATTAAGATAAAACAATTTGCAATACCTATGATAATTTAGGACAAAATTAAAAATATCCTACTATTTTGTGATAATTCATCTTATGTATTATGGACTGAATGTGTATGGGATCTTTGGGGTGTCAATTTTCTGGCCAGCATCTTTGCCCGAGTTCTTGTCCTGTGTCCAGTCAGAAGGAGGTACACAGAGAAGTGAAGGGTGAACATGACAAAGAGGAGCTTTACTTAGTGTTACAACAGCTCAGAGGAGACCCACAGTGGGCAGCTCCTCTCTGTAGGCGGGTCATGTGTCCAGTATTCAGTTCTCATCTGGAGAGGGTGGCTCCTCTCTGCTGGCAGGTTGTCTCTGCAGCCCTCAGTGGAGAACGTAGCTCTTCTCTGCAGTTGGTCATCCCATAGTCTCTCTGTCTTCTTTGTACTCTGCAGACCTTTCCCCTGCTCTGGCTAAGCCCAGGGCTTTTATGGAGGGCAGAGAAGAGGTAGTGCATGCTGATTGGTCCGCGGGTGGCCATGGGCGCCCGGAAGAGGCACCATGAGTCCCCACTCTGGTTGGCGGGACTGGAAGCCCGGCCTGAAGGTGGGGCCTTACCAAGGACCCACCCCCTTCCACCCAGGGCTCTGCCTCCCACTGCCATTCAAGGCCCCGGGGCTTGGCCCCAAACCTGCTCCAAGACAGGAGCTGGCTCCAGGAGCGGGGAGCGGCCAGGCGGCGGGAACAGACATCCCCGAGCCAGCAGGGATTGGCCGATGGGGCCTTCTCGAGCCCCAAGGGTGCAGGCTGCAGAGATGTAAACCTGCCAAGTTGTAAACCTGCCCAGGTCCTGCGCCTGAGAGGGCGGCCACAGCTGCACCCAGGGAGCTCCCGCCCAGCCAACTTGGAAAGGTCAGGGTTCCTGCTTGTCCTCGGCTTCTGCCTGCTCTAAGTGCGAAGCCCAGGTCTGCAGCTGTGGGTCAGGTGGTTGCAGTTGCACACAAGAGGGCAGATCCTGCCTCCTTCCTGCCCCGTCCAAGGGCACAGGGAGGTTCGGACTTACAGCCGCAGTTTGGGCAGCTGTAGTCCCACCCAGTAGGGCAGGGCTCCCACCAGCTCATGGAATGTGCAGCCCTAGTTGCGCCTCCCTGCTGCAGTAAGAGTGATGGCAGCAGCCACCGCCATCACCTCCAAAACTCCAATGTGGAAGCCCTAACCTCCAGTGTGACTGGAAGGAAATGGGGTCTCTAAGGGAATAATTAAAGTTAAATGAGGTCATAAGGGTGGGGTCCTGATTTGATAGGATTAGTGACCTTATAAGAAGAGACACCAGAGAGCTTGCGGCCTCTCTCTCATAGAACATACTCAAGGGGTCACTAGAGCACATAGCTGGATGATGGTCACCTGTCAACCAAGAGAACAGGCCTCAGAATGAAACCTGCCTTGCTGGTCCCTTGATCTTTGACTTCCCAGTTTCCAGAACTGTAAGAAAAAAATTCCTGTTGTTTAAGTCACTGAGTCTGTGGTCTTTTATTATGGCAGCCCAAGTGGACCAAGATAGTGTTCTAATACAGTGTGTAAAATTTGTGATTCACTTCTGAATCTAAATATTGCTTTAAGAATTTCATTAGCAGCCAGGTGTAGTGGCTTGCACTTGTAATTTTAGCACTTTGGGAGGCCAAGGCAGGAGGATCACTTGAGCCGAGGAGTTCAAGACCAGCCTGGCCAACATGGCAAAACCCTGTTTCTACTAAAAATACAAAAATTAGGCTGGGCGCAGTGGCTAACACCTGTAATCCCAGCACTTTGGGAGGCTGAGGCGGGCAGATCACGAGGTCAGGAGATCGAGACCATCCTGGCTAATACGGTGAAACCCTGTCTCTACTAAAAATATAAAAAATTAGCCGGGCGTGGTGGCGGGTGCCTGTAGTCCCAGCTACTCAGGAGGCTGAGGCAGGAGAATGGCGTGAACCCGAGAGGCAAAGCTTGCAGTGAGCCGAGATCGCACCACTGCACTCCAGCCTGGGCGACAGAGTGAGACTCTGTCTCAAAAAAAAAAAATTAGCTGGGTGTGGTGGCACACGCCTGTGGTCCCAGCTACTTGGGAGGCTGAAGTACAAGAAGCACTTGAACCCAGGAGGCAGAAGTTGCAGTGAGCCGAGTTTGTGCCATTGCACTCCAGCCTGGGCGACAGAGCAAGACTCCATTTCAAAAAAAAAAAAAAAGGAATATACTTCTTCAGTTATAAATATATGTATTACATCCTTAATAGCAAAAAGACACACAACTCTGAAGTGTAAAAAAAATTCTAATCAGAAGTAAAATGGAATTTTTTTCTAAAATTGGAAATGATTCTGTAGTGTACCTCAAATTGTAAGACATTAATGTAACCTTGCTTTTTAACACGTTTCAAGATACATCTGATAAAAATGAGGTAGGACAGGAAGGAGTGTGTCTGTAAAGTGGAGGAGAGAGGTGGGACACAGCTGTAAGGCAGAAGTCTCAGATTGTGCAAGGAAATTGTCGTTGTTGCTGTTGAGTAGCAGATAAATATAATTTTTTTTTTTTTTTTTTTTGAGACAGAGTTTTGCTGTGTTCCCCAGGCTGAGTGCAGTGGCGTGATCTCGGCTCACTGCAACCTCCACCTTCTGGGTCCAAGTAGTCTCTTGCCTCAGCCTCCTGAGTAGCTGGGATTATAGGCACACACCACCATGCCCAGATAATTTGTGTATTTTTAGCAGAGACGAGGTTTCACCATGTTGGCCAGGCTGGTGTCGAACTCCCAACCTCAGGTGATCCACCCGCCTCGGCCTCCCAAAGTGCTGGGATTAGATAGATATAACTTAAAGTAGAAAGTGATACATGTCATAGAGGTTTTTAAAAAAGTACCATGGACATGAACTTTTATACCATGGGGTACCATGGAGATTTCTCAAAGCTCTTCATATAATTCTATTACTTCAGGAGTGGAGAAAAGTAAGCCCAGGGTTGGCTTCACAAAGAATATTGGTAAGCCTTGGAAAAGAAGTGGGAGGCACTGTAAATATGTTTAGCTCAGATGTTTCATATGTTTTGATTTTTTAAAATTTTACTATAATGTTTAAATTACAAAATAAATAAACACTTATTGTACTCTGTGAAAGTAAACAACATAAAGTTGTAGAAAGGAAACATTAATCTGGTCTGTCCCCTCCACTAATCTCCATTCCCTGACCCTCACCAAGTTGAAAACCTTAAGTCTGGCTGCATATTCTTTTGTTCTCATAGAAAATCTATACATATATATTCATATATCTCTATATATTTACATACCCACATATATTATATATGGAGTTTTCTTCTTTACAAAAATGTGATCCCATAATGCATATTACTTTACCGTTTGCCATTTTAAATGTATGACAGACCTTCCCATACATACAGCTCAAATTTATCTTTTTTTAATGCTGCATAATACAGTGTGGATGCATCAGAATTTTTCTTTTTTTTAAGACAGAGTCTTGCTCTGTCGCCTAGGCTGGAATTGCAGTGGGGCAATCTCGGCTCACTGCAACCTCCACCTCCTGGGTTCAAGTGATTCTCCTGCCTCAGCCTCCCGAGTAGCTGGGACTACAGGTGCATGCCACCATGCCTGGCTAATTTTTGTGTTTTTAGCAGAGACAAGGTTTCACTACGTTGGCCAGGCTGGTCTCGAACTCCTGACCTCATGATCTGCCTGCCTCGGCCTCCCTAAGTGCTGGGATTACAGGCATGAGCCATCACGACCAGCTGGATGTATCATAATTTATTCAACCCTTTCCCTAGTGATGTATATGAGATTGTTTCCACTTTCATTGCCTCTACGAATAATGCTGCAATAAATGTCTTTGCACATATTTCCTTAGGTATTAGTGCTTTATTACTTATTTTTATTTTTTTGACACAGAGTCTCCCCCGTCACCAGGCTGGAGTGCAGTGGCATGATCTTGGCTTACTGCAACCTCCGCCTCCCGGGTTCAAGTGATTCTCCCACCTCACCCTCCCGAGTAGCTGGGACTTCAGGTGCACGCCACCACACCCAGCTAATTTTTTTGTATTTTTAGTAGAGACAGGGTTTCACCATGTTGGCCTGGATGGTCTTGAACTCCTGACCTTGTGATCTGCCCGCCTCGGCCTCCCAAAGTGCTGGGATTACAGGCGTGAGCCACCACGCCCAGCCAGTGCTTTTATTTTTAATTGATTGATTGACTGATTGATTGAGACAGGGTCTCACTCTGTTGCCCAGGCTAGAGTGTAGTGTTGTGATCATGGCTTACTGGCTGCCTCAACCTCCTGGGGTCAGGTGATCCTCCCATCTTAGCCTCCCAGGTAGCTGAGACTACAGGCGCATGCCACCATGCCCGGCTAATTTTTGTTTCACCATGTTGCCTACACTGGTCTTAAACTCCTGGGCTCAAGCAATCTGCCCACTTTGGCCTCCCAAAGTCTAGAGCTTTTATTTTGATAGCACTTCATGTTTTTGCCAACACCGTTTGAGAGTACCTGTTTCTCAGTATTCTCACTAGCAGTGGATGTGGAGGCTGGTTGCCTCTGAAGCTGAAGCTTACATTTCAGGGCGTTTTTTGGTTGAACTTGTGAGTCCCATTTCCCCTGGCCCTGGGAGAAGCCTTAGCAATGTGCTCACAGGGTTGAAACTTGACAAAGTAAGTTATTTTAATGGCAGCCAGATAAGGACAACTGTACCGCTCCAGTCCAAATTCCCCTTCTCTCACTCTTGCCCTTCGGTTTTATGGCCTTGCAGTGGCTGCCGGTTGAAAGTTGAGCTCGGATACATTTATTTGAGTTTAGCAGGATGTATTTACAAGGTTTGCTGTCACTTCTGTGCATAGATAAGTTACTGCTAGACATCCTGGTGTAGGTATGCTTCTATGAAGATGCAGGGCCAGAGGTCACATCATGAAATGAATGTGCCTTGAGGCACTGGCACCAGATGAATGAGAGTACCAGAGAAGAAACAAAGTTTGAAACATAGAGCCAGGAGCTAGTCTGTAAAAAATTCTTCCCGTTGTCAAAGTTATATAGTTGTAAATGAATGAATCACTACTCACTGATGACTAACAAAACTGTAAGTTCTCTTCTATCAGGAATATCCTTGATAATGCAACACACACTCACCATATAGATTTTTTTTCTTTCTTTTTGGTGGAACATACCTGAAACAGAATAAGAATTCCTGGGTTTGTAGGCCAAAAACCTGTAACAGTACACAAATAGCAAGAATGTCTGGTGGTAAGCCTGCTGAGGTATCGGAGGGCATTTTAGCACATTACCGACAACAGATCTGAAGTTGAAATAAAATTTTGTAAACTATTAATAATAAAAAAGCAAAGCAAATTTCAATCAGCCATGCTAGAAGACTTCATTATCTTTCTATTCTCTTTAGAAAATAATACCATAAAATAGTTGTCCTATGAAGAATTTAGTAAAGAATATGCATTTAAAGACTATGGAAAATAGTATGATAGAGGTGTGCCAGGCAGCTAATCATTTTAATACTTTTGTGATGTTTGTCATATTTATCAGTTTTGTAAAACTTATAATTGTGGCTATTTATTTTCTAAATGAATATTCAGCTTTGTATCAGGGTTTTTTGTTTGTTTCTTTGTTTTTTGAGACAGGGTCTCTCTCTGGTCTCCCAAGCTGGAGTGCAGTGGCATGATCATAGCTCACTGTAGCCTTGAACTCCTGGGCTCAAGTGATCCTACCACTGCAGCCTCCTGAGTAGATGGAACTACAGGTGCACATCACCATGCCCGGCTAATTTTAAAAATTTTTCATAAAGACAAGGTCTCCTTATATTGCCCAGGCTGGTCTCCAACTCTTGGGCTCAAGCAATCCTCCTGCCTTGGCCTATGAAAGTGCTGGGATTACAGGCGTGAGCCACAGTGCCTGGTCTTGTACCAATTTTTATATTTGAAATTTTGAATTCTTTTTCTTGAAGAAGGCCCCCCAAATTGTTTAAATTTCATAAAGCATGAATCCCTATTATTTATTGGTCTTTTAACATTTGCTGGTAGGACAAGCAAAAATTGTATGCTTTTGTTTTCATCAACATTTTATTGATCTATAGTGAGACTGAATACATATTTTGACCATTTATATTTCTTCCTTCTTGAATTGACTATCCATAGCCATTTGTCCATTTTTTGATTTTTGATCTCTAGTGAGACTGAATACATATTTTGACCATTTATATTTCTTCCTTCTTGAATTGACTATCCATACCCATTTGTCCATTTTTTGATTTTTTAAAAAAATTAATTTTAGGGGCTCTGTATTGTATTAAAGATATTAATACCTTGTGAGCCTGGGTGTGGAGGCTCATGCCAGTAATCCCAGCACTTTGGGAGGCTGAGGTGGGCAGATCACTTGAGGTCAGGAGTTCGAACCAGCCTGGCCAACATGGTGAAACCCTGTTTCTACTAAAAAAACAAAAATTAGCTGGGTGTGGTGGCACGTGCCTATAATTCCAGTTACTCAGGAGGCTGAGGCAGGAGAATCATTTGAATCCAGGAAGTGGAGGGTGCAGTGAGCTGAGCCTGTATCACTGCACTGAAGACTGGGCGACAGAGCAAGACTCCATCTCAAAAAAAAAAAAAAAAAAAAGATATTAATACCTTGTGGGTCATTTGTGTTCCAAATAACTTTCTCCAGATTATCATTCATCTTTTTTTTGTAACAGCTTTATTGATGTCTAATTCATATGCCATATGGGGGAGGGGAGTAACTTTACAGTGGAGAAACCTGGCAAACACTACCTTGACCAGGCAATTAAGTTTAACATCCTCAGTGATAAGCCATGTTGACAGCACATGCCCTTGACATGATGATCTAGTTTGGATGTTTGTCTCCTCCAATCTCATATTGAAATATGATCCCCAGTGTTGGAGGTGGGGCCTAGTTAGAGGTGTTTGGGTCATGGGGGTGGGGGTGGATCCTTTGTGAATGGCTTGGTACTTCCCCATGGTAATGAGTGAGTTCTCACTCTGTTAGTTCGTGAGAGAGCTGGTTGTTGTTGTTTTTGAGACAGGGTCTCACTCTGTCACCCATACAGGAGTGCGGTGGCGTGATCTCAGCTCACTGCAGCCTCCACTTCCTGGGTTCAAATGATTCTCATGCCTCTGCCTCCTGAGTAGCTGGGATTACAGGCATGCACCACCATGCCCAACTAATTTTTGTATTTTCAGTAAAGATGAGGTTTCACCATGTTGTCCAGGCTGGTCTTGAACTCCTGGCCTCAGGTGATCCGCCCACCTCAGCCTCCCAAAGTGTTGGGATTACAGGCATGAGCCACCACACCTGGCAAGAGAGCTGGTTGTTTAAATGAGCCTGGGACCTCCTCCTCTCTCTTGCTTCCTCTCTTGCCATGTGATATGCTGGCTTCTCCTTTGCCTTCCGTCATGATTTTATAAGCTTCCTGAGACCTCACTAGAAGCAGATGTTGGCACTATGCTTCTTGTATGGCCTGCAAACTGTGAGCCAAATAAACCTCTTTTCTTTCTTTCTTTCTTTTTTTTTTTTTTTTTGAGAGGGAGTCTCACTCTGTCACCCAGGCTGGAGTGCAGTGGCTCGATCTCGGCTCGCTGTGAACTCCGCCTCCCGGGTTCACGCCATTCTCCTGCCTCAGCTTCCTGAGTAGCTGGGACTACAGGCACCTACCTGCCACCATGCCTGGCTAATTGTTTGTATTTTTAGTAGACACGGAGTTTCACCATGTTAGCCAGGATGGTCTCGGTCTCCTGACCTCGTGATTCGCCTGCCTTGGGCTCCCAAAGTGCTGGGATTACAGGCATGTGCCACCACCCCCAGCCATAAATCTCTTTTCTTTATAAATTATCCAGTCTCAGTATTCCTTTACAGCAATGCAACACAGATTAACATATATGATGTGATTAGAATGGCACTTTACTGGCCAGGTGTGGTGGCTCATGCCTGGAATCCCAGCACTTTGGGAGGCTGAGGCAGGTGAATCATCTGAGGTCAGGAGTTCGAGACCAGCCTGGCCAACATAGTGAAACTCTGTCTCTACTAAAAATACAAATAATTAGCTGGACATGGTGGTGCATGCCTGTAATCCCAGCTGCTCTGGAGGCTACGGCAGGAGAATCACTTGAACCCGGGAGGTGGAGGTTGCAGTGAGCCAAGATTGCACCATTGGACTCCAGCTTGGGCAACAAGAGCAAAACTCCATCTCAAAATAAATAAATAAATTAATTAATTAATTAAAGAAAAAGAAAAAGGCACCTTACCTCGGTAGTCTTCCTCCCAAAAACCCCTGAACTCTACTTTATCCATGAGGACAATATCAGACAAAACCAAACTGAGGGACAATCTACAAATTACCTGATGAATACTTTTCAAGACTGTCATAAGCAAGGCAAGTCCAAGAAACTGTCACAGACCAGAGGAGGCTAATGAGACATGACTGCAAAACGTAATGTGGTATCCTGGGTGGGATTTCAGGATAAAAAAAGAACTTTGGAGAAAATCTAGTTAAATAAAAATAAAGTATACAGTTTAGTTAATAGCAATGTGCCAGTGTTGACTCTTCAGTTGTGACAAATGTACGAGAATGATATAGGATGTTAACAACGGAGACACGGGGTGAGGAGTATGCAAAAACTCTGTACTATCTTTGCAAGGTTTCTGGAAATCCAAAGTATTCTAAAATTAAAAGTTTAAATTAAAAGAGGAGAGGACAATTATTGCTAGCCACATCCTTCCTCAGGGAGTATATCTATGCCAAGAGAGCATCCTGCCTCCAGAAACAAAGAATTGGTACCTCTACAACCTAGTGCTTAATTTGAACCAATTATGTAGGTGGTCAGGAAGGAGTTGTGAGAAATCATTTCCCCTGTCCAAATCTTCCTGCTAGCTCAGAGAAGCCTTCCAAAGGAAGCCTTCCATTCTGGCTGTCCTGGCCACGCCATGCGTCCCACCCAGCAAGCACCATGGTTCATAATGACAACAGTGCCCACCCAGATGCTGCCCAGGATTACCAGAAGGCTTATTCTCTGGACCTGTTGCTTCTGGGTCTTGAACCCTGGCTCTGTTCTTGACCTTTGTCATTTGCTTTTGCCACCACCACCATTTCCCTTGCTTTAGTGACTAATTCAGACCCCTGACTGTGGTTCTCTGGTCTCGGGTCCTTTCTTTACTCAGCTCTGCACAATCAATCCCTTGATTTCTGTACCACCTAGAGCTGTAGGTGGGAGATATTCCTTCCATCCTTCTTTACTTTTTCAACTAGCCAAGCCCAACTGGGTCTCAGCTGGAAGGAGGAGTGGACATTGTGTAACTTTTTTTTTTTTTGAGACAGAGTCTCGCTCTGTTGCCCATGCTGGAGTGCAGCGGCATGATCTTGGCCCATGCAACCTCTACCTCCTGGATTCAAGCGATTCTCGTGCCTCAGCCTCCCGAGTAGTCGGGATTACAGATGTGCACCACCATGCCTGGATAATGTTTGTATTTTGTTTTAGGAGAGATGGGGTTTTGCCACGTTGGCTAAGCTGGCCTGGAACTCGTGGCCTCATGTGATCCACCTGCCTCAGCATCCCAAAGTGCTGGGATTACAGGTGTGAGCCACTGTGCCCGGCCCGTCTCCGACTTTCATGAGTGGTGGTGGTGGTACTTTTCTGCCTGCCACATCACAGGAAGCTCTGAGTGGGAGCAGAGGGGGAAAACCAAGCCTCCTACCCTGCCAATCAGGAAATCCTGAAATCCTAGCATAATTCATTGCCTTATATAGCTGGGGGGAATGGGGAAGCCCTTTCTTTAGCAAGTCACCTCATCTGGATCTATAATCTGGGCACGAAGTATAATTTTATTGCTGTGCCCCCAGCACTGTCTTGCTACACTGCTAGGTTATGCATAAAGACAAGACCTCCTGCATACACGCTCTCACTACCTCTGTGTAGTGAGGACTTGTCTGCAGGCCTGGGTTACAAAGCACAGGAAGGGCTGGGCAGAGCTGGTATGGCTGGAGCTACCACAGTGGCAGAAGCTGGGGCAAGGATCTGGAAGTCAGTGGAATTCCAAGGTTTTCGGAAGGATTCGCAGGTCTACCTTAGGAAGCCAGGAAATCTGTTTTCTGTTTTAGAGCTTGCCCTCCATCTCTATAAAGCAGTGTTTCTCAATTTATTATTTGTTATCACTGCCCCTAAAGGGGAAGAGTTAATTAGATTTAAATGCTCCCTTAAAGAAAAATTAAATACTAAGGAATAGGGCTGAGCTTTATGGGGGCCACAGACCACTATAATATTTAAGTTTTTTTTTTTTTTTTTGCTTCCCGGCCCCAAGAACCAATTTACATCCTTTTGCAGGTGACATTGGCTCTTTTGAGAATGCATGTTACAGAAGGATGGTACTCTTGCTGTGAACATTGCCACCTACCAGGTGAACTTTCTTCTTAGACTTTCTCCTGCTTGCTTGTATTCTTCGTCTTCTGAATCCATAAGGATGAGTTCACCTGCAAGTCACAGGGATTCAAATTAAACTGCCTGACACCATAGGGATGTTTATATTCTACAAAAGAAGTCTGGATTTAGATGCAGTGGCTCGGTGATGCCACCAAAGACACAGGCTCTTTCCATTTATCCACTCAGCTATCTATCCTCAGGGTATCCGGAATGTCTCCACTCATGGCCACAGAATGGCTGCAGCAGCTCCAGGCATTGGTCCACACATGATTGCATTTGAAAGGAAGGGAGAAGAGACAACAAGCAATGAAACAATGAAGAAGGAGCAAATGACTCTCTGATAGTGGCTGACACTTCATCAGTCAGCAACTGATAGTGGCTGACACTTCTCTCTCTTTTTGCTTATTTCCTCCTTTCTTTGTCATTAAACTAGCATCCCCCAAATCCACCTGTACATCAATATGCATCAAAGTGGAAAGGATCATTGCCAGGAACACTCTTGGTTGACCTCATGCAAATTACTACCTCTGGGCCTCAGCTTCCTCACTTTTGAAGTAAGGGTCAAAGACTAGGTGCCCTTTTTAATGTAAACTTCTTATTGAAGTAGAACATAAAGGCTCACAAATAAAAAATATACTGCTTGAAGAATTTTTTTTTTTTTTTTTTGAGACAGGGTCTCACTCTGTCGCCCAGACTGGAGTGCAGTAGCATGATCTCTGCTCACTGCAACCTCTGCCTCCCAGGCTCAAGTGATCCTCCCACCTCAGCCTCCTGGGTAGCTGGGACTACAGACACACACCACGATGCCCAGCTAAGTTTTTGTAGAAAGAAGGTTTCACTATGTTGCCCAGGCTGGTCTTGAATTCCTGGGCTCATGTAATCTGCCCACCTTGGCCTCCAAAAGTATTGAGATTACAGGCATAAGCCACTGCACCCGGCCTGCTTGATGAATTTTTATAAAATTAAAAAAAAAAAACAAACCCAAATAAGCCCCCAGATTAAAAACCAAATACCCCAGAACTCACTACTTTTCTGATTTCTCACACTACAGTTTTGCCTGTTTTTTAGCTTTATATAAATGGAGTCATAGAACAGATATTCTTTTATATTTAGCTTGTTTCACGCACTATTATGTTTGTGAGATGCATTCACCATGTTGTTCCTTCATTCTGTTGCGCAGTCTTCCATTATGTGAATGTACCACATTTACTCACGCATTCCTCTGTTGACAGCCATGTGACCTGTTTCTAGTTTTCGCTCTTACAAACAGCACTGCTGAGGAGATTCTTGGATCTGTCTTTTCGTGAATGTATGCATGCATTTCTATTGTGTTCTGAAAGTAGAACTGCTGGGCCTGTCATGTGTGATGTCCATGTTCCAGATGCCTTTTTTTTTTTTTTTTAAGATGGAGTTTCACCCTTGTTTCCCAGGCTGGAGTGCAGTGGCGCAATCTGGGCTCACTGCAACTTCCACCTCTCGGGTTCAAGCAATTCTCGTGCCTCAGCCTCCCAAACAGCTGGGATTACAGGCGCCTGCCACCACACCTGGCTAATTTTTGTATTTTTAATAGAGATGTGGTTTTGCCATGTTGGCCAGGCTGATCTTGAACTCCCGACTCCAAATGATCCACCTGCCTCGGCCTCCCAAAGTGCTGGGATTACAGGTGTGAGCCACTGCCCCCGCCTCCAGATGCCTTTTAAGGATCACTCCTAGTGATGGAATCAAACACTCTCATGGAGGCACACAGCCAGTAAGTAGGTTTTCCATTCTATCCAAAGAATCACTGCTAATAACTCAGTGCCCGTGGTCCCAGTACTTGTCAGTTCCATATCTTCTGTAGCCCAACCTCTCTAACGGGTAGCCCTCACAAAGGAATACACATCCATGCCCACACTCCATACACTTGTGCTGGCTTGTAAAGAAAGCCAAGTAGCACGTATCCTTCAGTGAAAGGTGTTTCTATAGCCAGATGTGGCCCAGCTACTAGGAGCCTTCAGGGTAGGCCAATGTTTTGGGGGCTCTGGAAAGCATCCACTCCTCTGTGATCAACTTCGTGACCAGACTTATGAAATGAAACTATCAGCTGGGCGCGGTGGCTCACGCCTGTAATCCCAGCACTTTGGGAGGTCGAGGTGGGTGGATCATGAGGTGAGGAGATCGAGACCATCCTGGCTAACATGGTGAAACCCCGTCTCTACTAAAAATACAAAAACAAAATTAGCCAGGTGTGGTGGTGAGTACCTGTAGTCCCAGCTACTTGGGAGGCTGAGGCGGGAGAATGGTGTGAACCCAAGAGGTGGAGCTTGCAGTGAGCCGAGATCACGCCACTGTACTCCAGCCTGGGTGACAGAGCGAGACTCCGTCTAAAAACAACAATGATAACAACAAAAATATCAACAGATAGGTTAGTTCATCTGATCTCTTTCCTTAAATCTTTTTTTTAATTTAAAATTTTTTGTGGGCACACAGTAGGTGTATATCTTTATGGGGTACATGAAATACTTTGATACAGGTATACAATGCATAACAACACATCAGGGTAAATGGGATATCCATCACCTCAATCTTCCCTTATATTTTAAGTGCCTGGTAGAATGCTCACTAAAAATAATCATAAAAGTTTAGGAGCAAAAGGACCTTGTAATATAATTTTCTAATAGAAAACTGCTTTCTAAGCAAGTTTTCAAACAGGAAATGTATTTAAAGTAAGCACTTAAAGGTTTGGAATGTCAATTTATGGTTCAGAAACATGGAAGGATCTTGGCTGGGAGTGGTGGCTCACGCCTGTAATCCCAGCACTTTGGGAGGCTGGAGTGGGCAGATCACTTGAGGTCAGGAGTTCGAGACCAGCCTGGCCAACATGGTGAAACCCCATCTTTACTAAAAATACAAAAATTAGCTCGGCGTGGTGGTGTGCGCCTGTAATCCCAGCTACATGGAGGCTGAGGCAGGAGAATCACTTGAATCCGGGAGGCAGCGGTGACAGTGAGCTGAGATCACATCACTGCACTCCAGCCTGGGCAACAGGGCAAGACTTTGTCTCAAAATAAAAAGAAAAAAGAAAAAGAAAAAGAAAAGAAAAATGGAAGGATCTGGATGGATTCATGCTAGGTTAAGAGAGAGAGAGAGAAGCTGGCGCAGTGGTTCACACCTGTAATCCCGGCACTTTGGGAGGCCAAAATAGGTGGATCACCTGAGGTCAGGAGTTTGAGACCAGCCTGGCCAACATGGCAAAACCCCATCTCTACTAAAAACACAAAAATTAGCTGGGCATGGTGGTGTGCACCTGTAATCCCAGCTACTTGGGAGGCTGAGGCAGGTGAATTGCTTGAACCCGGGAGGTGGAGGTTGCAGTGAGCCGAGATTGCACCACTGCACTCCAACCTGGGTGACAGAGTGAGACTGTCTCACAAAAA
>NW_012104366.1:418846-422805 GCF_000951045.1 Mandrillus leucophaeus | reverse complement strand
GAGCGAGCGAGATAAATGGAAGGAGCTAAGAGAACAATGTTTCTCAAGATATAGTCTGCAGATCAGCATCAGTGTAAGCATCACCTAAGAGATTGTTAACATTTTTTTAAAATTAAAAATTAATTTAAATTAAAAATTATTCCAGGCCTCACTCCAGAAGCAGAATCTCTTGATGTGGGGCCTGGAAGTTTGCATTTTAACAAGCTCACAAGTGATTGTTAGGCACCCGAAGTTTGAGATTCGCAACACTGACTCCATGATTGTATTGTATAACTCACTGCATTGGGGTTTTCGTGCTTTGCAAGCCAGGAGCTTTTCTATATGGAGAGATAAAATGGTGCTCTCATTCACCCACAAGCCCCTCTGCTGGTTCAGTAGCAAGTTCCAATTTCTTGTTTGCAAAACTGTTCAGATCCTGGACTCAAGTGGACCTTGTTTCTTTCCTGGGACATCATTGGCTGAATTAAATTGTCCACACAATTTTGTCTCTGTTGGGGATTGTGCCTTCTCACTTGCCCCCCTTGTTTGAGACAGCCCTCTGTGGCTTGCGACATGTCATCCCGAATGCTCTCTGAAAATGTCCTTTGTCCTCACCAGCCGTCCACTTCAGAAGTGGTGGTGTTATTCTGAGGCAGGGCTTGGGATGCCATATAGAATAAAGCTATGATTGTACTAGAAACCACCAGAGGATAAGCGGCTAATACAAACACGAAGAAGGCCTAAGCACACGCTGTACCAGGGGAGAGAATGAGCGAGTGATGCATTGAGACTGCTTTGTTTCTGAGGTCTGGGTGCTCACATGCAGCCCTGACAGGCTTGCTAGTGAGGTTGATAGGATTTGTTTGGTAAGCATACTAAATTCTGGGGCCCAAAGCCCTGTCTCCTGAAAGGTGCCAGCCTAAGTGTCTAAGATTCCTTATGGATTGGGAGGGCTCCATGCTGTGTTCTTGGGTTCTGGTGGCACTGGGGACCTCTCTCGCCCCTCATGCACACACATACATCTACTGTCTTCCTCAGCTCAACCCTAGAAATCTGAGCTTCCCTCCATAAATTCCAACAAACACCAGAGCCTTCTGCTCTGATGGAGAAACGTTACACGTTTCCTCCTTAGCACCATGGTGCTTTTAAAACTTTTAGTAGCCTGTAATCCCAGCACTTTGGGAGGCCGAGGCGGGCAGATCACTTGAGGTCAGGAGTTCGAGACTAGCCTGGCCAACATGGTGAAACCCTGTCTCTACTAAAAATACAAAAATTAGCCGGGCGTGGTGGCACACGCCTGTAATCCCAGCTACTGTGGAGGCTGAGAGGCAGGAGAATTGCTTGAACCGGGGAGGCAGAGGTTGCAGTGAGCTGAGATCGCGCCACTGCACTCCAGCCTGGGCGACACAGCAAGACCTTGTCTCCAAAAAAACAAAACAAAACAAAAAGAAACAAAAAACAAACCTTTTAGTAGAAGCAAAATCACATGCTCTGGGACACTTATGTTATTTCAGTGACAATTTCCCACCACAGGGAACACTGAAATACCACAGGAAATGGTGAATATGAATGGGCAGGGCTGGGCTAAATTTCATGGTGGAAACTTTCTACCAAAATACTTTCCATACAAATTCACTTTCTTTAGTTTTGATGACTACCCACTAGATAATTGTGGCCAGCTGCCATCGACTAACCAGAAAACTGGAAAATCCATAAATAAACTGTAATAAACTATTTCATATGGCCTTTTAGGAACTCTGGATCTGGTCCCTTTTTTTGTTGGGAGCCTAGGTAAGTGGTACTCCAATCTAAACTGAGCAAATGGAGGACTTTGGAGGTCAACATACACACACACACACAATGTATACACACATATATACACACAAATATATATATGTATATGTGCGTATATACATTTTTATTTTAAGACAGGGTCTCCTTCTGTTGCCCGGGCTGAAGTACAGTAGTACAATCTCACTCATTGCACCCTCAACCTCCCAGGCTCAAGCAATCCTTCCACCTCAGCCTCTTGGGTAGCTGGGACTACAGTTACGTACCACCATGCTGGACTAATTTTTACATTTTTTATAGAGATGGGGGTGTCACTATATTGCCCAAACTGGTCTTGAACTTATAGGCTCAAGTGATCCTCCCACCTTGGCCTCCCAAAGTGCTGGGATTACAGGTGTGAGGCACCCTACCTGATATATATATATTCAACCAGACCCTACTCAGAATAGTAAAGCATATTTAATTACAAAAACTCTTTATTATTTCATAAGAATAGTAGAAAAAGTCTGACAGAAAGGGAAGGGAAGGTAGGTAGTTAACATTTAGGGAGCATCTATTCCATGCCAGCACTTTGCTAGGACTATGACATAAAGAATGCTATTTAACTCTCACAACCATCTCATAAGGTATTATTACCTGCTCTCCATTCTCCTCCTTTTCAGGTTAGGAACAGGTTCACTGAGGTTAGTAACTTGCTTATGGTCACCCACTTGTAGTGACAAAGCAGAATTCAAATGTGGTTCTTTTTTCACTTTCCCCTGGTGCCCTAAAGAGAAAGCTTGTATAGAGTCTTAATCCACACGGATCTCCATCATATTTAAGGAAGCCTGGTTGTTAAAATAAGTAGCACCATTCAATAAGAAAAACCTATGTTATACATATATAGAATACTCATTTCTAGTTATATTGTGCTATTTGTTTTAATGCTAATTCGGAAGAACAGATAATAGGGTCTGTAGTAGTTGTAAGCAGTCCTTGAATGTGAAAGTGTTAACAATTTTAATCCAACTCCAAGAGGACCAGAACTTGGCATTCCTTAGATGCACCATTTAAAATTGTTCCCAGTGCCCTTTGAATGCTATTTTTTTCCCAGCCAAGGCAGGCTTACGTGGAGGAGATAAAGATGACAGCTTGAGGACTAAGGGTCCAGCCCTATATAAATTACATTGGGGGAAACAAGGGAAGGTCTTTGAAGCTCAGAGTCTCTGACTGATATTTTGGGTGGGTTTCAACCCTCTGCATTCTCTTCTACTTGTTTCTAGAGAAAACTGTGGTAGAGGCCTTAGTGAATCCCAGAGTCAAAATCTGTCACCACCTTTTAGCAGGTAAAGCTAGGCAAACCTTTGAGTTTGCAATGGGTAGGGAAAATGTGGTCCCTCACGATAAGCCTCCCTACCCATTACTTTGCTAGAGGGACTGAAAACCCTTTAAAGACTTGGCCTTGGAAACAGAAGATCTAGGGACAGGTAAGGTGGAAAAAGGAGGTTAACCTACACCCCAATGGGCTGGAAGTAACACCTTGACTATTTGCACCATGCCAGCAAATAAAGCTGAGAATCAGCTCAGCCCAAGGCCTGGAAAGGAAACACAAATGCATGAAAAATAACTTGAACCTCATGGTTCTTTCAAAAGTCTCTTCGGCGAAAGTGTGAGTTGAAGAGTCGTGTATCATTTGCAGCTCTCTCCTCATGCTCGCTCTTCTGAGGTTTGACTTTACACAAACCTTGGTCAGCTGCAGAAGCAAGACACAATGGGGACCTCAGAGTGAGGCTGAAGACTCCCCACACCCCCTCCTTGAAGCCCCTTCCAGGTTCCCCACCAGATGTCCTCTAGCTCCTTTGAGCCTCGTCGCCCTTTATGCTATTCTTCCGATATGGGTCGTAATTCCGTCTATTTCGGGTTCTTCCTGCGCGTGCCTTAGAGGCCATAAGACCCTGACTCACGTGCTTGTCCTCAAAGCCCCCAGCCCCAAGCGTGGCTGCTGGTGGGCGCATCAGTAAAAGCGAGTGGAACGGAGCAGGCTCCTCCAACCTCTTTTCCACCTCTGATTTCCGTTAGACATTTGCTCCGCACGGCGGCCTCCGCGAGGCAACGTTGGACACTGGGAGGACAGACGCAGAGGCCCAGGGCGCACTTCCTGCCGGGCGGGGGCGGGGCTGCACCTCCTCCCTCCCTCCCTCCCTCCTTCC
>NW_012104366.1:414977-418170 GCF_000951045.1 Mandrillus leucophaeus | reverse complement strand
GGCGAAAGCGTCTCCTCTGCCGCCTCCGCGGGGTCGCAGCCGCAGAGGGACGGGCTTCGCTGCCTGTGACTGGTCGCGAGCGCCGGTGACAGCTGGTGGGGAGGGGTCCAGCCTGCGTGTTGGGGCGGGAGGCGCGTGTGCAGGGCAGGGCGCCTGTGTCCTCGGATGGGGTTCCGAGTTCCTCCAGGTGCATCCCTGCAAGCTGAGCTGCTGCATAACTTGTAGCTCCTCCAGTTTCCCGAGACTGCACAGAAGCAGGAGTTCATGGCTTTCCGTGCTGGGACCGGGCAGCCCTGGGCTTACAGCGAGAGTCTTCTTCCCCCGAGTCAGTCATGTGGGGAGTGATCTTTGTTTAGGTTTGCTGTTTGTCCTGAGGAGTCACCTGACTCAGACCCCAGCCGGCGGCGGGAGGAGAGCCTCGTTGTGGTTTTCTGTCTGGGGCTCCATTCACCTCCGACGGCCTACCACTCTGTTTAGGTTTGGCAGCGGCTGGTTTTGTGGTTGATGTAAAGAAAGCTCGCCCTTTGACCTTCTTTGTACAGAGGGAGGCTCCAGATTTTCTTAGAGCAGCACAACCCTCCTGCTGCTTGGAGACGCAGCAGAGTCCAGGCAGGGGTAAGGGACGGCCTCCTCCCTATCCCCATGGCCATTTCAGCTGTGAAGGGGACTTGAGCAGTGATTGTATCCTCGCTCCTGCCGTCACTTAGTCGCTAACTGCAGAAATTAGCATTGTTCTCAGGTCTTGTGATCAAGATTTTCTTTCCCTAGTAAAATACTAAATGGATTCCCCCTTGTCCCAATGTTAATGGGAGCAAGGGACCTAACTTTCTTCTCCCGTCAGAGGGGACACCATGTGGTACAGTAAAAAATGAGTATGAGAAAATATAACCTGCCCGCCTTGCAGCACTTAAAATCACTAGAGAGTGGGACTTGACTTGATGTACCTTCTGCACAGGGTTTGTGAAAGCTGGGAGTGAAGTTCCAAAGCATTAGGGACAGGAAAATTTAAAAAAGCTAATGGAGGCCGGGTGCAGTGGCTCACAACTGTAATACCAGCACTTTGGGAGGCTGAGGCAGGATGATTGCTCTGGGCCAAAAGTTTGAGACCTGCCTGGGCAACATATTGAGACCCCATCTCCACACACACACACACACACACACACACACACACACACACACAGAGTATGGTGGCATGCACCTGTAGTTCAGGCTACTCAGGGAAGCTGAGGCTGGAGGATTGCTTGAGCCCGGGAGTTCAGGGCTGCAGTGAGCTATGATTGCACCGCTGTACTCCAGCCTGGGCAAGAGAGTGAGACCCTGTCTCCAAAAAATGTTGAATGACTGAATACATTTGCTTTCTTATGGACAAGAATTGGTCTTAAAATAGTGTAGGAACTGGGGTTAAACCTCATTTCCTTCTCAGTTCTGTGTAGGATACTGAATTAATTATCTATTGCTGTGTAGCAAATTACCCCAAAACTTACCACCTGGAAATAGTGTCTGTGGGACAATCTGAGTCGTTCTGAATTAGGCCTTTCTTGAGGTTGCAGTCATCTGAAGGCTGGATTAGGGGAGGATCCACTTCTAAGCTCACTCACATGGCTGTTGGCAGGCCTTAGTTACTCTCCATAGGGCTGTTGGATGTGACAACTGGTTTTCTCCCCAGAGCAAGTGATCCAAGAGAGCCCAAGACTCTAGCCAGTCTTGTATAACTTACCTTGGAAATGACATGCCTCTGATGTATTCTGTCGGTCACACAGATTGACACTGGTACAATGTGGGGAGATGGTGTGAATACCAGGGTGTGCATACCAAGAGGTGGGGATCATTGGGCCATCTTGGAGACTGACTACTACAGATAGCTATTTTAAATATTTGCTTAATGAATCACTCATGGATGATACCTGACTCAGAAGTATGGGTGTTTTACTAGTAAGTACTTGGAAGACAAATTCTCCGTACCACCAAGATCTAGTTAGTGGTCAAGAAGTCAGTCTCAGGTCTAATTACTGATGGCTTCCTTTAAAGGGTCTGTTCTGTGTGGGAGGTTGAGTCTTGGAGGCATTCTTAATTATTGAATATATATGTGTTTTTTGAGACAGAGACTCACTCTGTCACCCAGGCTGGAGTGCAGTGGCCTGATCCTGACTCACTGCAATCTCCACCTCCCTGGTCGAAGTGATTCTCGTGCCTCAGCTCTCGTGTAGCTGGGATTACAGGCGTGTGCCACCTTGACCGGGTAATTTTTGTATTTTTGGTAGAGACGAGGTTTCGCTATGTTAGCCAGACTAGTCTCGAACTCCTGGCCTCAAGTGATCTGCCTGCCTCGGCCTCCCAAAGTGCTGGGATTACAGGCGTGAGCCATGGTGCCTGGCTTAATTATTGAATATTTATTAAATCTCCTAACAGCTGTGGGGAGCATCTAAATGACACAATTCTCAAGGGCCTGATTTATAGTAAGCCACTTTTCCTTAGAGGCTAAGCATTGTAATTTCTTTCTCTGACTAGGAGTAACATTTTCCTTGAATCTTGGCATCCCCGTATGGTCTCATAACTCTGAAGAAATTTCTGTAGAGAGAAGCTAGCAAGCCACAGAGGTGAGTCAGAGCCAGAAGAAGGAAGCCTTCCCTGTGGCTGGCTTTCTCCTGCCTCAGCAGCATGAGGGTCATCAAAGGGGTGGTAGGACAATTCAGTGCTATGGTCTGTCTTTGAAAATAAGCCAGTTTTGTCTTATTAGATACTAGGGTTGTGATCCTGGATGACAGGGATTCTGGGTCAGTTCTGGGCTAGAGGAATGAAGATTTGACAGGCTGATCATAGTACAGGGTTATTATGCAGAGGGGAATTGCTTTCTGAGGGGCCAAGATGGTGCTGTGAACAGGGTAGCCTTGTGTCTTGGTCCAGCTGACACTTGTGAATGAACTCTGTAGTGCTTGGGTAGAAGAGAAAGACCAAATATGATGGACTGTCCACCAGTTTCTCAAATTTTTCAAATCATGGTGTGATGCCTCCCTTCATAGGCTCCCAAAGGAGGAATGCTTTCTATCTACCAGAGGTTGCCAGGACTAATTCTTTTGATGCCTGCTAAACTCACCTTTTTTTTTTTTTTTCTTTTTTTTGAGACAGAGTCTTGCTGTTGCCCAGGCTAGAGTGTAGTGGTGGAATCTCACTACATCTTCTGCCTCCTGGGTTC
>NW_012104366.1:411351-414704 GCF_000951045.1 Mandrillus leucophaeus | reverse complement strand
ATTGTTCCAGGCTGCTTCTCCTCTGACTCAGCCTCCAACTTCTGTGCCCCTCCCAAAACTTAATACTGGATTCTTAAGCCCCATTGTGTGGCTAACACCTCTTCCCACATCCTCAATCTCTTCTCTGAACTCTTCATCTATTTCCTGCCCCCTTAGGTCACTTAGACTTCCTCTGAAGTCTTCAAAATAGAGAAGGCTTTTCCTCCATCACCTTTTACAAACCAGGCTCTGCTCCTGTGAGGCTCCTGTCATTCTTTTTGTTCATTTGATACATATTTGAAGGCCTACTATGAACCAGGCACTGTTCTAGGAACTTGAATAAGTTAGCTGAAAACTCTGCCCTCACTGGATACATTTCAGCGTGTTTGTACTGTATTGCACAGTAAATGCTATGGAAGGAGGAAAAAGGAGAACTGGCCACGAGGAAGAGGATTTGGCAGGCCTTGTTGAGAACTTGACATTTGAGCAGACTGGAAGGTGAGGGAGTTAGTGGGTGAGTATCTGAAGAGTGTCGGGGGAGGGACCAGCGGAAGCAGAGGCTGGAAGGCACAGGGCCGGTATGTCAGGGAGCAGCCTAGAGGCCAATATGGCTGAGCAGAATGAGCATTGGACAGTTAGAGGCTGGGGGCAGAGAAGGGAGGGGTCAGATTATATTGAATGTGGCCGGTCACCCTGAGGACTTTGGCCTTTACTGCCAGGACCATGGGGTGGGAAGTTAGCATGGGCAGGGGGCATTTCAGGGTCTTGAGCAGGAGGGGGACGTAGTTCGATTATGTATTGAAAAGGATCACATAGGCTGTTCAGCTGAGACTACCTTGAGCCCCTGAATTAGTTAGGATTCTTTATTAGTTAAAAGGATATGAGCTAAATGCAAACTGGATACAGGAAAATAAAAATCTACTGGCTCACATTGCTGAAAAGGCCCAGGTATTTTGGCTTCAGGAATGACTGGAGCAAGGTATTCCAATGATGTCGGGGATCTGTCACTTTCCATCTCTTGGCTCCGCTTTCTTCTGTGTCAGCCTTGTTCTCACTCCAGTGAAGGGATGTGTTCTATAAACAAGCTTCCCAGCTCCAGCAGAAGGAGAGCACTCCTTTCCTGATAGTTCCGGCCAAAGCTCTGGGCTGGTGTCTCATTGGTCTAAATTGGGTCAGGCGCCTAAACCAGTCTCTGATTCTGATTGCGCAGACCTGAATCAAGTACTTATCTTTGGAATGAGGAAAGGAATTTTTTTAAAATTGGGGAATATATACATGAAGTTTATAACAATGTGTGTATATAAAGAGTAAAACTTATCTGTAGAGTTTAAAGAATAATAAAATGTTCCTACCCCCAGATTAAGATACAGAAAATTTCATATATTTTGGAAGCCCCCTCTGTGCCTGGGAAGGGAGGAGGTGGTTTCCAGAGCAAAATCAAGAAGTAGCTGTTAGACAAACAGGAAACAAATATCCACTACAGACCTTCGACTACTGTTTTCTTTGTCATTTTCCAACTTCACAGCTTCTCACACTCATTCTTTAAATCTTTAGACCCCAACTTACTGTCTTCTCAAATCATGTCCTCCCCACGGGGCTTTAATCATTCACATGGCTGATCTGTCCGAATCTCCAAAATTACCAGTTTCTTGACCTCCTTATGTAGTGGCGCGATCTCAGCTCACTGTGATCTCAGCTCACTGTAACCTCTGCCTCCTGGGTTCAAACGATTTTCCTGCCTCAGCCTCCTGAGTAGCTGGGACTACAAGCCATATTGGCCAGGCTGGTCTCGAACTCCTAACCTCAGGTGATCTGCCCGCCTTGGCCTCCCAAAGTGCTGGGATTACAGGCGTGAGCCACTGCGCCAGGCACCTTCACCTTTTTAACAGTTCATCTGCCCTCTCCCATGGCCACACCCTGCATTGTAATACCTAGAAGGATTCCAGCTCTGAAATAGTGCCACTGGATATTATCACATTTGATTGTGTTTATTTAAGGTATACAACTTGATGTTATGGGATACACATAGTTAGAAAAGTTTACTATAGTGGAGCAAATTATCACAGTCATCATCTCATACTCATTTTGTTTTTGTGACAAGAGCATCTAAATAGACTCATTTCGTATGATTGTCAAGTATAGTACAATTTTATTATTAATAACTCTAGTCATCATGTTCTACATTAGATCTCCAGAGCTGTACACTCCTCCATATCTGCTACTTTGTATCCATTTGCCTACATCTTCCCATTTCCTCTCCCACCTGCCCTTGATAGCCACTATTTTGTGTTCTATCTCTATATATTTGAATTTTTTAAAAGATTCCATATATAAGTGAGATCATGCAATGTTTTTCTTTCTGTGTTCGGCTTATTGCACTTAGCATAATTTCCTTCAGGCTCATTCACGTTATGGCAAATGACAAGATGCCATTCTTTTTTAGGGCTGAATAATATTCAGTTTTGTGTGTACACATAAAATGCAGTTTCTCTATCCGTTCGTCCATTGAGGCCTGCTTAGGTTGTTTCCATATCTTGGCTATTGTGAATAATGCTGCAGTGAACGTGGGAGTACAGATATCTTTATGAGATGTTGATTTCAGTTCCTTTGGGTATGTGCCCAGAAGAGGGATTGCTAGGTCATATGGTGGTTCTATTTTCAATTTCTTTAGAAGCCTCCATACTGTTTTCCATAATGGCTTTACCAATCTACATTCCTACCAACATTGTACAAAGGTTCCCTTCTCTCCACATATATCGTTTTGTCTTGCTTTCCCCTCCTGGCTTTCCAGGTCTCTGAGTTGGTAACAACTGACTATACCTGTTCTGTTCTGTGACCTCTTGGATTCCCCTACCTCCTTTAGATTCTGTGGCCCATCTTCATGGTTGCTCCTGCCTCTCTATTCAGTTCCCTTGCTCTCTTCTGTTTACATCCAGCTTGGATCATTCCATTTGTTCATGTCTTTCATCTACAACCAGGATGCTCAGGAAGCTCAAAGGTTGCTGCCAATGTAAGTTCGCAGGTTTCAGCCACAGCTGGGGCTTCAGTGGTCCTGGACACTCATTCTTTTCCGCAGACCCTCCGTTCTGCGCAGTGGTTTATCTGAAACTTTTCTCTGCTCCTCATACCCTCCACCCTTCTACTACACCCTCCCTTCTGCTGATCACCTCACCTTCCACCTTAGAGAAGATAGAAGCCACCAGAAAGGAACTTCCCTTCTTCAGATTTCAGAATGATCTGAATCCGTAGCCATGTTTTCTTTCTGGCCCTCGTTCCAAGGAGATAGTCTAAGGCTGATTGAGGATGTAGACCCTCCCCCTACCCCCGATCCTCTTGTAGACCCTGCTCTGCTTGTCCTCCTAACTTACTCCTGT
>NW_012104366.1:408472-409991 GCF_000951045.1 Mandrillus leucophaeus | reverse complement strand
AAAAAAAAAAAAGTGTTAATGCTGGAATCATGTCTGGATTTGAATCTCAGCCCCACTGTTTACAGTCTTGGTAACAGCAAGTTGTTTAACGTCTCTAAGCCTCAGTTTTCTCATCTGTGAAAAGGGGATAACAGACGTGCCCACATCACTGGGTTGATAGGAAGACCCAGCGAGTTTGTAGAGTGGTGGGTGATGTATATAGCAAAGCTTTAAGAAATAGAAGGTGGTGGTGGTGGTTGTTATTCCTTGATATTGTACTTTCCACATTTCTGTCTACATTTTGGCCTATGCTTTGTCAATTTCTATATCAGTTGAGGTCTAATCAGGGAATAAAAGCCAGTGAAGATATTTCAAACAGAGAGACTATAATACAAGGAGTTAGTTGCATAGATGATAGATGGTAAGTTGACCCAGGGAGTAGCAATAGCAGGAAGTTGCTGTTACCCTCAGGACTGGAGGGTTAGGGGAAGAGGCGATGTTAAGTAGAACCCAGGAGCTTCTGTGGGAACTAGACCTGTGGCAGGGTCGTTGAGTAAGAGCTAGGACCTCAGAGGAAGGAGGCCCTGGAAGGGGGAGGCAGCTGCCAGGAACACAATCTGAGGCAGAGAGCAGGGGTTAGGCTGGGACAGAAATACCCCGGCTTCTCTCCTCATCCTTCCCATTCTGGTCTAATATCAATATCTTATATTAGCCAAAATAGCATCCTTGGTGGATGTGTGGCCCTAACGGAGCCAGGCAGCCTTTCCTGAGATTTTCAAGATGGATGATGGGGGAAAGAATGTCTGTCTTTCTACTAGATTGTGAATGGTTGTGTCCTTCAACGCAGAGAGTGCCTGGCCTAAGAATGAAGCCAGAGGGAAGTAGAGCTAGGAGAGGAAGAGGGGAAAGATCATTTGAGTTCAGGATCTGACTGTGCCAGCTGTGCCTGAAGTTAGCACAGTTTCCTGGTTATAGGGGGTCATAAATTCCCTTTTGTTGATACTGTTTTCAATTTGGTTTGCTGCTTGAAACTTAAATTACCAATACCATGATCTTAAAATATGACTTGAAAATTGGGTTTTACCTGAAGAGTAGGGAGAAGGGGGTGTTTATTCCTATTGGCAGCCCCACTAGCAGGGGGTATGTCTGCACATCAGCTGAGGTGGCAGAGGTTGTGTTTTCACCAGGTCCATGAAGTTGGAGGGGGCTTTCAGATGTGGGGTGGGAAAAGCCCCAAGGTGAAGGGCAGAGACAGGAAAGACCTGTGTCCCCTGAAGGAGGACTGAGTTGGGTCATGTGTTGGGAGTGGGTTTTGAGAGTCTAGAGGTAGAGATTAGTGAGAGAGGAGGTGGGTAGACAGGTCAGGAGGAGAATAGACTGCTTTGAATGCTGCGATGTGGAGGTTAGCTTTTATTCTTTCAACAGTAGCTAGTCCTAGAGGGTGGTTGTTTTGTTTTGAGACAGAATCTCGCTCTGTCGCCCAGGCTGGAATGTAGTGGTGTGATCTCGACTCACTGCAACCTCCACCTCCTGGGTTCAA
>NW_012104366.1:406491-408422 GCF_000951045.1 Mandrillus leucophaeus | reverse complement strand
ATTAAAAAGAATAAGGTAGCCTTGTATATACTTATATGCAACAATAGAAAAAAACATTAAGTTGAAAAAATATATAAATCGTGTATAGTCTGTCTTGTGTGTGTGTGAAAGAATTTATATGTCAATTTGTCTGCCAGCCTTGGAAGGATGCAGCAGTGCTGTGTCAGATGGGTCATTCTCCCAGCCTTCAAGAGTGTAGTCTCCCCGGTTGGCTATTTGACCAAATTAGGGAGAAAGAATCTTTTCTCTCTCTTTCTAATTTGGTTAATAATGGTTGATACCAAATAACTCTGATCATGCTTCAAAAAAGGG
The DNA here is from genome assembly GCF_000951045.1 of Mandrillus leucophaeus. Classification (NCBI taxonomy): domain Eukaryota; kingdom Metazoa; phylum Chordata; class Mammalia; order Primates; family Cercopithecidae; genus Mandrillus; species Mandrillus leucophaeus. The sequence continues at coordinate 408,110 of NW_012104366.1, read as the reverse complement.
GCCGGGGAGGGCTGTCACTCAGAGTCCTGTCGAGCAGTTATGACTGTTTTTGAGAAGGGATAACAGCCACATTGTCGTAACTGCTCAAAACCCCGAAGAGATAAGGCTAAGCTGTGACGAAGGGAAAAAAGAGACAGTGCTTTTCTGGGGGTTTTTCAAATCTGTTCAGGTCAAATATGGGTGCATGTTGGCTTGTGGTGAGTTTTACCTTTTCTCTCTGTGGTCAACTTTGTGAACTTTTTGTTCTGGCTTGAGACATTCTTTTCCTTCCTGGTTCAAGTCATGGAGCAGGGGCAAACCTTCGGTTGTTTCACAGTTGTCCAGACTTTATTGGACCCCATTTCATGCCCTTGCCCCCATCCTTCCTGGCAGAGGACATTCGTGGTCTTGGACATTGCTAGTTTCCCTGAAAGAGGAAGAGGTGCTTTCAGCCCAGTGACATTTGCTCTGTTCTGGTTTCCTTCAGAACAATCCATATTCTAGTGAAGGGTTACTCTAGCGTCATTTCAGTTTCTCCCCAGAGAGAGGGACAACCAACTTGTCAACAAGTGGAAATGGAAGAAGTGTTTCTGGGAGGTGGTTCTGTTGGGGATTAGACTGACCCCTCTTTGTAAGAGGATGCAGTTGAGTTCCCTTCACTCTTCCGCTGTAACCATCTCCTCCCCTCCAGGTGTGCTGGGAGACCTGGCACATTATTTTAGGTATTCTTGAAGCTTTTTGAGTAACCTAGAAAGTATCTCATACAGTATGATGGCTAGACATTGTTTAGATTTGTGGATTGACAGGTGTGGGGCTGTGGTGCTCGTGTGTGCATGTGGAGATATCAAGTCATGTCTCCCCTGCCATGGTTTGAGCAAAATGTTCACATCTTCACTTCCAGTCTGACTCTGAAGAACAAGGTAGCCACTGTATTTTGCTTTTCTCAAATCATTCTAATTCTCTTAGATTTTTCTGTATCCAGTACTGAGTGTGAGTAGAAAGGGTAATGTTTATTAAAGACACATTGCAGTATTCCAAGATTGTAAGTTATGAAAGCAATGTTTGGTTTGCATTTCACATAACCAGTTTTGTTATTACATAAACGAATATGTCTTCAAGTGTTGATACTGGCATGTTTGCTCGATTTAAAACAAAAACACAGCATTTTCCGTTTTAAATTTTCCTTGTGTTTAAATTATGAAAAGACTACTTGAAAAGTCTTGCTATTGATTTATTCATGAATCAAGGAACTTCTCAACTATCTGTAGATTTGTGGTGTTCCAGTAAATGGGTCAAGAGAATCTGTTAATCTGTTAATTGTGAGAAACAGTGTTGCCAGAAGCTACATGAATAAAGTATACTTACCACCTCTTGTTCCAAAGCAAGGAAGCACACTGTGTAAAGAAGTTTAGAATTGTTAGAGAGGTTGGTTAGAGCAGTGTTTAAGTGTGAGGCCATTGCAGCTGCGTAGAGAGAATAGCGCCTTTAGAGTTGGCCAAGGGAGTTCTAATATAATCACCTACTGGCTGGCAAGTCACTTACCTCCTCTGAACCCTGTTGTCCCATCCATAAAATGGGGATAATAATAGTACCTGTCTCATAAAGCTGTTTTGATAACTTAATGAGGTTGTGTACAATAG
>NW_012104366.1:402430-406441 GCF_000951045.1 Mandrillus leucophaeus | reverse complement strand
CCCATCTCGGCCTCCCAAAGTGCTGGGATTACAGACTTGAGCCACCGCGCCCGGCCAGGAAGTTCTTTTTTATTAAATAGATGTGTAATCCCAGTAGATCCAAATAGAGATTGGCGTAGGAGATGGAGAGGTCTGAGATCAGAATGTAGACAAAGTGCATATTGACAATAAAATCAGGGGTAGGATGTCATCGCCATTTGAAAATCAAGTGTAAGTGAAGGCCACTGGGAGGAAGGCAGGTGTTCCACGATAAATGAGAGCCTCTCAAAGTAAAATAAGTACATAAACAACAGCCCGGCCAACAGGCGCTGATTCATGTATGAGCAATGGGGTTTGTTTACTAGACTTTAGAGGACTCATATGCTGTCTTATGTCTGCCCTGCCCCATAGAATTCTTCATTTTGGCAGCCAGCACAGGAATCAGGAATTACTGTCATTTGTGTAAGTTTGTGTGTGTGTGTTGGTGGGGGGAAGTGGGATAGTGGAAAAGGTGTTTGGGGATTCCTGCTTGAGAAGGGGCACAGAGGCGGGCGGGAAAAGCACGCAGCGTGTTTGGGTGGCCGAGTGCAGGCACTTTTCAAAACTCCTATAGCTCTTGAGCATCTGCTACGTGCCTGGCTCTGTACTACATGCTGGGGCTGTAGAGAAAGATAAAAATGATCTCTCCCCTGAGAGGTTAATGGTCCAGCAAAGAAGAGAGACACATCAACAGATGGTTGCAGTAGAATGTGAAAAATGCTGAATGTATTTACTTAGCTCTGTGGCCTTGGGCAAGTTTCTTAACCTTGTAATGCCTCTGTTTCCCCTATCTAAAATGTGGATTATCTTACAGGGGGATTCTGAAGCTTAGTTGAGTGTTTAGTATCTGGGACACAGTAAAGACCACAGCAATGCTAAGTTTTGTTATTGCCTTAGAAGCAGAACCTGAGAAAGCATTTAATCACCAGTAGTTTGTTTGAGAGGTGAAGAAACTGACATTAGAGGAGCAAGGAAGTGAGACAGGGAAGAGAAGGCAATCAGCAGAGGTGACGTTACCAAGCCAGTTTCCACTGAGCAGAGCTGGAGCTTTACCCCACAGGGGAAGCCCTTGGAAGCCGGCATGGAACACGAGCCTCAGTTATCCCCACTCCAGGTAAGGAAGCTGGGGTCTTCAAACAGCAGCTCTCTTTAGTCATTGGTTGACGGCTGCTTGGGTGGGGTGTTTGGACATGAATTCCCAGGTGCTTTCTAGCCTGCCCCATGGGTTCAGTGGCCAGGGGAAGCGGTCAGGCCAAGACATGCAGATGCTGGTAGGTGGGAGTCAGGCTAGTGGGCACTGAAGTGTGATCAGGGTGAGGGGATGTATGGGTGGGGCACTGACAGCATCTGCTACAGTTTATATATGTGTGTGTGTATATATATATTTTAGAGATAGGGCCTTGCTCTGTTGCCCAGGCTAGAGTATAGTGGCACAATCTTGGCTCCTACAGCCTTGAACTCCTCCTGGGCTTAAGTGATCCTTCTGCCTCAGCCTCCTGAGTAGTCCTCAGCTTCTGACTAGTCTTAGCTCCTAGTGGTGTACCAGTGTGCCCTGCTATTTAAAAAAATTTTTTTTTTTTAAGAGAAAGGAGTCTCACTACATTGCTCAGGCTGGTCTTGAGCTTCTGGCTTCAAGCGATCCTGCTACCTCAGCCTCCCGAAGTGCTGGAATGATAGGTGTGAGCCACCATACCTGGCTGAGTTATTATGTTTTTTAAAAGAATTATTTGTTAAACCTGAGCGACAGGCCAGGCGCCATGGCTCATGCCTGTAATTCCAGCATTTTGGGAGGCCAAGGAGGGTGGATCACGAGGTCAGGAGATCGAGACCATCCTGGCCAACATGGTGAAACCCCATCTCTACTGAAAATACAAAAATTAGCTGGGCGTGGTGGTGTGTGTCTGTAATCCCAACTATTCAGGAGACTGAGGCAGGAGAATCACTTGAACCAGGGAGCTGGAGATTGCAGTGAGCGGAGATCATGCCACTGCACTCTAGCCTGGCGACAGACTGAGACTCTGACCCAAAAAAAAAAAATGTTTAAATTTATGGGATACATATGTAATTTTGTTACATGGATAGATTGTGTAGTTAAGTCCAGTGCTTTTAGGGTACTCATCACCCAAATAATGTACATTATACTCAATAATTTCACATCACCCACCCCTCTTCCTTCCCCTCCACCCTTTTGAGTCTCCTTTGTTTATCATTCCGTGCCCTATGTCCATGTAGTTGTGATGAAAGTTATATGTAGGGAATAAAGTAGGGTGAGACCTTGCTTTGGAGGAGGGTGGCTTTTCCAAAGAAGATGATGTTTGAGCTGGAGAATGAAGGAATACATGTCTTACAAATGGACAGGAGGAAGAGCAACTCAGGCAGAAGAACCAGCACACACCAAAGCTTAGTAGTGTCAAGTGATGCACGCACAGCGAGCAAGGGGATTGATGAGGCTGGAAAGGTTGGTAGGGTCCTGACTGTGCTCTGTAGTGGCAAATAGTAAGGACTTTAACCAGAGCAACTGGAAGACCAATTAAGTGTTTGTCGTTGTTGTTGTTGTTTTTAAAGAGATAGGATCTCACTCTGTTGGCCAGGGTGGAGGGCAGTGGCACAATCACAGTTGACTAGAACTCCAGGGCTTAAGCAGTCCTCCCACCTCAGCTTACTGAGTAGCTTGGACTATGGGCATGTTCCACTGTGCCTGGCTAATCTTTTCATTCCAATCAAGTGTTTCAAGCAGGGGAGGAGCAGGGCCGTGTTTGGGGTTAGAGTCACTGATCCAGCCCTAGCTGGGATCGGGTAGGTGGAGCCTGGAGGCAAGGAGTCCAAGAAGAAGAAGGCTGTTGCAGTGGGAGGTTGGAGGAGGCAGTTTCATTAGGGCTTTGGCTCACTGGATTCAGAGAGTGTACTGGTTAGTGGTTTTGCTTACAAATAATCGGTATCTAGCTTGCATTAACTTAGCAAAAAGGTGAGCCTATTGACAGGCTTGCTTTAACATAGGAGGGAGCTGGAACTAGGGGTCTGAATGCTACTGAGGGTCGGCTTTATTCTCTCAGACCAACGTCATCCACGTAGGGGGAATTGTGGCAGCTCACCTCCCTCACATTGTACAGCTCTGCCTCCGGAAAGGGAGTGAGTCTCTCTTCCCAGGAAAAAAGGTCAGGGAGACCTGGCTTGGGTCACATGCCTGCCTTTAGGCTAATTAACTGAGCTCAACCTGTGCCAATCAACAGTGGCTGGGGGAGGAGACTGAAACAGTAAGACAATGCCAATTCCAGCTACCGGGTTCAGAAGCAGCCGTGAGGTGTGCAGGACAAACAGTGAAAGATCATTGCGGAAGAGACTCTAGGGTCACCGGCTTTGGGAACTGGCTGAATGATGATGGCAAGAATAGAACAGGAATTTGAGGAAAAGTAGGTCAAAAATTATAGATTTTCTAAGGCATATATGCTTTTAAAAAATTGTGATATACTTCGCATACCATAAAATTCACCCTTTTAAAGCATACACTTTAGCGGTTTTGAATATATTCCCAAGATAATGCAACGGTCACTGCTATCTAATTCCAGAACATTTTCATCATCTCAAAAACACACCCCATACCAATGAGCAAACACTCTCCATTTTCCCTATTCCCAGCCCCTGGCAACTGCTAATCTGCCATCTGTCTCTGGAGTTTTCCTATTCTGGACATTTCATATAAATGGAATCATAATATGTGTGGCCTTTCATGCCTGGCTTCTTTCAGTTCGTCTAATGTCTTAAGCCTCCTCCATGTTGTATGTATCGGTACTTCATTCCTTTCCCTCTCCAGCTTTATTGAAGTATGACTGACAAGTAAAAATTGTGTAGACTTAAGATGTACAACATGTTTTGATACACTTAAATATTGTGGAATGATTACCACAATTAAGCTAACTAAACATATCCATCACCTCACATAATTGCCATTTTGTGGTGAGAACACTTTAGATCTATTTTCTTTCTTTTTTTTTT
>NW_012104366.1:401278-401899 GCF_000951045.1 Mandrillus leucophaeus | reverse complement strand
GTTACTTTTTATTGATTGATTTATTTTTTTGAGATGGAGCCTCACTCTGTCGCTCAGGCTGGAGTCTGTCTCTTATACACATCTAGATGTGTATAAGAAGATATGAATATACAGTAAGATGGCATTAAGTACCCTGGCTGTTTTTAATCATCTTAACCATTTTAAAGTATACAGTTGAGTAGTGTTAAGTATATTCACATTGTTGTGCAACAGATCTCCAGAACTTTTTCATCTTGCAAAACTGAAATTCTATACCCATTAAATGGCTGCTGCCCTTCTCTGTCTTCCCCAGCCTCAGGTCACTACCTTTCCACTTTATTTCTATTAATTTGAATACTTTAAATTCCTCCTGTAAATGGAATTGTCAATATTTGTCTTTTTGTGACTGGCTTATTTCACTTAGCATAACATCCTTAAGGCTCATCCACGCTGTAGTATGTGACAGGATTTCCATCTTTTTTAAGGCTGAATAGTATTTCATTGTGTATGTGTATCACATTTTCTTAACCCATTTTTCTGATGGACATTAGGTTGCTTTTGCCTCTTGGCTATTGTGAACAATGCTGCAATGAACATGGTTATGCAAATATCTCTTTGAGACCTTCTTTTGGATATGGATCT
>NW_012104366.1:394513-396538 GCF_000951045.1 Mandrillus leucophaeus | reverse complement strand
TTTTTAGTAGAGATGGGGTTTCACCGTGTTGGCCAGGCTGGTCTCGAACTCCCGACCTTGTGATCTTCCCACCTTGGCCTCCCAAAGTGCTGGGATTACAGGCGTGAGCCACTGCATCTGGCCTCTTTTTGGCTTTTGCTTGAAACCATCCAGAGACTTCTCAGTTCTCACACATTCCCCTCACATCCTCCATGGACTCCAAGTGCCCATGTAATCCTGCTCTGCTGCTTCTCTGGCCTCTCCATCCACTTCTCTCTCCCTGCCCACTCCCTTGCCTCAGGCCTTTTGGCCCAGACAGCCTGCAGGCTTGTTCATCTATTTCATTCAGGCCTCCCCCAACCTCCCTGTATAAACTAGTAGCAGCCCCTGGCCGGCTGTGGTGGCTTACACCTGTAATCCCAGCACTTTGGGAGGCTGAGGCGGGCGGTTCATGGGGTCAAGAGATCAAGACCATCTTGGCCAACATGGTGAAACCCCATCTCTACTAAAAATACAAAAATTAGCTGGGCGTGGTGGCGTGTGCCTGTAGTCCCAGCTACTGGGGAGGCTGAGGCAGGAGAATCTCTTGAACCCTGGAGGCAGAAGTTGCAGTGAGCCGAGATCGGGCCACTGCACTCCAGTCTGGTGACAGAGTGAGATTCTGTGTCAAAAACAAACAAACAAAAAACAAACTAGTAGCAGCCCCCTCCCTGCCCAGTTATTCTCCCCCTTTACCTGGCTTTAGTCTTGCTTCACAGAACTTAAACCACCAAACATACTTGGTTTACTTTCTCCAGTACTGTGCTGTAAACTTCTTGAAGGCAAGGGGCCTGATCTGGTTTGCTTATTGCTAAATTTCCATGCCTGAACAAAACCTGGTATGGGTTGAGTATACAGACATTTGGTGACTCAATAAATGGACCCGTGCTAAATGCCGTGTTTATAAGGATACCTATTGCAGTATTATTTTTAATAGCAAAAGATAAAAGCTTATATGGGTATTAGTAAGGTGCTGGCTTTGTCAAGTATGGTATGTTTTGAAATGCAGTATTAAAAAGAATAAGGTAGCCTTGTATATACTTATATGCAACAATAGAAAAAAACATTAAGTTGAAAAAATATATAAATCGTGTATAGTCTGTCTTGTGTGTGTGTGAAAGAATTTATATGTCAATTTGTCTGCCAGCCTTGGAAGGATGCAGCAGTGCTGTGTCAGATGGGTCATTCTCCCAGCCTTCAAGAGTGTAGTCTCCCCGGTTGGCTATTTGACCAAATTAGGGAGAAAGAATCTTTTCTCTCTCTTTCTAATTTGGTTAATAATGGTTGATACCAAATAACTCTGATCATGCTTCAAAAAAGGGGCCGGGGAGGGCTGTCACTCAGAGTCCTGTCGAGCAGTTATGACTGTTTTTGAGAAGGGATAACAGCCACATTGTCGTAACTGCTCAAAACCCCGAAGAGATAAGCTGTGACGAAGGGAAAAAAGAGACAGTGCTTTTCTGGGGGTTTTTCAAATCTGTTCAGGTCAAATATGGGTGCATGTTGGCTTGTGGTGAGTTTTACCTTTTCTCTCTGTGGTCAACTTTGTGAACTTTTTGTTCTGGCTTGAGACATTCTTTTCCTTCCTGGTTCAAGTCATGGAGCAGGGGCAAACCTTCGGTTGTTTCACAGTTGTCCAGACTTTATTGGACCCCATTTCATGCCCTTGCCCCCATCCTTCCTGGCAGAGGACATTCGTGGTCTTGGACATTGCTAGTTTCCCTGAAAGAGGAAGAGGTGCTTTCAGCCCAGTGACATTTGCTCTGTTCTGGTTTCCTTCAGAACAATCCATATTCTAGTGAAGGGTTACTCTAGCGTCATTTCAGTTTCTCCCCAGAGAGAGGGACAACCAACTTGTCAACAAGTGGAAATGGAAGAAGTGTTTCTGGGAGGTGGTTCTGTTGGGGATTAGACTGACCCCTCTTTGTAAGAGGATGCAGTTGAGTTCCCTTCACTCTTCCGCTGTAACCATCTCCTCCCCTCCAGGTGTGCTGGGAGACCTGGCAC
>NW_012104366.1:389612-390953 GCF_000951045.1 Mandrillus leucophaeus | reverse complement strand
ATTGTAGCTCACTGCAGCTTTGAACTCCTGGGCTCAAGCAATCTTCCCGAGTAGCAAGGACTAAATATATTTTGATAGATACTGATAGTAGGGATAGGTGCATCTTGAGGTGTGTGGGGTACCTTAAATATTCAGAAAGTAAAAGATGAAAGAAAAGGAAAAATGCTTTCTAGAATAGTAAGATTATATAGTAAGACTATGATAAAACTCAAGGCATATGGGGAAGGGGAAACAACCAGTTCTGCAGAAAGAGTACATAAATTGTGGAGAAGAAAATCCTGAGTGAGCTAGGATTCGTTTACTATAAATTATGACTTCAAGACCAAATTATAGATAGCCTTAACAAATAAGCAGCTCACAATAAATATTCACAATTATGTTATATTTATATTACTATGGATCTGATTATAGTATAAATGTTCACGTCTTCCCCTTAATTTGATTTTCATTTTGTTTCCATAAGAGTAAATTACTCTTGACTCATTCAAAATGATGATGCTGAAAAGAAAAGAGGAATCTTTCTATGTGACCTGTACATCTTCAGAAGAAAGGTTTATTTCAACTGGCTAGAAAACAGAATTATCTCCCGGAGGAAATGGATGAGAGAAACTGTACTTAGGAAGTTCATATTCCATTCAGTTATTCATCAAATATTTATCAAGTGTCGGGCACTGTGCTAGGTGCTGCCAGCCAAATCCCCACTGGAGAGTCTGTTGCATTTCAGGGCTTTTCAGGTTTCTGTTTCTCTCCTTCTACCCCAAGATATAAAGGATAGCAGTCTAAAACAATGGAGAAAAACCGGAAACCAAAATTTGGCTCTTTGAAAAAGAAATCAAGAAAAATGACAGACCTTTAGCTAGGTTGACTAAGAAAAAAAGAAGGTTCAAATTACTAAGATGAGAAATGAAAGAGTGGGTCTGTAAGGTCATGTTACTAATGACCTTACAGAATGGAAGAAGGATTGCAAGGACTGTAAACCTGTGCCAATAAATTATTTAATTTAGACAGAATGGACAAATTCCTAGAAAGACACAAATAAAGCTGCCGTGATCATTCATGTGCAAGTCTTTGGTTGATGTGTTTTCATTTCTCTTGAGTAAATACCTAAGAATGAAGTTACAATGTATGAGAGCTGGGTAGCTCCACATTCTTGCCAAGACTTGGTATTGTCGACTTTTTTAATTTTAGCCATTCTAGTGAGTATGTAACGATATCTCATGGTGGTCATAATTTGTGTTTACATGATTACTAATGATGCTGAGCCTCTTTTACATGCAAATTGGCTATTTGTATATCCTCTTTTGTGAAGTCTTTGTTCAAATCTTTTGCTTTTGGGTTGTT
>NW_012104366.1:383108-384471 GCF_000951045.1 Mandrillus leucophaeus | reverse complement strand
GCCTCCCAAAGCTTTGGGATTACAGGTGTGAGCCACTGCGCCTGGCCACTCTTCTTAAATTTAGAAATCTCACCATTCTTCTGGTATTTTATTTTATTTTATTTTATTTTATTTTATTTTAAATCCCCACTTGAAATCCAGTGGGCCCTTTTAGTTTTACTGCTTCATCTGCATCCTTCTTTGTTCTTGATTCTCTTTTTCTGGCGAAAGCACTTATGGATATCTGAGTTTTAGTCTCACCTTTTTTAGCTTCACCTTTTCTTGTCTCATTTTATTGCATTTTAGTTTCACTGTGTCTCTTGAGAGAATTCATTGGTTTGATGTTCTATATGATGCATTTATTTTTCATTTCATTCCATCCTGGTGTTTCCACTTTTCTATTTAATTTAAAGTTAAACCCACTTATGTTTGTTTAGCGTTCCCATGTTTTTGGACCTCTTCTGTCTGTGATATCTGGATGATGATCTTGGCCTAGGACAAGAGCTGATCCCCTTTAGACTTCAGCATGCCGGGTTTCTAGTCTGCAGATGTGCGGATCTTCTGCTTCTACCTTCTTGGAGATGTGCATGCTGTTCCTCCTGCCCAGCACTGAGACTTGCTCTTCTGCTACCCCTGGGGTGCATATTTATGTAGCCACACATTCATGTCTATATTTGTGTGTGTAAACATGTACATGTGTGTATTATAAGACGGTGCACAGAGACTCTGCAGTCAGCCTTTGCCCTGGCTGTGGTGAGTTGATGGGGTGGGGTAAGTCTGAGACGGCAGAGGATAAAGTATAGGTCTTTGGAACTGCTCCTAGGCAGCCCTCCTTTCAGGATGTGTGGCTGATAACAGGACAGCAGCCTGGATTGACCCTTCTGAACTGAGGAAGTGGGGGAGAGTTTACCCTGCAGGTAGAGAATTTCATGCTCTTCCCAAAATACCCTTCCTCTTTTCCTTCTTCCAGTTGCATTAGCAACTCGTCACTCCACAGTCCTTTGCTCACCGCCCCCTGCCTTCCCAATGCCTGCTTCTGTTCTCAGCCACTGTGGTCTCTGATTTTGGGTATTTTTCCAGACCCTATGTAGCAAATCCCATGTCTTCCCAGATTTAGCATTTCCCACTGACCTGTATAGATTTTGGTTCCTCAACTCTGACTAAATCTGATTTTTCTGTAAATTTAATCCTGTTTCCTATATCTCTTCCAGAAATTCCTCAAAATTTCTTATTGATTGATGGCATCCATCCCTGTTTTCTGGCTTTTTAATGGGTTTATTCTTATTTTTATATTCCTTTTGTCATTCCCTTGGAATTTGGAGTGACACAAGAATCAAACATTGAGCTCAGCCCATCACCATTGTGGACTCAGTATATCTCATTA
>NW_012104366.1:380199-382707 GCF_000951045.1 Mandrillus leucophaeus | reverse complement strand
TTTTTTGATAGTAGTTATTCTAGAAAGTGTGGGGTTATATCTCATTGCAGTTTTGGTTTGCAGTTTTCTGATGTTCAATATATTTTCATATGCTTATTGGCTATTTATATGTCGTCTTTGGAGAAGTGTCAATTCAAGTCCCTTGCCCATTTTAAAATTGGGTCTTTTAAAACTGTTATTGAAGTTGTTTATATATTCTCAGTATTAACCCCTTATCAGATACATGTTTTGCAAGCATTTTCTCCCATTCTGTAAGTGCCTTTTTACTCTGTTGGCTGTGTCCTTTGGACAAAACATAAGTTTTTAGGTTTGCCTGTTCTTGCTTTTGATGTCTGTCCTTTTCTCATCATATCTATTGCCAACTTCAATGTCATGAAGCTTTTCCCCTATGATTTTTTTCCTAGGAGTTTTATGGTTTTGGGTCTGATGTTTAGGTCTTTATTTTGAGTTACTTTTTATTGATTGATTTATTTTTTTGAGACAGAGTCTCACTCTGTCACTCAGGCTGGAGTGCTGTGATGCGATCTCGGCTCACTGCAGCCCCAACCTCCCAGGCTCAAGTGATCCTCCCGTCTCAGCCTCCTGAGTAGCTGCAACCACAGGCGCATGCCACCGTATCCAGCTAATTTTATTTATTTATTTATTTATTGTGGAGAGAGGGTTTCCCTATGTTGTCCATGCTGGTCTCAAACTCCTGAACTCAAGCGATCCTCCCACCTTGGCCTCCCAAAGTATCGAGATTACAGATGTGAGCCATTTTGTCTGGCCAGCCACTGTTCTTTAATGTTGCTCTTCATTTCCGTTGTTGATATCCTAATTGGATGTATGATTATCTAAATGGTTTTCCTGGCTTTCATTCAGTCAGGCCCTCCTCTCCCATCCAGTCTCTTCTGAGTACTGTAGCCAGAATCCACCTTCATAAAGTGCTGCCTTGTATGCATCATTCCCATCTTTGGAGATCTGCAGTGACTCCCCATTGCTTACACAGTAATGGTCCAAGTCCTTAGCCTGACCTTCTGTGATCAGGTACCTGTTTACCTCCCTGGTCCCCTCCTGGGAAGTTACGTCTCTGCCGAGTGATTTTCCTCATGAGCTGCCTGGAATGTCATGTGAATTCTTGCTTGCCCACCCTTGCTTATCTCATCCTCCTCTCGATATGTTTCCAGCTGACATCTGTTGCTTTAGAACCTCGATACTTAATGTGTGGCCCATAGATGAGTGGCATTGACAATACCTGAGAGCCCATAGAAAATGCAGACTATCAGACCTAATTCCAGACACACCAATTCAGAATCTGCATTTTGACATGATCCCTAAGTGATTGGTATGCGCATTAAACATTGAGAAACACTGACTTAGAACAAGGTTATCAGTCTTGGCTAAGCATTCAGATCCTCCAAAGATCTCTTAGACAATACTGATGCCTGGTCCCCACCTCAAGAAATTTAGATCTAATAGGATGACCCAGGGAGCAGTATTTTTATTTTTATTTTTGTAAAGTTTCTCTAGATAATTCTTGCTTCTTCCTTTTATTGAGACGACCTCCCTGTGGTCACCCAGGCTAGAGTGCAATGGTGCTATCTCGGCTCGCTGCAGCCTCCATCTCCCAGGTGCAAGTGATTCTCCTGCCTCAGCCTCCCACATAGCTAGAATTACAGGCACCCGCCACCATGCCGGCTAATTTTTTTGTATTTTTAGTAGAGATGGGCTTCACCATATTGGCCAGGCTGGTCTCAAACTCCTGACCTCAGGTGATCCTCCTGCCTCGGACTCCTAAAGTGCTGGAATTACAGGTGTGAGCCACCGTGATAATTCTAATGGGCAGCCAAGATGGAGATCAGTTGATTTAGGATAATTCTCTAATTCACTTAGAGGAAGTTCACTATCAGACAAGCATGGCTTCAGCTTTTCTCATTCAGCCTTGCCCAGTAGGTGTAGTTTCATATATTACTGATGGTACAAACACCTGTGGACGCAGTTTGGCAACATCTATCAAAATTACAAATACGTATGTTTGTTTTAATTCAACAAGTTCTTTTCTGTTTGTGTCTGTCCTGCGGATAAACTAGCTTATGAAGGGGGAAGGCTTTCTTTCCTCTCCACCTCTATTTAACATCATTAAAGACCTCTACATTAAGGTCGTTTCTGTCTTTTGATCCTCCCTTCACTTGCAGAAGTGCTTGACCACATAGCACCCTGGGGTGTGGGGCTGGGACTTGGTATACTTCTCCATCACTGCGATGCCATCCTGCAGGAAAATGTCCACTTCTCGAAGAGCTTGATGCCAGGAGTCTCCATTACTGTGGGTGCAGCCGTGTCCATGCGGTCATCCTGAGGGCGTAACTGAGGCATCTCAGTTGTTTGGCATGGACCAGGCACTACCCTGGCACAGACAGGAAGAGCTGAATCTTCACTTGGCTTCTGGGATTCCACTCACTGTTCATTCCTTTTGTACCTTACTGGCTGTTCCTTCTCTGTCTCCTTGACTGGTTCCAAGCATTCCTTGGA
>NW_012104366.1:369273-380149 GCF_000951045.1 Mandrillus leucophaeus | reverse complement strand
TTTGTATTTTTTAGTAGAGACGGGGTTTCACCGTGTTAGCCAGGATGGTCTCGATCTCCTGACCTCGTGATCCACCCGTCTCGGCCTCCCAAAGTGCTAGGATTACAGGCTTGAGCCACCGCGCCCGGCCCCATGTAATGTTTTTAAATATATGTGTTTATTTAGAGACAGAGTCTTGCTCTGTTGTTCAGGCTGGAGTGCAGTGGTGCGATCATGGCTCACTGCAGCCTCAAACTCCTAGGATCAAGCAGTCCTCCCACCTCAGTTTCCTGAATGGCTGGGACTACAGGTGCATACCACCACACCCAGCTAGTTTTAATTTTTTTGTGTGTGGAGGTGGGTCTCACTGTGTTGCCCAGACTGGTCTTAATACTCCTAGCTTCAAGCGATCCTCCCACCTCAGCCTCCCAAAGCTTTGGGATTACAGGTGTGAGCCACCACACTTGGCTTCCATGTAATCTTAATAGTATGAACAGCAACAGCTTTTAACTTGAGTGGTTGCTGTGTGCCATACATTGTATCACAGCCATAATTGTTCTTTTATTTTTTACCCCTCATTTGCTAGACGGACCTTGTTTTGGTTGCTTAACCATCCCAAAACTAAGTAGGTTAAAACACAAATGTACTGTGATCTTTTAGGGTTCTGTGGGTTGACTACCCTCAAGTATGTGTTTTTTGCTCTAGGTGTCTCGTGCATTTGGAGTCAGAAGTTGGCTGGGACTGCAGTCAACTGGAGGTTCATTGGACTGGTTGCCTAAGGTGATTAACTTGTGGCCACAGTTGATTGGAGTGCCTGTGTGTGACGTCACCATGTGACTTGGGCTACTCAAAGCATTGTGGATGAGTACCTGGAGGGCATGTCCCAAGAATGAGCATTCTAAGAGTCAGGAAGTGGAAATTGCTGGGCCATATAAGGGCTGCGCCTAGAATTGGCACAGGATCAATTTGGCCATATTCCTTTATTTTTTTTTTTTTTTGAGATGGAGTCTTGCTCTGTCGCCCAGGCTGGAGTGCAGTGGTGCGATCCTGGCTCACTGCAACCTCCGCCTCCCGGGTTCAAGTGATTCTTCTGCCTCAGCCTCTTGAGTAGCTGGGATTACAGGCAACTGTAATTTTTTTTGTCCAGCAAGTTTTTGTGTTTTTAGTAGAGAGGGGGTTTCGCCATGTCGGCCAGGCTGGTCTCGAACTCCTGACCATAGGTGATCCACCCGCCTTGGCCTCCCAAAGTGCTGGAATTACAGGCATGAGCCACTGCGCCCAGCCTGGCAATATTCTTTTGGTCAAAGTAGTCAGAGGGTCTACCCAGATTCAACAGAATGGGTTGATAGACACCATCTCTTGATGGGGAAGTGGCCAGGTCACATGACAGATAAGCATGTAAGACCAGAGATATAGTTATGACCATCCTTTAAAAAATACCAGCTGCCACAGATACCATGCTGGAGATAGAATAACAGATACCAGGTCCATGCTTTCTCACACCTTATGGTTCAGTGCCAGAGGCAGGTGGATGAACAGGCAATGACAGCGCAGATCATAAGTGTTATGAAAGGGCTAGGTACAGGGGCATGATGAGAGCACTGGGGCAGGGGGATTCACACAGCCCAGACTGGGCATGTGCTGGTGGGTGGGGAGGTTGGTTAAGAACGAACACATCTTAGAGCGGGTATCTTTGGAGCTGAGTCTTGAAGCACGAACGGGCATTAGCTAGGTGAGTAAGGCATCCCATACAAGGTGCTTGTGGCACTTGGGGGAATTGCTGATGGTCTGAGGATTGGCAGGGAATTGGGTGCCGCTGGCACGTGTGATGGGAGGTGGCAAAGGTGTGTTCTCTTTTAGATTCTCTGCATCCGTGGCCTTGCCTGTGAGGGCTCTAGCTGGTCCTGCGTGCGATGTACTGGCGGGATGTTTAGGTGTCATCTTAGGAGGCTGTGTGAGGGGAAGAGAAGAGTGAGCCTCATTAGCTTCACTGTGGGGAGCTTTTTGTGGATTCTCTTCACTCTCCACCATTCATTTCTCCTGTTTCATATTCTCTTTTTTTCCTTCCCAGTCTGTTGCTCAAGTGAACAAATAGAAGAGGGTTATGTTGGGCCAGGCGTGGTGGCGCATGCCTGTAATCCCAGCACTTTGGGAGGCCAGGGTGGGCAGATCACTTGAGGTCAGGAATCTGAGACCAGCCTGACCAACATGGTGAAACCCGTCTCTACTAAAAATGCAAAACTTAGCCAGGCATGGTGGGAGGTGCCTGTAGTCCCAGCTACTTAAGAGGCTGAGGCAGGAGAATTGCTTGAACCTGGGAGGCAGAGGTTGCAATGAGCCAAGATTACTGCACTCTAGCCTGGGTGACATAGTGAGACTCTGTCTCAAAAAACAAACAAGAGACTTACGTTCATTGCTGAAGGGTGAGGGCAGGTGAGGGAAGGGAGCTGGTGTTGGAGAAGCTACTCCATGCAGGGTGCGCTTGGCTGAGTGCTCCACTAGTTTTCTCTCATTCATACTGCATGAGACAGGCGCTTTATCCCTGTTTTACATGTGAGGTAATGGGAGCTCTGAGGGGACGCAGGGAATCTCAGCTGGTGAGGAGCAACGGCAGGCTGTCACTGTACCCTGCCAATGCTTTTGACACCTGCTTCTCTCAGGATATGTGTGCAAGGGCGAGGACCTTGGCCTAGGATGGGGCTGACTGCTGTTATACTAGAGTGCACTCAGATTCCAGTCTGCAACTGTGGGGACCAGCCCGCTGCTTCTACCTTTTGGAGGAGGCACCTGCTGTTCTAAACAGTGAGCTTTGTTCTGGTGCCACTACTGGGGTGCATGTTTTTGTAGCCTTGCATACACGTCCGCATTTTTCTGTTTAAACATGTACATGTATATATTGGGGTGAGAGGGCATACCCAATCACAGCCAAAAGTCCTTTGGTTAAAAAGGACATGAACAGAGTTTTGGAGGTGGTTTCCTTCAACACCGTGAATGTACTTAACACTAGTGAACTGTATACTTAAAAATCATTAGGACCCCTAGTTAAGTTTTATTTTATGTGTATTTTACTATGGTTAAAAAAGAAAGAAAGTTGTAATTCCTGCTTGGCACAGCCTAAGGAAATCATTCTAGAGTCCTCAAAATGTTTGATTTGGGTTTGCTGATGGCAGCTGGAAGGGGATCTTTAAGCCTTCTATTTGCACTTCTGGAAGCTGTTTTCTTTGCACCAAAATCCAAGAATGGGTTTTTTGCCTTCTCTATGTGGGCTCCTCCCTTGGTGTGGTAGCGCCATCATGCATAGAATTTAAAATGTTCCTTACACCTACCATCCGCACAGCATTTGTCTGACTGCCACTTGTGTCTTCTGCTACCTTGGGTGATTTTGAGGACTGTCTGCTTTCCTGGGGCTTGAATTTCACAGTAGATGCAATTCACTAAGTATAAATATTACCATCTGTCATTAGTCACCACTGACAGAGGAAAAGCACTTGGGTCATTGAAAACAAATGGCTGTGGTAATGTGTTCTGAATCTTTGTCCCTGGCTTAGACATTGATGACACTTAGCCATGGCTGAAAATTGAAGGAGGGGATGCCAGTTCTGTTATCAACATTTTCTTTTTAGCCAAGACGATTCATCCCGTCACAGAGTCCCCTAACCATAGTATTGTCATCCAGCCTATATTCTCTCTTGTTTGCAAAGTCCTTCCTTGCTCTTTTGGCACTGAATGGAGCTTTGAAAAAGCCCTTTTATTTTGGTGGTGGTGTCCTGAATATTTTTTTAGCGTGTTGTAGTAGAAACAGTGTGGCTTTGCAATCGGAGGTAATCTTTTTAATCTTTGTCACTTTGGTGGAAGAAACGATATCTTGTTTTCATTTTCATTTTGTTTACTATTGATGAATGATTATTGTTCACTAGCTCTATTTACATAGTTTGTTCATTTTTGTACTGGAATCTGCCTTTTAAATACTGATTTTTCAAAACTCTTAATATGTTAAAGCAAACAACCCATTTTCATGTATGTTCAAATCCTTTCCCCAGTTTGTTATTTATATTTCAATCTTTGTTATGTCTTCTTGACATAGAAAAAAAAATGCTGTCTATTATGCTTTTCCTTTATGGATTCTGCTTTTGGTTTGGGGTTTAGAAAGCCTTCCCAACCACAAGATTTTATATACTGTTCATCAAAATCAGAAATTGGCAGACTAAGGCCAAAAGGGTCTATCTGTCCAGTTGCCTGTTTTTGTATAGCCCATGGGTTAAGAATGCTTTTTTTATTGTCTTGTTTCATTTTATTAAAACTTTTTTTTTGTTTGTTTGTTTGTTTTTTGTTTTAAGACAGATTCTTGCTCCGTTGCCCAGGCTGGAGTGCAGTGACGCGACCTGGGCTCACTGCAATGTCCACCTCTTGGGTTCAAGGGATTCTCATGCCTCAGCCTCCTGAGAAGCTGGGATTACAGGCGCCCGCCACTATGCCTGGCTAATTTTTTTTTTGTATTTTTAGTGGAGATGGGGTGTTGGTCAGGCTGGTCTTAAACTCCTGAACTCAGGTGATCCGCCCGCCTCGGCCTCATAAAGTGCTGGGATTACAGGCATGAGCCACTGCGCCCCGCCCACCATTAGTCTTAAAAGTGATTTTTGGCTGGGCGCGCTGGCTCACTCCTGTCATCCCAGCACTTTGGGAGGCCGAGGTGGGCGGATCACGAGGTCAGGAGATCGAGACCATCCTGGCTAACACTGTGAAACTCCGTCTCTACTAAAAATACAGAAAAATTAGCCGGGCGTTGTGGCAGGCGCCTGTAGTCCCAGCTACTCGGGAGGCTGACGCAGGAGAATGACGTGAGCCGGGGAGGCGGAGCTTGCAGTGAGCCGAGATCGGAGCGCTGCATTCCAGCCTGGGCAATAACGCGAGACTCCGTCTCAGAAAAAGAAAAAAAAAAGTGATTTTTACTTTTTTAAGTGGCTGATAAAATAAAAAGAATTATATTGTGTGCCATGTGAAAATTAGTGAAATTGAAATTTCAGTCTTTGTTAGTAAAGGTTTTTTATTTTTATTTTTTTGAGACGGAGTTTCGCTCTCGTTGCCCAGGCTGGAGTGCAACGGCGCAGTCTCGGCTCACAGCAACCTCTGCCTTCCGGATTCAAGAGATTCTCCTGCCTCAGCCTCCTGAGTAGCTGGGATTACAGGCATGCGCCACAACGCCCGTTTAATTTTGTATTTTTAGTAGAGATGGGGTTTCACCATGTTGGTCAGGCTGGTCTCTAACTCCTGACCTCAGGTGGTCCGCCTGCCTCAGCTTCCCAAAGTGCTGGGATGACAGGCGTGAGCCACCGCGCCCTGCCATAAAGTTTTATTAGAACATAACCATGTTCATTTGTTTACCTACTGGCTATAGCTGCCTTTGCACTACAACAGCTGACTTGAGTTGTTGCAGGAAAGACACTATGGCCACGAACTGTTCCTTAACAAAAAATTTTGCTGACCCCTGATATAAATCATCATGTAGTACTCATTTTTTTTAACCTTTAAATGGCCTGACATTTATGTTTGCATTTAGCATTAGAGAAACTATTTTCTGCATAGTTAACCAAAAAATCCATCAGCATTTATTGAATAATCTATTCTCGCTTCACTCTTTGAAATTCCATAGTTATCGTGTATTAAAACTCAGATCTGTTCCATCAGTTTAGGGATTGACATGGTGAGTCATCAAGCGATTTGGATGAGAGAGATGTTACTCAAGAGTTCTCCGGGGATGAGATTCCCCTTACCTCCTGCAGTAACACTGAATGTTCAAGCCAGATGTGCCCCTGCACAATGCTGTCTGACCACTCACATTCATTTCTGTAATAAGAGCAGACACTGGTGGGGTCTTGTTTTATTTTTCCAGATTCTGTTGGGGATTGCTGATGGCTAAGTGAGCTGTGTGTTAATGGTTTCTGGTACTTTGGGTTGGATCTTCTCTGGAGCCAGCTGACTCTTTGACTCCCTTGAGAAGAGAAGTGGCTTGATTTATTTCTCTGCCACTGGTGGTTCAGGAGTTTCATTGTTTTTAGAAACACTAATGAAGAATTGCTTACCACCAGGCACTTCTCCAGATGCCACAGATGCAAAGGTGAATGTGGTAGTAGTTGGGGGTTTCTTGTCTGGTAGGTACCTGTTTAATGAAATCTCCAGTGCCATGGAGGCAGATGGTGGAGGACTACTAGCCTCTGCTCTGGAGTCTCCAGGCTGAGTTGTGCCTCTGCTTCTTACTAGCTGAATGACTTCGTGTCTTGTAACTTTCCTGGTCTGTAACCTATTCTCTTAATAAAACAGGAATAATAAAATTCCTCCCCTCTGCCACCAAGTTATTTTAAGGGTTGAGACGTTTCATATGTAAACTGACTTGTACAGTGCCTGGCAGAGAGTATGAACTTAAACATTTAATTTCTTTATCTTCCCTTCCCTTGATTTAGAGCTATATGTATAGACTGCTGTGAAAAGGATGGATTTTGTCTCCAGGTACTTCTTAGCCCCAAGTGTTTGCTTTCTATTTTGGAGTTTTGTTGTGTTTTTGAGTCAACTCATAGTCCAAATTCCCAGGCAATCAGCTGGCCACCTTTTGCTCTCTGCCAAGGGTGGGTCCATATGTCCTAAGGTGAACACTCAGGCCAGGTGTCAGAGCCAGGTTGCAATGACAGTCTGTGGGCTGTTTGTGCAGCTGGTCTCCTTAAATGGACTAGGGTCAAGATTCCCCATGTGCATTTCTGTGCTGAGGGCTGCTGGCTTGTGAGAGTGGAAAAAATGGCCTGAATCAGGTATCACTGAAGCAAATTACTGAAGGTGAGTGACCTGTGAGAGGCAGCTGTCACATGGGTAAGAATATGTTAAGGTGTACCCAGTGACCTTGGTTTGAGCCTTTGCTGAACACAGTCATTTCAGTAGGACTTGACCTCATATCCTAAGGATGGGCTCTGTAGATGGCACACAGGGCTGTTGAACTTGGGTTTATTCAATTTTGCTAGAATGATAGCAGTTTCTGATCCTCTGTAATTTACCTGTATTTGAAACGTGATTCCTCCTGGTGTGGCCAGACTGTTTTTTTCCACCTAGGAAACATTCATCAGAGTATCCCAGGCCATATGACCTTGGCGTTGACAACACCTCTCATCTGCCCTTGCCTCTCCTGGCACCTACCCCCTAGGTTAGGTACTTCTGGGAGAGGGGTACCTGGACAGTTAGCAGCTCCCCAACTGCTCCGTCTCGTGTCTCCTGTATTTCCCTCTTTATTTTTTCTGCATGCTTTTTTTCTGAAGTCTTTTTGTAAAATGTGTCCATGGTTGCCGCTTTCTGCTTAACAGCTTATCTGTTACCTGTGGGGTGCACCTCAGATTGTTAAGCCTGCTATTTAAGATTCCCTCGGATTCTGGAGCTAATCCACTTTCCAGGCCTTATTTCCTGCTGCTTCCCCTGGAGCAGCTCATGTCCATTCAGGATGACTGGTCCCCTGCCCGTGCCTTCTTTTTTGCCTTCTGCACTTCACCCCTTGGCGATTTTGCTGATGTGGTGTTCCGTGCCAGGAACGCCTTTCTCTTCCATTGAGCAGCTCTTCAGAGTTTATAGAGGACTTTCACACACGTTCCCGATAATCTCCACGCAGCCTAGCCTGGGCTGGGTTTTGCTGTTTTCCAGTGAACGTCAGTAGATTTAAGTGGTTTTCTTATGACTTCATAGCTGGTAGGAGACCTAGAATTGAAACCCAGGTCTTCTGCTGTCCTGCCGAGCCCAGGTCACACCTCCCTCTCTGAAGCCTTCCTCGGAGAACAGAATTATTCTGGCTTTCTTCTGGGCTCTAGTACACAGGTCACCTAAACCAGACTCCTCAAGTAAATTCCTTATTGACTCCTTTTCCTCCACGTCTAGAATAACACCTAGCAGTCCGTGGGAACTTGATAAGTGTTTGGAAGAATACATGAGCGAATAGATTTTGCTTTCCGTATCTTCTAATACGTGGTTTGGGGGAGTATAGCACCATGTTAATTAGGCTGCTTAAAACTCCTGTGTGTTGGAAAACATCTGTGTTTTGGTCTATAGAATAAATAGGGAGTGATCATTTTGTCCCACTCTTTCTGCCATCTCATAGAAACATAATCAGGTATTTCATTACTTGAAGAAAGTTGCTTACAACACATTTAACTGTATATATATTTTAGGAATGTAATTTTTTTATTTATTTGGACACATGACTTCACTCTGTCACCTAGGGTGGAGTATGGTAATGTGATCACAGCTCCCTGCAGCCTCGACCTCCTGGGCTTAGGCGATCCTCCCACCTTATCCTCCTGAGTAGCTGGGACTACAGGTGTGTACTACCATGCCTGGCTAAGTGTTTTTTTTTTTTTTTGGAGATGGAATCTCGCTCTGTCACCCAGGCTGTGGCACAGTCTCGTCTCACTGCAACCTCTGTCTCCCTGGTTCATGTGATTCTCATGCCTCAGCCTCCTGAGTAGCTGGGATTACAGGCATTTGCCACCACGCACAGCTAATTTTTGTATTTTTTGTAGAGATGGGGTTTTGCCATCTTGGCCTGGATGGTCTCAAACTCCTGGCCTCAAGTGATCTACCTGCCTTAGCCTACCAAAGTGCTGGGATTACAGGCATGAGCCACCACGCCTGGCCATGCCTGGCTAAGTTTTTAATTTTTTTGTAGAGACAGGATTTTGCCTAGGTTGTTGGTCTTGAACTCCTGGGCTCAAGCAGTCCTCTCACCTTGGCCTCCCAAAGTGCTAGGATTACTTGCCAGCCTAGGAATGTCATTTTTAGCTAAATTTTGCCTAGCAACAGCTATGCTGAGGAGAAGCTTTGAGGAAAGCCACCTCTCCCTTCATCTATCAGCACCCTCTTCCACAGTAACCTTAACTAAATAATAATATTCTTCGTCTGATGGTTTTCTGTATTGTATGTGAAGTGGAAAGAAAAGCATCTTTAGAAATCCTTACAGCTTATTGATCTCTTGTGTACTGGCTTCAAGATAAGCCCCCAAGCCTCTCCATACAGATGGATACCCTGTCGTTGCTGCTGTACTAACATGTAGGAGCTATCTCCTTTTTTTTTTCTTTTTTTTTTTTTTTTGAGACAAGGTCTCACCCTGTCACCCAGGCTGGAATGCAGTGGCACCATCTTGGCTCACCACAGCCTTGACCTCCTGGGCTTAGGTGATCCTCCCACCTCAGCCTCCTGAGTAGCTGGGACTATAGCCATGCACCACCATACTCTGTTAATCTTTTGTATTTTTTTGTAGAGACAGGGTTTTGTTGTATTGCCCAGGCTAGTCTCGAACTCCTGGACTCAAGTGATCTGCCTGCTGTGGCTTCCCAAAGTGCTGGGATTATGGGCCTGAGCCACCCTGCCTGGCCTCTTGTCTCTTTTCTGACTTCATTTTACACCTCATAGTTTACAGCTAAGTAAGGCTGTAAGAGGTTTTTTTGCCTCATTCATTCCTTCACTTTCTTCCTTCATCTGTGTCTGTCCCTCTCCTAGTAGTGCATGGCCCTTGTTTGCAGAACTCATTTCTGTCTCTGAACTCAGAATGCCCATGTGAGAGGGCAAGACCATGACCAGTATTACATTTAAGGCCCTTTTCTTTTATGTCTCTCCTTGACTCTTTTTTTTTTTTTTTTTAAACTTTTGAGATGGGATTCCACCATGTTGCCCAGGCTCATCTCGAACTTGCAGGCTCAAGCGATCCGCCTGCCTTGGCCTCCCATAGGGCTAGGATTACAGGTGTGAGACACCACACCTTGCCCCTTTTGCCTTTTTTTTTTTTTTTTTAAACTTTCCTTACCTGTCCTTGTCTGGTTACTTAGGTGTGAAACTCCTTTGAGCCATTTTGGTTTAGAATACCTGCTTCCTGTTTTTTCTCTTATTCTTTAATGTTTTGACTATGATCAGACTCTTGGTTCAGGGCCTTTTTCTTTTCCAGTGAGTACACTAACCATGGGAATAGAAATCACCCACATTCGGTCTGAGTCATGTCAGTGGAAATGTGGGAATTCCATCTGGGGCAGCCAGGTAGCCAGTCAGGTGGAGCTCCAGCCTGGAAGGCCATCTGTACTTTTGGGTTGTGGGCGGGCACACTTCAGGATTCTAAAAAGATGCTGTGGGGAAACTGTGTCTCAGGCCTTGAAAAGTTCCACAGAAAAACATCTCTTCTAGCTGCTTTGTGGTGAGATGCAGATCTGAATCAATACAACATTGTTGAGTGCCACAAAACTAGTACCGTGCAGGGAGAACCTGTTCTGTATGGGGAGAAAAAAATGAAGTGAAAACACTGTGGAAGGAAGTATGACCTATTTGAATGTAGTCACACGTTTCGTTCTCATTTAGCACATCCTCTTGTGTTCATTTTAGGTTTGGGTTGAGGGTTTAAGGACAGCACCCAGCCCTATATGTAGGGAATGGGTGTCACAAATCATTAAGCGTGGAAGTACTGTACTAGAGGGCGGTTTGAATTTGGGTTGCTCCGGGAGGTCAAAATGTATTTCTGTTTCCTCTTTTTAGTTTAGAGAGACAGTTTAGAATCTGAAGTGATTTTTTTTCCCTCCCTGGGTATTTTTGAGGTTCTAATAATTATAGGTTCTCTCCCAAGAAGCTTAGATATAACATCTAAGCTCCCAAGAAGATTGACATTTGCATGTGCACATGCAAATGTTGGTGCATAATTTTTGGCCCCCCAGGGTGCTTGTGGGTTTCAGAGAGACAGTCCCTATTGTAGAGGAATGGTGAATTTTTGGTAATTTTTGAGTCAAGGACAGTTTTTTTTTTTTTTAAAGACGGAATCTCGCTCTGTTGCCCAGGGTAGAGTACAGTGGCGCAATCTTGGCTCGCTGCAACCTCTGCCTCCCGGGTTCAAGCA
>NW_012104366.1:365164-366228 GCF_000951045.1 Mandrillus leucophaeus | reverse complement strand
TCCTCAAGTAAATTCCTTATTGACTCCTTTTCCTCCACGTCTAGAATAACACCTAGCAGTCCGTGGGAACTTGATAAGTGTTTGGAAGAATACATGAGCGAATAGATTTTGCTTTCCGTATCTTCTAATACGTGGTTTGGGGGAGTATAGCACCATGTTAATTAGGCTGCTTAAAACTCCTGTGTGTTGGAAAACATCTGTGTTTTGGTCTATAGAATAAATAGGGAGTGATCATTTTGTCCCACTCTTTCTGCCATCTCATAGAAACATAATCAGGTATTTCATTACTTGAAGAAAGTTGCTTACAACACATTTAACTGTATATATATTTTAGGAATGTAATTTTTTTATTTATTTGGACACATGACTTCACTCTGTCACCTAGGGTGGAGTATGGTAATGTGATCACAGCTCCCTGCAGCCTCGACCTCCTGGGCTTAGGCGATCCTCCCACCTTATCCTCCTGAGTAGCTGGGACTACAGGTGTGTACTACCATGCCTGGCTAAGTGTTTTTTTTTTTTTTTGGAGATGGAATCTCGCTCTGTCACCCAGGCTGTGGCACAGTCTCGTCTCACTGCAACCTCTGTCTCCCTGGTTCATGTGATTCTCATGCCTCAGCCTCCTGAGTAGCTGGGATTACAGGCATTTGCCACCACGCACAGCTAATTTTTGTATTTTTTGTAGAGATGGGGTTTTGCCATCTTGGCCTGGATGGTCTCAAACTCCTGGCCTCAAGTGATCTACCTGCCTTAGCCTACCAAAGTGCTGGGATTACAGGCATGAGCCACCACGCCTGGCCATGCCTGGCTAAGTTTTTAATTTTTTTGTAGAGACAGGATTTTGCCTAGGTTGTTGGTCTTGAACTCCTGGGCTCAAGCAGTCCTCTCACCTTGGCCTCCCAAAGTGCTAGGATTACTTGCCAGCCTAGGAATGTCATTTTTAGCTAAATTTTGCCTAGCAACAGCTATGCTGAGGAGAAGCTTTGAGGAAAGCCACCTCTCCCTTCATCTATCAGCACCCTCTTCCACAGTAACCTTAACTAAATAATAATATTCTTCGTCTG
>NW_012104366.1:359391-362539 GCF_000951045.1 Mandrillus leucophaeus | reverse complement strand
GCACATACTCAACTCTGTATGATATATTGTTTCCTCCTGGCCTTTGTTCTGAAAACCCTAAATGCCCTTTTCTTGGACTTTCCTTAGGCACCTGACTTGTTAGGTCACATGCCGAGTGCACTCCGCGTGTGTAGTACCATGTCAGATGGTAGCACAGAAACATGTCGATGAGAACCAGGCTTTGTAAGATAAACAGATGGTACAGTTAAGAGGAATTGGGCGAAGGGTAGGAAAGGAACTGTTGTTTATGAAGGGATCATTCTAGGCATCTTCTTCTTACCTAAGAGGAACGCCTGGATTGTGGTGTAGCACAGCCCTACCCGGGCTCCTCACACATCACTCGAGGGACCTCATGCCTGTTACGTATAAGACTTTTCCTTATGTGTAATAGAGACAACTTGGATGATCTCTGGGGGTGGTTCTACACCCTAGACCCTTGTGTGATTTTGGTGCAGAAGTTTCGGTGGAGGAATGCCTTCCTTAGCTTTATAAATTTTCAGTTGGCAAGATCCTGAGAATCAGGGTCAAAGTGGGCAGAAAAGGGAGCAGGATTGCAGGATTTTTTTTTTTTCTTTCTTGAGGCAGGGTCTTGCTCTGTGACTCAGGCTGGAGTGCAGTGGCATGATCTCGGCTTACCACAGCCTCAACTTTCTGGGCTTTTAGGTGATCCTCCCACCTCACCTCCCAGTAGATGGGACCACAGGCATGCGCCACCATGCCCAGCTAATTTTTGTGTTTTTTGTAGCGATAGAGTTTCACTATATTGCCCAGGCTGGTATCAAACTCCTGGGCTCAAGCAATCCTCCTGCCTTGGCTTCCCAAAATGTTGGGATTCCATGAGTGTGCCACTGCACCTGGCCCCGAGAGCAGGATTTTAGGTCGAGTTGTGTTGTGTCTGTGCCCTCTGGGAAGGTGAATTCTGTCTTTGTAGAAAGCTGTCTGCTTGGACTGTTGAGCCCTCTGGGTGGCGTGCACATCCTTGACCACCAGCAGAGGCAGAATTTTTATGTTGGGGATCTTAGTTATTGTTAGGAACAGGCTCTCGGAAATGCCTCTCGTCCTTGGTTGTTGGGGATTTCTCAGCCTGGAATGTCCTGGCCAAGGTCTCCCCCAGCCTTGTTTTTCCATTTAGCAAGTCTGCTTACTCTTCTCAAGTTGCCACCATCAATTCATGGAGCTCTGTTCATAACCAATATTGCATTGCATCAGAATTAGAGGTCTCGTGTCCATATCCCCAACTAAAGTTATTTAGATGCTATATCCTATTTTGTTTGGTAGCACTGCATTGGGACTTTGGCCTTGTGTATTTGGTGTTTAGTATGTGCTTGAAATACTGGATCTTCCTTAGAAGGAATGAACAGGAATCATATATAATAAATGCAACTGAGAGTTGGGGAAAATCTTGGCTCCTAAGAATCATAAGAATGTCTGGAGAAGTGAATGTTAGTCTGGAGATTCTTAGAAAAATCTATTAACAGCCACTGGCAACTTTGCCAAGGAATGTGGACTTGGGCTCTTTAATTTTGACTTTATGATCTTGCTAAGAGGTGTTCTTTTGCATCAGGCCAATGGGTGGAATTTGCTTGAAGGGCAGATTTTCTAATAGAAAACCTATGAAAAACATTTTCAGTTTCTAAAGAACTTTAGCAACAAAGCTTTGAAACAGGCGATCTCTTAAACCATGTCTAAAGAAAAAGTCTTGCTTTGTAAGAAATGGTCCTGAATCCAAAGTAGAAACGTGTAAAACTGTTTAGGGGGATACTAACTTAGAAACCATAGGCTATGGGCGTTGGGCACTGGGAGATACTTGTACAAGCAACCTTGGAGTTTTTGGAGAATATTTGAAATGGTAATTCCTGGGCTGTGTGGCAAGGAAAACTGAACTTCCTACTAATAAGCAAGTAGCAGCGCAGAATTTGAGACATACTGTTAATAGTTAAGATACATTTGAATAACTCTCCAAAAAAAAAAAAACCAAAAGAGAAATCTCTATGTCTTAATATTCCCTACTTTTTATATCACTGTGTCCTATCTAGATTGTTAAAAATTATGCAGACATTTTAATGATTATATGTACTAGTCAGCTTTGCTGTGGTAATAACTCCAAAAATGCAAAGGTGTGCAACAAACATGAATTTCTAGGTCATGTTGTGTGTCAGTGGCTGTGAGTCAGCTTCTCTGGCCCCCTCCTGCAAGTCTTCCCCTTCCAAAGGAGCAGTCCCTGTTTGGGACACAACTGCTTTCAAAGTCGAGTAGCAAGGGAGCTGATGGAAGCATGCATTGACTCTTAAAGGATCTGCTCTGATCCGACGTACATTCATGTACCGGTGGCCGGAGCAAGTCACGTGTCCAAGGCCAAAGTCAGTGTGGTGGGGAGTTGTCTTCCTGTGGGAAGTCACTTGGCAATAAGAAGAATATACGATCCTTTTAAAGGAAGGGAAGATCATAATTGTGAACACGAATGCAATCTACCACTTCTTTCCCAGAACACTTGGTAAATATAGCAGTTCATGTTTACCATTTAAAAATGCTTTAAACACATTTTCTCCCCATTATGTGTATTAAAAATTTTAGATAATTTGAGAGGAGCTTGACCTATTGCCATGAAGTGATGTGGCAGATCACTGTATGAGTTCAAGTATTCTTCTCTATATTATTGCAGTACCTAGACTTTCCAGAATGGTTTTGAATTATGGCAAATACTTTATATCTGAATGTAGTGGACATGCCTTTGTGATTTGAAAGGTTTCTTCATTTTTAAAATACGTCCACTACATTTTTGACGGTTTTATTGTTATTGGAGATAATTTACAGAGCATGAAATTCACCATTTTAAAGTATATAATTGTGAGTATATATTCACAAGGTTGTGCAGCCATCATCGCTATCTAATTTTAGAGTATTTTGTCACCCCAAAAAGAAATTTGGTCTTTATTAAGCTGACTCTCCCTGTTCCCCCTACCTGTAGCCCCTGGCAACCAAGTCTGCTCTCTGTCTCTCAGATTTGCCTGTTTTGACATTTCATATAAATGGAATTATGTAGCATATGGCTTTTCTCATCTGGCTTCGTTCACTTAGTAATGTCTTCAAGATTAATTGCTGATGT
Organism: Mandrillus leucophaeus; assembly: GCF_000951045.1. Taxonomy (NCBI): domain Eukaryota; kingdom Metazoa; phylum Chordata; class Mammalia; order Primates; family Cercopithecidae; genus Mandrillus; species Mandrillus leucophaeus. Next base: position 359,433 of record NW_012104366.1, on the reverse strand, counting down.
TTTCTGATAGATATTTTTAAACATATTTAGGAACTTTCTTTT
>NW_012104366.1:357170-359141 GCF_000951045.1 Mandrillus leucophaeus | reverse complement strand
GGCCGGGAACTTTCTTTTTACTTCTTAATTTTACTTAGAGATTTAAATGGAATGGCTGATATGAGTGACACCAGTAAGTATTTTGGTAGTTTTGCACATGAGTATCTTCAACAATGGTTATATATAGAATCAATTAATGTAATAAATTGTATTGATAAATTTCCTAATGTTAAATCATTCTTTCTTTCCTGGAATACATTTGACTTGATCCTGGTATATGGTTTTTTTCCCAAAAATTCTTTTAGTTTACTATTAGCTGTTACTTTATTAATGATGTTTACACTTGTACTCAGTTTTCTTTTTTGTCCTAATATTTTGATACCAGATATAGATAGTCATCATGAAATGATTTGAAAGGTTTCTCCACTTTAAAATTATGTCTTAGAATATTTGAATAAAGTAGGACTCATTCTTTGAAGGTTCATGAGTGCTCACTGTAAAACACTTGGGACCCAGCTTACCTCTTAGTGGATGCTCTGTGACAACAGTTTTGTGGTTATTTATCTGTTTAGGTTTTTTACCTCTATTTAATTTCACTTTGATCACATAATTTTTCCTAGAAAGCCAGCTAGCTCATATAGATGTCCAAATTTGTTTGCATAGTTATTCATAGCACAACCTTTTAATTTACAATCATACATAGACACAACTTCTAGATAGTTGTTGTCTGTTCCCTTTTTCCATTTTCCTCTTTTTTAATTTTTTATTGAGACAGCATCTCACTCTGTTGCCCAGGCTGGAGTGCAATAGTGTAATCTCTGCTCACTGCAGCCTCCGCCTCCCGGGTTCAAGCAAGTCTCATGCCTCAGCCTCCCGAGTAGCTGTGACTACAGGCTTGAGCCACCATGCCTGGCTAACTTTTTGTATTTTTACTGGAGACAAGGTTTCACCATCCTGCCCGGGCTGGTCTTGAGCTCCTGGGCTCAAGCAATCCACCTGCCTTGGTCTCCCAAAGTGCTGGGATTATAGGTGTGAGGCCACTACACCTGGGCCGTTTTCCTCTTTTTGTATTGGTCAGATTTCCTAAGTTTTAGTTTATCTGATTCATCTTTTAGAAGAATTAAATTTTGCTTTTGTTTATAACTTTTGTTCTTTTCTGTTTTAATTTATGCTTTCATTTTTAAATTCTCTTTCCACTTTCTTTAGGCTTTTTTTTTTTCTTTTTCTTTTAATGGGACCACAGAGTAAGTCTGGCCTAAAGGGTTCTGTTGTATGGACTTCATCTTTGTCAAATGCATGTTTATCTGTTATTGAGGACTCTTGCTTTTTTGTGTTTCGGTTTTCTAGGGTCTGAGTGATGAGCTAATGCCATTTTGACTTGTTTTTATGGTTTACTTGCCTCCGATGAGGTAATAATTCAGGCCTGCTATTTGCCCCCTTCAGAACAAGTGAATTATTGGATCCCCTGTGTTTCTGCTTGATGTTGTTAGCATTGTCTTAGATCCATAGATTACTCATTATCTGTCAGATGGGAAAGAAGCCTGGCTTTCTCTGTGTTTTAGCTGCTCCCCACATCTCAGTAGAGCCCAGTGCCCCCAGCATTTGCAGTCTGGGCTGCTTTGGGCTTGTTGGACACACCCCAGGGCAGCCAACCCAAATGCCTTCATGTTCCTATGAGCTGCTGCTTCCATCTCCACCCATCATGGCGGGGAGAAGGCCATGTGGGCAGGGTGCCCTCTGCTGGTGGCCCATTTGTCTGTGTATTTGTCTGTGCTTGGCATCCCCTTGGTCACAGTCACAGCAGCCAACACCTTGGTGGTCCTGGTTTGCCCCACTGCCGAACCTTGCATGTCCTCTACTCCCCACTGACAATCAAGCTTTCAAATTAGTGTGCGTGTAAAGGGGTTTCAAGAACATTTTCTCCTTATTAGGTAACCTCGATAACCTGAAGTAACTTCGGTGACATGGGTTAGATTCTTCTTAGTTCTTTTTTCAGTTGTGGCCCAGGTGGAGCCAGTAGACAGACAACCT
>NW_012104366.1:353700-355695 GCF_000951045.1 Mandrillus leucophaeus | reverse complement strand
AGCCAGGATGGTCTCAATCTCCTGACCTCGTGATCCGCCCGTCTCGGCCTCCCAAAGTGCTGGGATTACAGGCTTGAGCCACCGCGCCCGGCCAGAAATGCTCTTATAATGGAAACCTACATAGTGAAAATTGGTATTTTGCTACAATGGGGAGTTTTCATTATTAATCAACTATGTAGTTGTAACTCTTCACAAAGGCTATTCTGGATATCCTTTGTTATAATAAAATCATTAAGAAAATATATTTGAGGCCCCAACTGTGGGTCTCAATGCAATTTTAAATTTGCAGCAGCATTTATTGTGTGTCTGCTATGAACCCAGCCTCATAGTTTATAAAAGGATGCAAGAATACTTAGAAGTACGTGTGTGTGTGTGTGTGTGTGTGTGTGTGTGTGAGTGAGTGAATAGTGATATAGCACCCGCCATGTACCAGACACTATTCCAACTGCTTTCAGATACTAACTAACTCAATCTCACTACACCCATCTTATAAATGAGGACATGGGGGCTTAGAGAGATTAAGAAGCCTGCTTAAGTTGCACTGCTACTAATTAGTGGTACTGGGATTCAGAACTGGGCAGTCTGGCTCAGGTTAGCCTCAGTTGCTTGTCATTCCACAGACATTTATTGAGTACTTTTTATAGGCAAGGGATTGAATTTGGTCATTTCTAAGATTCATTCATTCATGAAATACTTACTGAGAACCTACCATGGGCTGGAGTAGCATGGTCTCTCCTCTTAGGGAATTTGTAGACTAGTGGGGAAATCAGTCAGTCAATAAATATATAATGTATTTTCAAACAGTGGTAAGTCCTGTAAAGAAAATAAAGCCAGAGAAGGGGCTAGAGAGGGATGGAGGGATGCAGAGTTATTTTAGATTTTATGAGCTGAGGGGACGTCTCTGAGTAGGTGTCATTTGAGGAGAAACCTGTCTGAGGAGAGAGGCCAGCCATGGGGGGGATCTGGAGGGAGAAGTGTGCTCCAGGTAGAGGGAGCAGCAAGTGCAAAGGTCCTGATGTCAGAATGAGCCGGCACGGTGCGTGGGCCAGTTACGGAAGACCGTTGTTTCTAGAGCTGGGGAGAGGGTTGGTGGTGAGATCAGAGAACAGGGTAAGGGCCAGGTCATTTTGGCTCTTGCAGGTTATGGGAGGGAGTTTCGATTTTCTTCTGAATGTCAGGGGATATCTTTGGGACTTTTGAGTAGGGGAGTGATGTGTTTTGATTTATGATTATTATTTTTTTTAGAGACAGGGTCTTGTTGTGTTGCCCAAGCAGTAGTATAGTGGCACGGTCACAGCTTATTGCAGCCTCGGTCTTCCGGGCTCAAGAGATCCTTCCGCCTCAGCCTCCCAAGTATCCGGGACCACCAGCGAGTGCCACCATGCCTGACTAATTTTTAAAATTTTTGTAGAGACAGGGTCTCTTCATGTTTCCTAGGCTGGTCTCGAACTCCTGGGCTCAAGCGATCCTCCCACTGCCTCATTCCCCCAAAGTGCTGGGATAACAGGCATGAGCCACTGCGCTTGGCCTGATTTAAATTTTTAAAGGAGAACTCTGGCTGCAGCATGGAGAACAGACTGTGGGGTGGCAGAAACAAAGCAGGAGGCTTTTGTGTTGAGCCAAGGAATTCCCTCTCCTGGAGGGAACTGTTGGTCATAATGGTGATAAAAGTTGGTCGTAAAGGTGCTGCCACCACCCAATACCTGCTCTTGAGCTCAAATCTCTGTGTCGCAAACCGCACTGCGGGAGGATGCTGATGGAGAAGCAGCCTGTGTCATTCAGTTTGCCTCACCCTCTGCCCTGGCCTCGTGAGATGCACATGCTTTCCCTCCACATTCATTGCTCATGGGGACCCTATCTTGAAGGGAGTCATTTTGGGATAAACTTTTATTAAGACCCTAAGGAAAAAAAAGTTAACTTTCCCTGACTGGCTTTAAAAACAGAAGCTTCGGTCCAGCACGGTGGCTCACGCCTATAATCCCAGCTCTTTGGAAG
>NW_012104366.1:350292-351915 GCF_000951045.1 Mandrillus leucophaeus | reverse complement strand
CCCGGCTAATTTTTTGTATTTTTAGTAGAGATGGGGTTTCACCGAGTTAGCCAGGATGGTCTCTATCTCCCAACCTCGGCCTCCCAAAGTGCTGGGATTACAGGCATGAGCCACTGCACCCGGCCATGAATTCTTTTCTTTTGTGCAGTGTCTATCCACTGACAGAGCTGTTCTGAGGCCTGGTGTGCTAGTGTTGATAAAATGTAAAGGAGGGCCCCTGTGAGGCCTAGCGTGGCATCCTGCCTGAGGTCAGTGTTTAAATGTTAACTGAAATGACCAAGACATGATGTTTACCCTGGAGTTCCAGAGAAGACGCTGTCCCTGTACAAATCCCCAGACACTAGGGTGTGGACACCGTGTGTCCTGTAGTACCAGTACATTGCAAAAGCAGTCCCATCAGTGGCTGCTGCTGTAGTTGGGCTCTGCAGTCATGTCCACACTGAGAGGGGCTGCTGAAGGTGTGACGTCCCAGCTGATGAGCTTGTCCATCTGCCTTGTAGTCAGAAGCATAGCAATAGAGAAGTGGAGGGGGTAGGTCTATTGCCATGAGTACCTTCTGTGAAAATGGTACCCTTTTAGTAATTACAGTTTTTTTGATATTACATAAGTATGTGATTAAATGATCTGTGGTCAGTGGAAATGGGAGTTGAAGGTGCCTTTTCTGTGTACTTTCCATTACTCCCCAAGTTGGGTGACATCACCCTTGACTCCAGGCCATGCTTCTTCCCTCTGCCGTGTCCCATTGCTCTTCCCAGATGTCCCATCATCAGCTAGAGCTCATGGATGTGACTGCTAGGTTAACCTCTAATTTCCTGTACGTTCTCTTACGTGGTGGCTAGGTCATAACTCACCTGCAGAGCTCCAAGAGGAGAGAATATGAGGAAAGCACCCTCTGCTCCTCAGCCTGTGATCTGATGGCCCACAGGTCACCAAGGCTCTTCCCAAGATGTCATGTCACTTTCTTGCCATATTCTTTAGTCTCTGTCTCCCAGTTATTCCAGGGTGACATTCAGAGGCCTTGACATCTGCTGCTAGGCAGGGCTCTGTTCTGTTACCAAACCTTCAAACTAAACAAGATAACTAACTAGGCCTTGTCAGTTTCACAGCCATTTTTTTTTTAATATTGTAGGGACATAATTTATTAATTGGCTTCCTCCTAAGACCTAAAGAGTGAGGTCTGTAATTTTAAAAACCTATCCTTCCCTTCCTTTCCTGGCATTTGCCCCAGTGACCACCCTCCTACCCACTACTCTCTTTTAAAAACATTGTGGAAAATTTTAAGCATATAGAAAAGGGAGGAGAATTGTATAATGAACTTGCAAGTACCAGCTTCAACAGTGATCAACTTGGGCATCTTGTATCATTTATATCCCCACCTACTCATCCTTAATTATTTTGAAGCAAATGCCATTTCATTTGATTCATAAATATTTTAGTATATAATTTTAAAAGATGAAGATTTTGTAAAATCATACTTCCATTATCATACCCAGTGATTCCTTAATATCGATATTCAGATTTCCCTAAATATCTCAAAATCTTTATCTTTTTGTATCTTGTTTTAATGGAATTGGTTGATCTCTTAAGTTTCTTTACATCTATAGGTGCTTGCTCTCTCTTTTC
>NW_012104366.1:345426-346805 GCF_000951045.1 Mandrillus leucophaeus | reverse complement strand
GACAGAGGTATATCACGAGGTCAGCAGTTCAAGACCAGCCTGGCCAATATGGTGAAACCCTGTCTCTACTAAAAATACAAAAATTAGCAGGGTTTGGTGGTATGCACCTGTAGTCCCAGCTACTTGGGAGGCTGAGGCAGGAGAATTGCTTGAACCCAGAAAGCAGAGGTTGCGCTGAGCCAAGATCGCGCCACTGCACTCTAGCCTGGGCGACAGAACAAGACTCTGCCTTGAAATAACAACAACAAAAACCCTAGAAGCTTCATATTTACTTAAAGGATTTATGGCCAGAGAATAGACATGAGAGACAGCTTAGGGATGGAAAAAGACACACAAGAGAGATTCAGCATGGGAAGAAACCCTGGCCTAAGAACCAGACACCTAGGTTCAACCTTTGGCACAGCACATGCTAGTGTCTGTACATCTGGGCGAGTTACTTAACTTTTTTGAGTCTGCTTCCATGTCAACAGAGATGATACCCGTATTGCTAACCTCACGAGGCTGTCATGGGGTATGGTGAAGCAAGCACTGTGTATGGCTGTGCCATCTCCATCTAAGGTGGCAGTGTCACTGCTTAGGAGATAACAGACCCCGGTAGCCTGTCTGCTATTCTCATGTCTCAAGTAACATTCCAAGGAACACGCTGGAATGAGGACTGGGGGGGTTTTCCATGGTTGCGTAGTCCTAGGAGGGAAGAATCTGGAGTATGTGACATGATCTGATTGATTGACTCTCCCCTCCCTCACCCCCAACAACTGGTTCGAGAACTAACTTCATACTGTCTGGCCAAGACATTTCAGATCTTTATGTGGGCTGTTCCTGGAAGGTTATTGGCTGAGGTTCCCAGGGCAAATGTGAGGGGAGTTGGCTTGAAGTCACTACCCAACCTGGGAGACAGATAATCACACACACCCTGACAATACAGTCACACACACACGCACAGACACACATGCTGAGCAAGGCACAGTTGCAGTCACTGGGGACTCACAGTGTTTGTGGATAAGTCTGATATATAAATAAATGATTAAAACTACAAAATGCTTCAGTGGAGATGTCTTCAAAGTATTGAGAAGGATGTGAGTAATTCTACCAGGGAGTGGGTCAAGGAAAGTGTTAAAGGAGAGGGGATTCAAGCAGATTTCTGGAAGATATTTGGAGATGCTATGTACAACAGATGGGGGACTTTTCCAGCAAAGATAAGGGGCATGCAACCGCTGGGTGATTCCTAGGAACTGGTCCCTTGGATGTGGAAGGTGGTGGTAAGAAAGGAGGCTGCTGAGATCAGGCCAGGCCGGATTGTGGGAAACCACTGTCTGAGCTGATTTTGGCATCTCTGCCTTAAGATTGTGAATTCTTTTCTTTTCCTTTTTTTTTTTTTT
>NW_012104366.1:330985-339868 GCF_000951045.1 Mandrillus leucophaeus | reverse complement strand
GGGTAGAAACAGAGTATACTCATAGGGATCTTTCCTTGTTGAGGTTTGATGATGGTGGGGCTATTATGTTCTCTGCCCTTGAACTACTTGCTCATGTTGGTTTCTCCAGCACCTCCTAAAAGATGAATTGGCATGAAATTGATTCAAAGCACTACCATAGTTTGTTTCTCTTGGTCGTAAAAGATTCGTTCACTCAAGAAACCACTGAGTAAGGAGAGGCTCAGGTGTTTCAAAAGTTATTTTTGGATTTTAGAAGTGTTTATCGGTTTGGCTAAACCAGCTGCTTTTGCTGATATTCTCCTGTGTGTGTTTTCATTTAATTTTAAGGTACTCTTTTCTTCTTTTAGGATCTCATTTTGCCCAACGGTGGTACTCCAGCAGGTACTTCAAGTCCCGCTTCTTCATCTTCCCTTCTCAACAGACTTCAGCTTGATGATGACATTGATGGTGAGACTAGAGATCTCTTCGTTATAGTCGATGATCCCAAGAAGCATGTGTGTACGATGGAGACCTACATCACCTATAGGATCACCACCAAAGTAGGTCCCTGTGTTACAGAATGCCTGTGTTGAGTGGTCTCAGGGAATTGGGGTCTACCTCAGTGAATTTTGCCTTTGCTCTCCCTCTCATTGTACAACTCTGTTCACCTTGATCACACTTGTGGGTGTGGCTTTTTGAGAGAATAGGTGTAATTCAGATGAAAGGATTATATATAATAGTTTTTTAAATCTTAGAATGAGGAAGAAATTATGACTAAGATTTTTCAAATAAACATTTAATCCCTATACTTGCACTTATTTTTTACCATGATACTATTTAACATATTAATATCATATTACTTCTGAAATTTATGAATCATTGTATCAACCTAAATCACTGTGATGAGACCATGAATAAAATTTGGCCTAGGTGGGATAGATGGTAGCAGGAGGAGGAATAATGGGAAGACAGGAACTAATACTTACTGTCTTTCTGGTATGTGTCAAATAGGTAATGGGCAGGTGTTGAGATTTAATTGATTAATTAACTTAAGGTCATAACAGTTTTTTTGTGGGTTTCTTTTTCTGTTTTTTGTTGAGACAGAGTCTTGCTCTGTTGCCCAGGCCAGAGTGCAGTGGTGTGATCTCAGCGCACTGCAACTTCCATCTCCAGGGTTCAAGCAATTCTCTTACCTCAGCCTCCTGAGTAGCTGGGATTATAGGCGTGTGCCACTATGCCCAGCTACTTTTTGTACTTTTAGTAGAGACAGGGTTTCACCTTATTGGCCAGGCTGGTCTCGAACTCCTGACCTCAGTTGATCCACCCACCTCGGCCTCCCAAAGTGCTGGGATTACAGGCGTGAGCCACCGCGCCCAGCCAAGATCATAACAGTCTTAAAACTTATATCCTTTAGTTACAGTTTTTCAGTTGAGGAAATGGAGGTAGAAAGTTCAAATAACTTGCTCAAAGTTACAAAGTTGGTAACCAGGATTCTAATTTGAATTTGTAGGACTGTACAGCCTATATTTTAATTTTTTAAAACCATACTCTTTACATAATTCCACTTATAAAAGAATAATTTTAATGTATCATTTGTTACTTATGAAAATTATTTTTTGAATATTGTTTTAGTCTTGGAACAAGGTTTCCCAATCTTGGCAGTATTAACCCTTTGGACTGAAGAATTCTTTGCTGTGGGGGCTGTCCTGTAGAGTGTTTATTAGTAGCCCTGTCCTCTACCCTTGAGATGGCAGGAGTGTCCTTCTCTTGGTCCCCAGTTTTGACAACCAAAAATGTCTCCAGACATTGCCAAATGTTCCCTGGGGGACAAGATTGCCACCCCACCGCCCCCATCAGTTGAAAGCCACATATTTAGAGGAAGAATGACAATATTGACATTACTAGGGAGAGAATTCATATTATCACTTTATGTTTTGGGATAAAAAGTGTTTAGTAGGCCAGGCGCAGTGGCTCACGCCTATAATCCCAGCACTTTGGGAGGCCGAGGCGGGTGGATCACCTGAGGTCAGCCTGAACAACATGAGAAACCCCATCTCTACTAAAAAAAAAAAAAACAAAATTAGCCGGGCTTGGTGGTGCATGCCTGTAATCCCAGCTACTCTGGAGGCTGAGGCAGAAGAATTGCTTGAACCTGGGAGGCGGAAGTTGTGGTGAGCCGAGATTGTGCCATTGCACTCCAGCCTCGGCAACAAGAGTGAAACTCCTTCTCAAAAAAAAAAAAAAAAAAAAAAAAAAAATGTGTTTAGTCAGGAAGCTATCCTATTTCTTGGTATCCCACCCCCCAACAAGTCACATAACAAAGAATGATTTACAGATATTTTTGGAACTTTTAATAGATGATGTCTTTATGGATGGCATTAAGAGGAGCTCTGATGAGCATGTCTCTCGTCTTTTACTGTGTCTTTTTTCTTTTTCATTGTAGAAAAAAATTATTTTTGAAAGTTTTGTAAGTTCTGTACCTTTTATTCTTTGGGAAGACAAGCAGGGAATAAAATACTCAAGTTGTGTTTCTTCATCTCTTATTGGATGAAAATTTTATATTTGTAAAAAAATAAAAGAAGCAATGCTGAAGGCCATATACAGAATGGAAGCAGGGAGCCTCCCTCAGCCCTGCTTACTTAGCTTGTCCTTCTTGCCAAAAGCAGCCATGGCTAAAATTTGCTGTGTGTCCTTCTAGTCATTTTTCTTTGCATTTGTATTCACACGCATGTATAGTTAGAATGTATATAATTCAGATTTCGGTGTAATATTGCTTTCCAACGTTCCCTTCCATTTTATAGTGTTTTTGAAGACCTTTCTGTGTTCTATATGACCATGTCTAGCTTACTCTTTCAATCTCTGCCTAGTTATTTATGCAATAATTATATAGTATCTTTTCTCGATGGACATTTAAGCCTTCTCCAGTTTTTTGATGTTACTACTCTGTCTTTTCTTTTCTTTTTCTTTTTTTTTTTTTTGAGACAGAGTCTGCCTCTGTTGTCCGGGCTAGGATACAGTGGCACGATCTCAGCTCACTGCAACCTCCGCCCTCTGGGTTGAAGTGGATTCTCCTGCCTCAGCCTCCCGAGTAGCTGGGACTACAGGTGTGTGCCACCATGCCTGGTTAATTTTTGTATTTTTAGTAGAGATGAGGTTTTACTATGTTGGCCAGCCTGGTCTTGAACTCCTGCTGTGAGGTGATCTGCCTGCCTGGGCCTCCCAAAGTGCTGGGATTACAAGCATGAGCCACTGTGTCCATCTGCTACCCTGTTTTCTGCACCAGGTTTGCATGTAAAGCTTTGTCTATGTACGTGTGCACACGCACAGTCTTACCCCACTAAACCACTGGGCGCCTAGCCCAGACGTTGGGCTAGATGCTTACATATGTTACTTCCTCAGAGGATCTAGGTTAATATACATATTTCCAGGAATTATATCCATTTGTTTATTTTTTTCTAGGGTGGCCTTATTTTTTACCCTGTAGTCAGTGAAAGGTAAGCCTGTTTTTTTTTGAGTTGGTACTGTAAACAGCCAAATGACAAAGTGACCGCCTTGCTGGCACAGCAGTGCTTGCCCACTGTGACATTTTCCCTTGGCTTCTTGGTTCTTCTGCCCCAGAATGCAAATACTGCAGGACTGCCGTTAACTGATTCAGAGGCCAACGCGCAGCTGCAACTCACCAGTCTTTCCTGTGCTTCTTCTCTTTCCTTCCCTATCTTTTTTCCCTCTCTGTTCTTATTTCTGTCCCTTCTCCTGGGCTTGATTTCCTGTAAGTCATTAAATGCCTTAGAGTAACGTTTTCCAAGTTCTAGCAGCACATTTTCACTTGGCTGTGATGCCGGCACCTCAAGATAATCTTGTTGCAGAACTGAGTTTTACTTTTTATCATTTCTTTCACTTCTGATCTCAAACGAGAGTTGTCTTCTTTTCCTGTTTCTAATAGTGACGCCGGGTTTATATTTTGGTGGTGCATTCAGAGGCTTCTTTCTGAAGTTGTATTGAAGGATATCGTAGGGGTGTGTGAGAATGAGAGAAAGAGGACAAATAGGAGGAACATGGGATCCCAACACGTGACCCTGTCCCGGGCCTTCCACTTCTGCTGAGGTCCTCAAACAAAGTTAATGGTCAGAGGACAAGGTTGTACAAATGCTTTGCTTTATTACCTTAAGGCTTTGATGCTCTAGTCCTAATTCAGATTCCTGATGACCCGGATTGGACAAAGTACAGAGCTCTTTTCGCCTGAGCTAAAATGAGTGAGGGCTGACAGCCAATGTAGGCAAAGAATTATCCACCCAAATCGAAGGTACCAGTATCTTCTTTCCCCAGTGGTGGAGAGCCAGTTTAGGCCTTCTTAGGGCAGGCAGCTTCTGGCTCTTTTTTTCTGCAGACTCCAAGAAAGTAACATCATAACAGCAGCTAGTTATTGGACACTTACCATGCACTGTACTTTTTTGCAGTTGAAACTTTTATTTTTATGTTATATAAGTAATGTATGTTCATTATAGAAAAAAAAAAGTGCAAGTAACCTAAAACAATAAAAGAATGCCTATAAGCTCACCAGCAGTAAATAATCGTTGGTGACTTTCTATACTACTTTTCTTCATCCAGTTACAAAAATTGAGTGTTTTGTATACTGCCAATTCACTTAATCCATTGTGAACATCTTTCTATGTTGGAAATGCCAGTAAGCATGCTTTTATTCTTTTGTTTATAAGAGTGCAGTAGTGTTCCATTGTATGGATGTGCCCTCATTTATTTTGTGCTAAATGCTTTACGTATATTATCAGTGAATCTTCACACTCAGTGAAGTAGATATAAATACTGTTATCTTACAAATGAGAAAATTGAGAGACAGAGATGTTAAGAAAATTGCTCAAAGACATACAACTCATGGGTGGTGGAGCTAGAACTTGAGTCCAGGTCTCTCTGATTCTAGAGATAATAAATATTAATAATCTTGCCCAAAAGACATGATTTTCTTTCTTTCTTTCTTTTTTTTTTTTTAAGACAGTCTTGCTCTGTTGCCCAGGCTGGAGTGCGGTGGTATGACCTCTGCTCACTGCAGCCTCTGCCTCCCGGGTTCAAGTGATTCTCCTGCTTCAGCATCCTGAGTAGCTGGGATTACAGCACCATGCCTGGCTAATTTTTGTATTTTTAGTAGAGATGGCATTTCACCATTTTGGACAGGACTCCTGACCTCAGGTGATCTGTCTGCCTCGGTCTCCCAAAGTGCTGGGATTACAGATGTGAGCCACCGCGCCCAGCCCAAAAGACATTATTTTCAAGAGAGGGATGGCCCTGATAACCAACACTGTGGTCCAGTAGCGTGGCCTATGTGGTTGAAACTGACAATACAGAAATAGACTTGAGGGTGAGGAAACAGAGGCGAGCCTTCAACTCCCTTCAAGGGTTATTATTTTCTTGTGTTTAGCCTCATTACCAGTGGAGTATTAAAAAAAAAGCCATAACACCCCAACTAGTTCCTCTTTCTAAATGCCTCAGTGGTCAACAGAGTCTAAATGCTGCTTAGAGGCTGAATTACATACAGTGCAAAGTGGACGTTAGTTTAATGACAACAGTTATTGCTGACTGTGGTGTGAGCAGTTTCATTGGTGTAGTGATGCAGAACCCAAGTAGGTTAGAGTGAGTGAGGGATGAGAGAGAAGACAAGAGTGTTAGGATTTAGGCAATGAAAGCGAGCATAGAGAGCAGTGGTCAGAAATGGGTGTGGGTTTGAGGGAGAGGGAGGCTTTTTTTTTTTTTTTTGGTGGGGGCTGCTGCTGTTTTTAAGGATGAAAGAGACTTGTTTAAGTGCCAGTTGCCCAGTATTGGTAGAGAAGAAGGCATTAGGTTGAAGATTGGAGAGTAGGATGGAGGCTCCCAGGAAGGCGGAGGAAGCTAGAGTTGCCACTGAAGGGGCGGTGTACTTTTTCCATTGTTTGTGGAGAAGGAAGGGAAGTTTGTTTTGTGGCAGGAAGTTAAGGGCTTCTTTGCTTATATCTGCAGTTTTCTCTCTGAGTAGATGATGAAGTCTTCTAAGGGTGGGGGTGGTTTGAATTGGGGATTAGAAATTTTCCAAACTTTTATGGGCTTTTTAATAACTGATTCGGACAATGTGGGAGTGAGCTGACTTAAGGGAGTATGAAAAGAGTGCCTGGCAGTGTTGGAGGGTCTCGTTGTAGAATGTATCGTGTCTGTCCATGTGTTTGCTTGATTTTGTTTCTCCTCCAGCAGTGTGCCCACATGCCCAGGTCTGGTAGGGCAAGTGAATGGGCAGTGTGGAGGTAACGTTTAGATATTGCTGTAAGTAAGTGATTGAAGTTCTGGGCCATGGAACAGATGCTGAGTGAAGAAGGAAGGAAGACAAGACACGAATGGATGGAATGTCTAGGAACTTTAGGTCCCAAGAGGCTGAGAAGCCAGGGATTTTGGGAAGTGGAAGAGCGTGAAATATAAGGGATGCCGTTTAGAGGGAGATGTGTGGGCTTCTGCCTGGTGACAGTCTGGGGAGAGGCTGTGGAATGGAAGGAGACATTGCTTGCTTAGAGGCTGGTGTTGTGTGTGTGAGCCACCTGGATCTCGAGGCACCTAGGTTGTGGAAGGACTTGGAAAGGAAGCCTGAGAGCCAGTTGCTTGAATCTTCAGGGCATCAGGAGAAATGGCAGAGCTGTCAGTGGATGACAGCTGTGTGGAGAGATAGAGGAAGTGTGTCACTGGATGGCACGAACCTCAGAAGGGTTTTCACAGGGTGGGGGAGGAATGGTGGTCCGCGGCTGTGTGGAACGAGGAGCATGTCAGCAGCAGCTCCTGGCCTTGTGGGCTGGGTGAGGCTTGTGGAATGCGAGCAGCTCACAGCGGGACCGATGGCAGGGAGGCCCCATTCTCAGGGAGAGCCAGGTTTCAGAATTTGAATGGGCAGAAGAACGACAGGACTTTATTAACTATGGCGTGGGTCTTCCAGAGAGCTTGGCAGAAAGATCTGAGAGGAATGAGATAAGTGGAAGTCCATGTCGGAAGAAAGGAAGGCAGAGGAGCATGAAGATGAAGAGCTGGAAGCCTCTATAATTGTCATTCTCAGGGCAGTGGGGTTTTGAGGCAGAATGGGACTAACTGGTTTTTGTTTGATAAGGGAAGAGATCCCTTTGTTGGGAGATGGGGGTTGCCTAGAATTCTTTTTTTTTTTTTCGGAGTCTCGCTCTGTCACCCAGGCTGGAGTGCAGTGGCGTGATCTGGGCTCACTGCAAGCTCTGCCCACCACGTTCACACCTTTCTCCTGCCTCAGCCTCCTGAGCAGCTGGGACTACAGGCGCCCGCCACCACGCCCGGCTAATTTTTGTATTTTTTTAGTAGAGACGGGGTTTCACTGTGTTAGCCAGGATGGTCTCGATCTCCTGATCTCGTGATCTGCCCGCCTCAGCCTCCCAAAGTGCTGGGATTATAGGCGTGAGCCACCGCACCTGGCCAACCTACAATTCTTAAGACCCAGCTGTGGCCTGGGCAGATGGCACTTCTGATAAAGACCACGTCTCTCTGGAGTGAGTCACTTGTAAATTTTGGATCAAATGGACGTTCTTCAGAAAGACCCTGGGCCACAGTTGTTGAGCACGTCAGCTCTTGGGGCATAACGGGAGACCTTATGTGATAGGGTGAGTGAGGCCCAATAGATGGGGTGCCCTGCTGGGTGACCGATTAGACTGTGATTCTGTGCTGGGTCTTCTAAAATGTTGAACTTCCAAAGGAAAAAAAAAATGCCAGGGATGTCTGGAGCTGACCAGGGACGTATTCACGTGGAGTGATGGTGTTACACTTCCAGCTTCGCAAAAATGAGTCTTCTGGACTATGACTCTTGTGCTTGGTCACCTGTTCTTAGACCTGACTGGACGTGTTTGTCCATGACCTTGTGATCTTTGGACATTCTGCATTGTGGACACACGATGTGGAAAGACATAGAACAAAATGATGCAGTGGTTGTCTCTGATTATGGAATTGTGTGCGTATGCTTTTTGTTCTTTTTTTTTTGTTTTTTTTTGAGACGGAGTCTTGCACTCACCCAGACTGGAGTACAGTGGCGCAATCTCGGCTCACTGCAACCTCCGCCTCCCAGATTCAAGCGATTCTCCTGCCTCAGCCTCTCAAGTAGCTGGGACTACAGGCGTGGACCACTGCACCTGGCTAATTTTTGTTTTTTTAGTACAGATGGGGTTTCACTATGTTGGCCAGGCTGGTCTTGAACTCCTGACTCAGTGATCTTCCTGCCTCCGTCTCCCAAAGTATTGGGATTACAGGCATGAGCCACCACGTCTGGCCTTGAGCATCCATTTCATGATAACTTTTTACCTTATTGCTTTCCAAAGCATCAAGCAAGGTTTTCTTGCTGTGTTAAGCTCCTGATGTCCTTAAAGGAGCTTTTAAAAAATGAGCATTGTGTGTGTGTGAGACTATAAAAATGTTGTATGAGAATGGTATAAAATTTGGAAATAAGGGTGAATATAAAGAGAACAGTTCTCATTATCAGCTTTAAATTTGTCTTCTAAATTTTTAATATCCAGATATTAGCGTAAATGAAATCCTTATGTACAATTAATTTTGTATCTTCTGATTTTCCCTTAAAACAACAGGCTGGACATGGTGGCTCATGCCTATAATCCCAGCACTTTGGGAAGCTGAGGTGGGTGGATCACTTGAGGTCAGGAATTTGAGACCAGCCTGGTCAACATGGTGAAACCCCATCTCTACTAAAAATACAAAAATTATCTGGGTGTGGTGGTGGGCACCTGTAGTCCCAGCTACTTGGGAGGGTGAGGCAGGAGAATTACTTGAACCTGGGAGGTGGAGGTTGCAGTGAGCCAAGATCATGCCACTATACTCTAGTCTGGTCAACAGAGTGAGACTGTCTCAAACCCA
>NW_012104366.1:321234-329875 GCF_000951045.1 Mandrillus leucophaeus | reverse complement strand
TATTTACTTTTTTTTTTTTTTTAAGAGACAGAGTCTCGCTCTGTCGCCCGGGCTGGAGTGCAGTGGTGCGATCTTGACTCACTGCATCCTCTGCCTCCCAGATACAAGCAGTTCTCTTGCCTCAGCCTCCCAAGTAGAGTAGCTGAGACTACAGGTGCACACCACCTGGCTTGGCTAATTTTTGTATTTTTAGTAGAGACAGGGTTTCACCATGTTGGCCAGGCTGGTCTTGAACTCCTGACTTCAAGTGATTCGCCTGCCTCAGCCTCCTAAGTGCTGGGATTACAGGCATGAGCCACCACACCTGGCTCTTATCTAAATTAAAAAAAAAAAAAAAAGTCTTACCAACAAAATTACTGACAACCATAGAATAAATATGCCATAATTTCATTAATAGCTTTTTATTGTTGAATATTTAGGTTGCTTTGATTCTTCGCTGATTTAAATAATATTGCAATGAAGATCATTATGCAGATATCCTTGCCACAGTTTAGACATTATTTTCCAATGGTAGATTTCTAGAAGTAGAAAAGCATTAGATTAGATATAACTAAAAAGAAAATCATAGAGACTATAGGTGAATATTTTTATAAGCTTGCAGTGGGGATGGCCTTCTTATTGATGACCCCAAAAATAGCATAAAGGGAAAATATGGATGAAATCAACAATAAAACAATGGAAAGATTCTGTATCAGACAAACCATTTGGAAATTATGATAGGCAAATGGTAATAAAGAACTTATACAAATGAAAAAGACTTGACTCACAATTTTTATTTTTATTTTTATTTTTGTTGAGGTCTTACTCTGTGGCTCACACTGGAGTGCAGTGATGCAGTCTTGGCTAGCTGCAACCTCTACCTCCCAGGCTCAAGCGATCCTCCCACCTCAGCCTCCTGAGTAGCAGGGACCACAGATGCATGCCACCATGCCCGGCTAATTTTTGTAGTTTTTGTAGAGATAGGGTTTTGCCATGTTGCTCAGGCTGGTCTTGAACTCCTGGACTCAAGCTATCTCCCTGCCTCGGCCTCCCAAAGTGCTAGGATTACAGGCATGAGCCACTGCGCCTGGCTGGACTTACAGTTTTTAAAAAGACACCTCATAAAAGAAGAAAAATATTTTCTTCTTTTGGCCAATAAACATTTGAAAGGACGTTCAACCCCAGTAGTAATTAAAGAAACAACTGTAAACAAAGATGATGTGTTATTTTTCATTTAT
This sequence comes from Mandrillus leucophaeus, assembly GCF_000951045.1. Classification (NCBI taxonomy): domain Eukaryota; kingdom Metazoa; phylum Chordata; class Mammalia; order Primates; family Cercopithecidae; genus Mandrillus; species Mandrillus leucophaeus. The sequence goes on along the minus strand of NW_012104366.1, from coordinate 328,658 downwards.
CAGTCCACCAAAGATAACTAGTTCCTGATAATATGTGATAAGAATATACATTGCTGTATTTCTGAAAGTAGTTTGTCAATTAAAAAGTGTATGTACACTTTTTTCCAGCAATTCTATCTTTAGGAATTTATTTTAAGGGAATTATCAGGTGCTCAATGATGTTTCCAAAAGCATTGCTTATTAATGGAAAAATTGGAAACAACTTAAATGGGGATTTGGTTTAATCATCGTGTAACCATTCAGTGGAATACTATATTTGTGTTAAAAAGACTATGTGCATCTGAACTTACTGCTGTAGAAAGATGTCCAAGGTATGCTAAAGAGATACAGACAATGAGTAAATGAATATTCATAGAAAAAATATGGAAACATATAAGCCATGTTAATTGTGTTTTTCTCTATTTAGAGGAATTATGGCTGATCTTTTGTTTTCTATTTATTTGTCTCGAAGTTTTAAAATAAGTATAAACCTGAATAAATAGAAGGAAAAAAAATGCCTGTTCCCCAAAAGTGAAATTGGTTGTGGCAAAAATAAAACGTGTGTTCTATTGTGCTATCTTTTGTAGTTACCAAAAATGATTTCAAAGTTAGAGTAGAAATATTACATAAACTGTAATTTATGAAATGGATCTGAAAAACATAAGAGAAATGATTAATCGTGTAACTTTTTTTTTTTTTTTTTGAGACAATCTCTTGCTCTCTTGCCCAGGCTGGAGTGCAGTGGTGCAGTCTTGACTCACTGCAACCTCCACCTCTGGGGTTCAAGCAATTCTCGTGCCTCAGCCTCCTGAGTAGCTGGGATTGCAGGTACCTGCCACCACACCTGGCTAATTTTTGTATTTTTAATAGAGACGGGATTTCACCGTGTTGGCCAGGCTGATCTTGAACACGAAAATTAGCTGGATGTGGTGGTGCACGCCTGTATTCCCAGTTACTTTGGAGGCTGAGGCAGGAGAATCACTTGGACCTGGGAGGTGGTGGTTGCAGTGAGCCGAGATCACACCACTGTACTCCAGCCTGGATGACAGAGTGAGACTCCGTCTCAGAAAACCCTCCCCCAAAACAACAATGTCTTACACCCGATCTTGAACTCCCAACCCCAAATGATCCATTGGCCTTGGTGGATCCTGTAATCCCAAAGTGCTGGGATTACAGGTATGAGCCACCGCGCCCAGCCGATAATCGTGTAACATTTAAGAAGGCAAAAAGTAGAGCCTTGCATCAGTTTGGTTTACAATGAATATGAGTTGCTTTAATTTGTCACCTTTCAAAATATGCCTTTCATTAGCCCATAATCATTGACAGGTTCTCACATGGAGGCTGGTGGGGGAGGTGGGAGGTCTTGAACTTCCCTTCCAACTCTGTTTTTGTTTTTTTGAGACAGGGTCTCACTCTTTCGCCCAGGCTGAAGTGCAGTGGCACAGTCAGCTCACTGCAGTCTCGACCTCCTGGACTCAGACGATCCTCCCTCTGCAGCCTCTGAGTAGTAGGGACTGCAAGTATGCACTACCACACCTGGCTAATTTAAAACTTTTTTTTTTTTTTTTTTTTGCAGAGATGGGGTCTCGCTATGTTGTCCAGGCTGGTCTTAAACTCTAGGGCTCAAGCGATCCTCCTGCCTCGGCCTCCTGAGTAGCTGGGATTACAGGTGCACACCATCATGCCCGGCTAATTTTTAAAACTTTTTTTGCAGAGATGGGGTCTCGCTATGTTGTCCAGGCTGGTCTTAAACTCTAGGGCTCAAGCTGATCCTTCCTTCTTGGCCTCTTAAAGGGCAGGGATTACAGGCATGAGCCACCAAGCCCTGCCCTAACTCTCTTCTTACTGTTGAACCTAGGGCTCAAGGAGGCTTAGTGACAAGTCAGGGATCTGGTAGGGATGCAAGAACTGCATAGGCACGGAGTCCTTCCCACGCCGCCTGTGTGGTGCGGGGGTGGGAGTATCAGGCCACTTGTTCCCAATATTTCTGTCATGCTGTGCTTAAAAATTCGTCAACAATGACTTGCTGTCTGGATTTAAGTGTTGTCTTTTTTTTCTCTCTCCAATCCTACAAGGCTAATTCCTTTGGGAAAATCATCTGATAAGTCACAATTACCTACATTCAGTGAATGTCCCCACATTTCACCCTTGCAAGAACAGGGAATGTATTTCATAGGCATATGCTGGTGTTTGGGGCTTGAAGAGGGGAAACAATGCGGTTAGTTGGGGGTCAGTCCAAGACCGAGTCCTTGAACTTCATTTTGCTAAGACTGTGAACACAGGTTTTGGGAAGGATGAAATCATAATTTTTGATGCCAGAGCTGTTCACAGCTTTTTCTTTGATGAATGACTCTCATTCATGTGCTTAAAGATTTTCTTGGTGTTGTGAATTAAAACCGACTTTTGGCTTGAAAGAGGAAATTTATGAGATGTAGCTTGACCCATTTTTATCTTGTACTTTAATTTCTGAGAACCGTGACAGTCATGTAGTGTGTACCCTCATAGGGAAAAATGGCTTATCTGAGACATGATTTAATTTGGGCCAGTAAATGAGTAAAAATCTTGTTTTGGTATAAATCAACTTAATTTTATTTAACATTGATTTTCATTGTTGAAGTGCTGCAGTCACACTTCAGAAAACTTTAAAAATTGAGAAAAAGGGATGAGATTATTAATATTTTTCTGCAATACAATGGCATTTTTGTATTATTTCTAGATTTTTTCTTATCTAAAATGTAACAGTTTCAAGGTTCTGGTTCTGGCAGAATGTGGCAGATTAAGCAAAACCTTTTCTATTTTCATCTAGTCTGCTCTCGAAATGAGCAGTGATCTATTATCTTTACTTTTTGTTTATTTCCCCTTTGGCAAAACTTGTCAGCATATTTAGCAGAAGATGGAGACAGTTTCTTTTCACAGATTTGGATTTAGTAGCAATATCCTAAGTGGAATTTTTCTGCTAAAAGAAATTGTTAGAGTTAAGCTTGGAGGAAATGAATCAAATGTTTCTAAACAATTCTGGTAATAGTTGAAATCTATTTCCTGAGGGTAGGGGGAAAAAAAAACTGTGTTTTTTTTTTTTTTTTAAGACAGAGTCTCGCTCTGTCACCCAGGCTGGAGTGCAGTGGCGCAGTCTCGGAAAACTGGCATTTTTATTCCAGCTCCTTGAATTTTTAACTGGGCTCTGTGTCCCAGACTGGTCTATTCTATGTTGGTAAACTCTGCCGTTTGGCTGGTGTGTTTGGTGGCAGGAAAATATGATCTTGCCTAGTTTGGTTATTCTAAGAGAGCTTTTTTTCCTTCCTTTCAGCCAAGATATGCTATTCCCTTGTGCTTATTTTTTTTCCATTCTCTTCTTTGCAGAGTACTCGGGTGGAGTTTGACCTGCCAGAATATTCTGTTCGTCGAAGATACCAGGATTTTGACTGGTTGAGGAGCAAACTGGAAGAATCCCAGCCCACTCATCTCATTCCCGTAGGTAGTAAGTCACTGCAGCTTGTTTCTCACTTGTCCTGTGTTGTCTTTCCTGAAGGGGTTCACTCAACTCTCATCCCTTCTATTATCCCAGACTCACCCAGCAAATGTAGTAAAACATGTTAATGGACACTGTATATAATACTTCACCTATTAGGTTTTGGTTTCTGATTTGCTATGTAGTAAGCCAGTTTTGCGGCTGGCTGGGCTTTTCTTTAGGCACAGGAGCAGAAATCTAGTACAGAATCCATTTCAACCACAGTTTTTCATTTAAAAAGGAAACCACCTAACTCTATTTATTGAAGCAACGTGACATTTATCTACTCCAGTGCTTCCATCTGCACAGTTTTTAAAAAACAGAACCAGAGCAAAAGAAGTATAAATCTTTTTTTTTTTTTTTTGAGACAGAGTCTCACTCTCTTGACCAGGCTGGGGCGCAGTGGCATGATCTCAGCTCACTGCAACCTCTGCCTCCCGGGTTCAAGCGGATCACCTGCCCCAGCCTCCTGAGTAGCTGGGATTACAGGAGCCCGCCACCATGCCCGGCTAATTTTTGTATTTTTAGTAGAGACGGGGTTTTGCCATGTTGGCCAGGCTAGTCTCGAACTGCTGATCTCAGGTGATGCACCCGCCTCGGCCTCCCAAAGTCCTGGGATTACAGGTGTGAGCCACCGCATCTGGCCTCAACATTTATATTGAGTACTTTTTTGACTACTTTTGTTAAAACTAGAAATAATAATGGTTTAGCTGCCAGATGTTTCTTTGGGCCTTGGGGGCCTTAGAGCAGTTTGAGTCAAAACTCCTCAGAGGGGCTGATTTATCTTTCAGCAAAAACCTTTGTTGAATGTTAACTTCCTAGCACTACCAGCTTTCTGTTACCACTGCATCTCCCAGCCTTTTTTTCCCCATGGTTAGGAAAGGCTGTGTATGTTGTGAACACACTGGTAGCTTTCTCGGTTTTCAGGGTGAAAAGAGCCACGTTGCTAGTACTGTGATAGGAATGGTGGCTCTCACCTGGAACTCAGTTCTTTCTCAGGGCATCTCCTTTTTTCCCACATACCCTTTCTGCTCTCCGAGCCTGAAGTTTTGTTTTTTCTGTCTTCTAATCACTTAAAAACATGCCTGAAGAGGAAACAGTAGCTTTTAAACAGTTGGGAATATGCCTTAAAATAGAACCTTAAGGTGGCAAAATTGGCAGCTAGTGAATAATTTTTAAAAAACAAACTGCATTTTAGAACATTATCAGAATTCCGGAATTATTGTGAAGGTAGTAGAGAGAATTCTCAAATCTCATATCTGGTATTAACGTTTTATATTAGCGTGGCACATTTGTCACAATGAGCCAGTCATTATTATGAAATAAACACCATTATTAACTATCCCAAGTTCCTTTTTATTTTTCTTTCTTTCTTTCTTTTTATTTTGAGATGGAGTTTAGCTCTGTCACCCAGGCTGGAGTGCAGTGGTGTGATCTCGGCTCACTGCAACCTCTGCCTCCAGGGTTCAAGCCATTCTCCTGCCTCAGCTTCCCGAGTAGTTGGGATTACAGGTGTGCGCCACCACGCCCAGCTAATTTTTGTATTTTTACTAGAGATAGGATTTCACCATGTTGGCCAGGCTGGTCTCTAACCCCTGACCTCAGGTGATCCTCCCACCTCGACCTCCCAAAGTGCTGGGATTACAGGTGTGAGCCACCACGCCAGGCCCAAGTTCCTTTTTCTGTTCCTACCCAGGATCCCACATTTTATTTAGCAGTCATGTCTCCTTAGGCTCTTCTTGGTTGTGACAGTTTCTCAGGCTTTCCCTTTTTTGGATGACCATGACTGTTTTGAGGAATACTAGTCAGGAATTTTGTAGACTGTCCCTCAGTTGACATTTGTCTGATGGCTTTCCCAACTGGGGTAATGTGTTTGGGGAGGAAACCACAGAGGCGAGCTGCCACCCTCATCACCTCCTATCCAGGGCACATGCTGTCAACAGTGTGCATCACTATTGATGTGAACCGCCATCACCTGACTTGAGGTAGTGCTGGTCAGCTTTCTTCACTGTACCATTACTCTTTCTCCCTGCCTTTCTGTACTGTACTCTTTGGAAGAAAGTCACTGTTTATTTGTAGCCCACACCATGCATCAGGGAGCTGCCCTCCTGGCAGCTGGTGCCTATGAGGTTGGTACTGGAAGCTCAAAGGTAAGACAGTGACACCTGCTGGTGAAACGTAGTGTCTACTCTTCCATAGACACTAGAAGAGAATGGAAGAGTTTCCAGAATGCCCAAGGTGGATCCAGAATATCTTTAAGTGTGGTTTCTGATGGTCTGGAAAGAAGCAGAAAGAAGCTACTTTAGAAACAAGCAGAAACTTAATTTTTATCCATAAATTCTTGGTACTCACATATCTGGAGTGGAGAGAGATTTAATATGAGAGAGCCTCTCTGATTTAAGTATGAAAGTCAAACCAGAAACCAATCCCCTCATCTGCTACAAAGAATTTTATAGCAGCTTTGCTAGGAGGTGTCTTTGTTATTTAAGCATCATCTTCGGAAGGAAGAGAGGGTGGGTTGAGAAGGTTATAAGGAAGACAAAGGACTCCTGCCTTGGGGAACTTATCAGTTGGAGACCCAGTAAAGATGCAGAAATGTTCATTTCCCTTTTAAAAAAAGGATTTATTGAGATTTAATCTGTATAACATATAATTCATCCATTTAAAATGTACAGTTCAAAGGGTTTTAGTATATTCATAAAATTGGACACCCGTCAGCATTATCCATTTTAGAATCTTTTCATCACCCCCAAAAAGAAACCTCACATCCCTTAGCTGTCACTTACAAACACTGTATATCCCCCAGCCCCTGGCAACCACTCATGTACTTTCTACAGATTTGCCTATTCTGGACATTTCATGTAAGTGAAATGATACACAACGTGATTTTTTTGTTATTGGGTTTTTTCACTTAGCATACTTTCAAGGTTCATCCATGTTGTAGCATATATTAATATTTCATTAATTTGTATCGTCATATAATATTCCAGTTTATGGATATTACCACATTTTGTCTATTCACCCTTGATGGACGTTTTGGTTGTTTCACCTTTTGGCTATTATGAGTAATGTTGCCCTGAACATTCATGTACAAGTTTTTCTGTGGACATGTTCTCATTTTTTGGGGGGTGTATTCCTAGGAGTGTAATTGTTGAATCACACATAACTCTATAATTGGCCTTTTGAAGAACTGCCAGACTGTTTTCAGAAGTGATGACATCAACTTACATTTCCACATGCAATGTATAGGAGTTTCTCCACATCTCCATCAATGCTGTTGCTATCTGTCTTTTGGATTGTAACCATCCTACTGGATGTGCAGTGATATCTCATTGTGATTTTAATTTGTATTTCCCTAATGATGTTGAGCATCTTGTCATGTGCTTTTGGGCATTTGCATATCTTCCTTGGAGAAATATCAGTTAAGATCCATTGCCTATTTAAAAATGGGGTGCCTTTTCACCCTTGAATTTTTGTAGTTCTTTTTAAAAATTATATATATATGTGTGTGTGTGTGTGTATATATATATAATTTTGGGGGGGGGCGGAGTCTCGCTCTCTGGCCCAGGCTGGAGTGCAGTAGCGCGATCTCGGCTCACTGCAAGCTCCACCTTCTGGGTTCATGCCATCCTCCTGCCTCAGCCTCCCGAATAGCTGGGACTACAGGTGCCCACCACACATTGGCTGATTTTTTGTATTTTTAGTAGAGACGGGGTTTCACCGTGTTAGCCAGGATGGTCTCCATCTCCTGATCTCGTGATCCGCCTGCCTCAGCCTCCCAAAGTGCTGGGATTACAGGAGTGAGCCACTGCACCCGGCTCCATATATATATATATATATGTAAAATCTTAAGAGGCAAGATGTTGTTTTGTCACCTAGGCTGCAGTGCAGTGGTGTGATCACAGCTCACTGCAGCCTCTACCTCCCAGGATCAAGC
>NW_012104366.1:309455-320600 GCF_000951045.1 Mandrillus leucophaeus | reverse complement strand
TTTTTTTTTTGTAAGAACATGTAACATAAGATGTACATAACGTGTAACATGAGCATGTGACATAAGATCTCTCTTATCACATTTTACAGCATGCAACACCATACAGTCATTCCCCCCCTATTTGTGGTTTTGCTTTCCCTGGTTTCAGTTACCTGTAGACCAAAAATATGACATTGAAATTCCAGAAATAAACAGTTCATAAGTTTTACATTGTTTGCTGTTCTGAATAGTGTGATGAAATATCATGCAGTCCGCCTAGGACATAAATTATCTTTGTCCAGTGTATCCACACTGTAGACACTGCCCACCTGTGCATCCCTTATAACCTCTTGGTTATCAGGCTGGAGATCACAAGAAGAATGAGTACAGTACCATAAGATGTTTTGAGAGAGAAAGAGAAAGGCCATATCCCCATAACACTTATTACAGAATATTATTATAATTGTTCTATTTTATTGTGAATCTCTTACTGTGCCTGATTTGGAAACTAAATTTTATTATAGGTATGTATAGGAAAAAACATATGCATATATAGGTATGTGTATACAGGTGGGAAATTCACTTGAGCCCAAGAGTTCAAGACCAGCCTGGGCAACACAGTGACACCTTGTCTCTAAATTTTATTATAGGTATGTATACATAGGAAAAACATAGTATATACAGGGTTCAGCACCATCCATGGCTTCAGGCATCTGCTGGAGGTCTTGGAACGTATCCCCCTCGGATAAGGGAGGATGACTGTATTGTTAACTGTAGGTACTTTGTACAACAGATATCTGGAACTTATTTATGTTTTATAACACTAGCTTTATATCCATTGAACAACTCCCCATTTCCTGCTCTCCATACCCCCTGGCAACCACCATTCTATTTTCTGCTTCCATATTCATTCAGTGGGTGTGACACTTATTCATTTCCTGGAGCACTAGTTACACAGCAGAGCAATTTCATGATTAGATGGGTGCACGTATTAGATTTGGAAGATGAAGCAGATACATTTAGTAAACACTTGAGTGTTTAATTTTCTCTTGGAAATTTAATGTTTACCTCAGTTTTAATGAAGGAAGGTTTCTGGAAGGATACATTTGTATTATGTACCAAGTTTTCTTTTGAGTAGTAGTAAACTCATAGGAATTAATGAGAATAAATTTGTAATGCAGCAATTGTTTTTTAATATGAAATAATAAAAACTCCATTTTCTAGTTGGTTTCTTCTTTTTTGTACTGTTAAAAATATACCTGCATTTAGCTTACTCAGTGGATAAGTTAATAAGTATTTGAAACGTTGGTTCAACTTCCTGATGCTTTGCATTTAACTGGACTTGGTGACTATTGTTTTTAATCTCTATGCTTGGTGACAAGCTTTTAGTCTCTATGCTCCTTTATTTATTTGGTAGTTATTTTTGCTTAGAAGCAATATTTTCTATTAGTTTGACAAGGGTAGGAGAAATAGGCCTCTGCCATGTAAATATTTAATGTGCGCTAAATATTTGTTGAATTGTTTAGAAGAAGCAAATAAATTGCTAACAAGGAAGTTGGACATTTCAGGATTCAGCAATTGAAAGATTTGTCTAGATTTCCTACCTAGAAATAGCAGCTTTCCATTGACAGTCTGCAAGAAATATGCTATTGTTTCAGATTATAAAACAGCTTTATAAACTACTATGGAATATAAATGAAAATGCTTTACTAGAATACTGAGTACTATCTAATATCAGTATTTCAAGGTTAAACCCTGAAATAACTAACAGATTATTGTAATACTTTGCAAATAGGATTTTTTTTGCAGGATCTAACATATATATGTGTATATTCAGTTTTTTAAAATGTTTTCATTGTAGAAAGTATTAACCATATTGAAGAGATTCAGTACAATGAGTGCCCTTGAAACTCCATCACTCAGTTTCAACATTTATCAGCTCATGGCCAATCTTGTTTCATCTCTGTCCACTCCCTCACCCCTACGCCCAGGTTTTTTTTTTTTTTTTTTTTTTTTAAGCGCCTTAAACAACAGAAATTTATTCTCTTACAGCTCTGGAGGTCAAAAGTCCAAAATCAGTTTTAGTGAGCTAATACCAAGATACAGGCTAGGGCTGCATCCCACCGGAAGGCTCTAGGGGAGAATTTGCTTGCCTGCCTTTTCTAGCTCTTGGGGCCGTCTGCATTCCTGGGCTCATGGCCTCTTTATCTTAAAAGCCAGCAGCATATCTGTCATCTTCTCTGCTTCCACCATCACATCTCCTTTTCTTAAAAAATGGAAGTAAAATCCATATTACATATCACCATTTTAACCATTTTGAAGTATCCAATTCAGTGACTTTTAGTACATTCACAATGTTGTATGACCATCACCACTATTCAGTGTTGTACGACCATCACCACTGTTTAATCCAGAACATTTTCATTAGCCCCAAAAGAAACTTTGTACCCATTAAGGAATCACTCTCAATTCCCTCCTTTTCCCAGCCCGGCTCTAATGAAGAATGCTGTTGTCAACACTGGTGGTTGTATAAGATTTTGTTTGAGTGCTTATTTTCAGTTACCTTGGCTATACAACAAGAAATGGAATTGCTGGAGCATATAGTAATTCTGTGTTTAATTTTTTGAGGAATTGTTCAAACTCTTTTCCACAGTGGCTTATAATTTTATATTCCCACTAGAAATGTATGAGGGCCCAATTTCTCCACATGTTTGCCAACACTTGCTATTTTACTTTAAAAATTCTAGTGGGCATGAAGAAGTAGATCCCAAATGACTTCTTTTTTAAGACAGGATCTCACTCTGTCACCCAGGCTGGAGTGCAGTGGCATTACCATAGCTTACTGCAACCTCCAACTCCTGGGCTCAAGCAATCCTCCCACCTCAGTCTCCACAGTAGCTGGGAATTCAGGTGTGCACCACCATGCCCAGCTAATTTTTTATTTTTTGTAGAGATGGGGTCTTGCTGTGTTGCCTAAGCTGGTCTGGAGCTCCTAGCCTCAAGCAATCCTCCCAGCTTGACCTCCCAAAGTGCTAGGATTATAGACATGAGCCACTGTGCCTGCTTCCCACAATCGATTTTTAAAGACATTTTGGCCTAAACGATATATAGACTTTCTACCTGTAAGTCCTCTCCCCTTTTTGCTTTTTGTTCTCAGTGCTTACAAATTAATAAAAATGCTTCGCATTTGTTAGACATCTGCTGTGTGTTTGGAACTGTGTTGAGCTCTTTTCATTTACATGATGTGATTTACAGACTATAGATGGACTTGATATCACCAGCAACCCAGATTCCTATGTATAAACAACCCAGACAGTAATAGAGGTGAGCCTGAGAGTAGGTGTGTCCCATTAAGGAATCTTGAAATAGGAAATTTCTGCAGCTACATACATTTGGAAATGATAACGCTTATGACAGGAGGAAATTCTGCTTGCAGGAGGATTCACTCTAGGGTTCCTTTAAATAGCAAGTTCCCCCAATTGATGAATCGTAACTTCAATGTGCTCAATCTGAAGAATGGACCCGTATTGTAGAATGTCATCTTTATGTTAAATGAGGCACTCCTAACCACTTACTTGTGCCTCAGGCCATCCTCTCAAGTCCTATTCAGCAGAAGCAAATGAGAGTATCATAACAGGGCTCATGAAGTGATAACAGGAAAATATCCACGGATTTGGTAATTAGAAAGTCACTGGCACTCAATTTTAAAAGGGCCGTTTCTGAACTGGGTAGGGATAGGGCAGAGAAACCCAGCACTGAAGGCAGTATCACAGCCGGTTTTGTTTTGAGGGTTGGGGGAAGGCTGGGGGTTGAGAAATCAATGGGATAGTGTGAAGTCAAGATAAATGACTCCTTTCAAAAAGATAGAATGAGCCAGAAAGGAGAAGGGAGAAGATACAAGGTCAAGGGGTGATTGGATTCATATTTTTTAGGAAGAAAAACCAACCATATTTTTATAGATTCTGGGAATAGAGCTGGATGGACAGGAGATGTTGAAGATACAGAGAAGAGGTAAATGACAGGTGCACCCTAATGAACAAATGGGTCAAGGACACAGATGGAATGCTTAGCTTTAGGGGAGGAGGGGTTGTTGTCCACAGGGACTAAGGAATGGAGGTGAGGGTGATGTCCAGTGGATGGGCTTCTGCGGAGGAAGCAAAATAGGAAATTTCCATCTGATGCTCTTACACCTGGTTCTCACTTCAGAAAGACAGTAATCTGCTTAGCATGAAAAGCTGGATTATGAGAATGGCTGCCTAAAGGAACGGGGGAGAGAAGAACTGACCAGAATAAAGGAATTATCCTAAAGGACAGCCATATCCCATTAAGATAACTTCTTGGTGCTTTGGACTGGGCCAGCATGGGGCTGAGTGGCCTGTTTGTCTGATCCAGCACTGCATTTCAAATATTCTACTCAAGTGTAAGCTCTGATGGGTGTCACACGTGGACATGTTATCCTTGTGTGGCTCTGTAATTTTATTCCTGATTCGATTCCCCTCTCTTCTTTCATTTACAAACCTTTCCGCTGTGTCCTTTGGAACTCCTGCTCTGTTGTAAAGAATCCCCCAGTATTCTTAGCATCTTCTCTAAATATTCCCACCATGTCAAGGGTTAAATGAACACTGGATGTCCGTGAAGATTAGTAGTCCCCTGAAGCTGCTGCCAGTCTTACAACAAAGACACCCAAACTTGTGTGTGTTTACCCTGTGGTAGGAATCATTCAAAGCACTTTGAACATATTAGCTAATTTAATCCTCATGACAACCCTATGAAGTTGATGCTATTAGTTTTTACCTAGCACCACCTTCTTGAGGTACCAAGAGATGTATAGAACTTGACCAAACAAACAGCTAGTAGGTAGCAAAGTCGAAAGATAAACCCGGGAAGCATGGCATCAGAATCTTTACTCTTGACAACTAAAACATACTTTCTAAAGCCCTTTCAAGTTGAGGGCACTGAATTCCCTCATACTCCAAATACTTCTTCTCCGGGGGTGGGGTGTTGGTGTTACCAATTCCTAAATCTTTTCAAGGTTTTGTGTTCTAAATCTAGGTTTACTAGGCCTACTCCAAGTAGCTAGTGTTCTGCTTTTTTGGGTTGGCTAAGCCCACTAATCCTTGTTGCTGTGTCTTTTCTGGTTTGTTTTTGTCCTTCAGGGTTTGTAATTTAAAAAAATCCTCTTTATTGCCATATTAAGGGGGTTTGAGGAGGTTGTGGAGTTAAATGCTTGTGTTTAATGTCCTACTTTGAACTTGAACTGCTAGGTTGGTTTAACATTAGAAAATATATTAATTTACCACTTACCGTATTAAAGGAAAAAGCATGTGATTGTCTCGATAGACCTACTTGGCCATCCTTGTCTTGGTTTATTCCCTAAAGAGACTTGCGTTTTCTAAAGAGGGTGCATCTGCATGAGTGTTCACAGCAGCATTGTTAGTAGCGCCACAAAGCTGTAAACCATTCACACGATCGTGCACATGTTCACAGGCAGGAGAGGAGGTGGACAGTTTGTCATACAGTCAGTTATATAGTGCATGACTATGGAATAGTAAAATTATTTTCCTGTAGCTAAATATGCATCAATATGGATAAGTCGCAGAAAGATAATATTGAATGACAAAAGCGAAGTATACAGTTGTGTACTGCATAATGACATTTCAGTCAGTGGTGGATGGCATATAGATGGTGGTCCCATAAGATTATAATACTGTATTTTTACTGTACGTTTAAATATATTTTCTATGTTTAAATATGTTTAGATACCCAAGTACTTGCCATTGTGTTACAATTGCCTGCAGTAGTCAGTACAGTAACATGCTAGGAGCAATAGCCTATACCGTATAGCCTAGGTGTGTAGTAGCCGCATCATCTAGGTTTGTGTAGGTGCACTCTATGATGTTCACACAATGATTGAAATCGCCTGACAATGTATTTCTCAAAGTGTATCTCTGTCATTAAGTGATACATTAACTGGAGTTTTATTTCTATAAACTTAAAAAACAAGTTCAACGAAACAGCACATTGTTTTAAAACTGACACTTAGAGGGGAGCAATGACCAAAAAGTTGAGGATTGTAATTCCCTCATGGGGGCAGGAATAAGTGGAGATCTGATCAGGGATCTGCTTGACAGGGAGCTTTGTCAATGACACTGTTGTGTCTGTCAAGTTGGGTGGTAGATTAATAAGTACTGGTATTATTCTTATGCTTTATGACTTTGAGATATATATATATTATACTCTTTTATTGTGCTAAAAAACTTAGCACCGTTTTACAGTCTACAATTCAGTGGCGTCAAGTACATTCACAATGTTGTGCAACTATCACCACCTTCTGAAAGTTTCAAAATCACCCTGGAAGGAAACCCTGTACCCATGAAGCAGTCACATCTCATTTCCTCTGATCTCTCCAGCCCCTGGCAACCACTCATCTGCTTTCTGTCTCTACGGGTTTGCCTATTCTGGACATTTCACGTGAATGGAATCATATATATGGACTTTTGTATCTGGCTTCTTTCATTTACTATAATGTTTTTGGGGTTTTTCCACGATGCAACATGTTTTAGTACTTTTTTTTAAATGACCAAATAATAGTCCATTGCATAGATATGCCACATTTTGTTTGCCCATTCACATGTTGATGGACATTTGGATTGCTTCTGCCTTGTAGCCATTGTAAACAGGGCTGTTATGACTATTTGTGTACAAAATTTTGTTTGAGCACCTGCTTTCAATTCTTTTTTTAAAGTTTTTAAAAATGTTTGTTTGTTTGTTTGAGATGAGGTCTCACTCTGTAACCCAGGCTGGAGTGCAGTGGTGCAGTCTCTGCTCACTGCAGCCTCCCCATCTTGTGAGCCTAAGCTGTCTTCCCACCTCAGCCTCCTGAATAGTTGGGACTATAGCTGCAAGCCACCATGCCCAGCTAATTGTTTTTATATTTAATATTTTTGGTAGAGGTGGGGTTTCACCATGTTGTCCAGGCTGGTGTCAAACTCCTGAGCTGAGGCAATCCACCCGCCTCGGCCTCCCAAAGTGCTGGGATTACAACGCCCAGCCTTGCTTTCAGTTCTTTTGGGCATAAACGTGTGAGTGGAATTGCTGAGTTAAATGGTAATTCTGTATTTAACTTATTGAGGAACCACGAAACTGTTTTCCACAGTGGCTGCATGTTTTACATTCCCATCAGCAATGTATAAAGGTTCTGATTTCTCCACATCCTCACCAACGCTTGTTTTTTTTTTTTTTTTTTTTAAGATTATGGCTATCCTAGTAGGTATGAAATGGCATCTCATGATGGTTTTGACTTCCATTTCCCTGATGACTACTAATGTTAAGCATCTTTTCATGTGCTTCTTGGCCATTGGATATCTTCTTTAAAGAAATATCTATTAGATTTAGTGACCTATTTTTTAAGTGTACAATTTTTAAAATATTTCATAGCTCAAATATTTTAAAACAGGTGCATGGCAGATACTTCTTTTCTCTGTGGTAGTAATAATAAAGAAGGCTTTTTAATCAAGCAGTTGATCGAACTGCTATGGAAACAGATTAAAAGCTCAAAGATCCCTTGGTAGGCAGGTAGTTTTAAATTGCCGACAGTATTGGCTCTAAGTCAGTATAATAGAGAAATGTATTTGAGTAAGGGGAATAAAGGAAATTACATTTTAAAGAATTTTTTAGTATAAACCTAAACCAAAAAAATTGGCTCATAAAAGGTATTTTTTTTAGATACATGAATTTACCTAATTTATTCATTCACCAAATATGAATGGGGAATGAAGTACTGGGAGCAGAAGCTTAAAATATTTAAATAAATTTTTACGTGGTTGATGCCTGCCTGCCTGCCTTCCTGCCTGCCTGCCTGCCTTCCTTCCTTCCTTCCTTCCTTCCTTCCTTCCTTCCTCCCTCCCCTCCCCTCCCCTCCCCTGTCCTCTCCTCCCCTCTCCTCTTTTCTTTTCTTCTTGCCATAACTTTTCCATCATACCATGTTTACATCAAGCAATGTAAAAATTACTGTTGAATTTACTCAATAAATATCTACTTTTATGTATTTCAGAGACTATATTTAGTGTTTTATTCCTTGCATTATAAAATTGACAGGACATTTACTCCATGTGTATTTTTCAGAAATCTTTATGTTAATGACTACATGAAGATCTGCCTGATTAAGAAATACTTTTCTTGAACAGAGGGTAATAGAACTGTGTGCCAGCCTGGTGGTTTTTCCTCGCACCATCTCATCCATGACTCTGATTTTGTTCTTCATGTCTTTATAGCCTCTTCCCGAGAAGTTTGTGGTAAAAGGTGTTGTGGATCGTTTTTCAGAAGAGTTTGTGGAGACCAGAAGAAAAGCTTTGGATAAATTTCTAAAAAGAATTACGGATCATCCTGTGCTCTCTTTCAATGAACACTTTAATGTTTTCCTTACTGCGAAGGTAAGGGCAGAAGTTTACATACTCTTCTCCCATATTACCATTCTTGGGGCTCTTTGCTAAAAGCTGTTCTGAGCAAGACTCGGTCTCTACAAAAACTTTTAACAAATAGCCGAGTGTGATGTTGTGCGCCTGTAGTCCCAGCTACCCGGGAGGCTAAGGCAGGAGAATAGCTTGAGCCCAGGAGTTTGAGGCTTCAGTGAGTTATGATCGTACCACTCCACTGCACTGCAGCCTGGGTGACAGAGTGAGACCCTATCTCTTTAAGAAAAAAAAAAAAAAAGCTGTTTTGATCTTTCAGAAGACACCTTCATGAGCGAATGGTTCACTATAACAGGGTTGTCGTAAAATTGGTCTTTTTTTGGGTACCTATGTGCATTAGCATGCTTTTTTTGCATTAGCAAATCCGTATAGATGGATTCTATGTTAATATTTAGGAAATCTATCCCCACCCCCATCGAGGACCCCACCCACTTACAGCAGCAGAGGAAGTTAGAATATTTGCTCTGCCAAAAGCAGAGCTAAGTGTTTCTTTAAACACTTGGCAATATGACTGGGTGAGGCCAGTCTGACCAACAATGGGCACGGAAGAGAAGGAACATTTGAGTGTTTGGTGAGGGTGTTCTTCATAAGGGCACTTTGAGTGATTACTTGCAGCTGCATTTTGCAGACAAGGAAACTCAAGTTCCGGGAACTTGTCCTTGTTCAGGTAGTGTCACTAGGATCTCAAGTTGGGTCTTTGTGGCTGCTGAGTATCAGACTGATACATCCCTGTGTATCAGACTGCCTGATTGTTACTTATCTGCAGCCATGTTCCTTTCAGGTGGACATTTGCCAGATAAAGCATTTGGGTCCCACACAGCTGCCAGATTCTGTGTATTCAAACTCAAGTTGGTTGTCCACTAGCCTTTCTCTACACTTCCCCGTTGGCAGAACCGGCCAGAAAACCCGAGGTGCTGCCCTCCCGCTGTCTGCAGAAATGGGGTCACGTGCTCAGACCCTCCTGCTAGCTTCCCTCCAGTCCCATCTGTTTGGTTTCAGGTATCATGTTCCCATGTTCAGGCCATATGTAACATGTTCCATGTTGGCAAGGGTATTGTGGTCTGGATACTTTCTATTTTTCAAATCTGCAAAATTGAGAAATAGTTATAGATAACGTTAGTTGATATTAAAGACTTCAGAAAGTGTGCCATTCTTCCCTCAATGGAAGCCACATGACAAAGTCCTTTAGTTGTGTTTTATAACCTCAGTTGGCATTGAGCCTTAGCCTTATTGACAACATTCCAATTCAGCGTCTCTTTTTCCCAGAGGCTTTCCCTGCCTACAGGTTGGACTGGTACACTTCTTAAAAATAAGTATTTCCTGGCGAACTGATCCTTAGGTATAATTCCTTCAACTCGTACTCAAAGTACAATACATCCTGTTCTCCAAAAGCACAACTCACTCTCTCCCCCAAGCACAATTCACTCCATTTTCCAGAAAGCCCTCAAGTACAGTCATGTTTACTGAACAAAAAAGAAGAGGGAGGGAAAAGCTTGGACCCCTGGTTGTTAGGAATGTGTGTGAAGAATAAGTAGGAAAGAGGGTGTGTGTGTGAGACAGAGACAGAGAGAGAGAGAAGGATATTTATCTATCTGTGGGCCAAGCAGTATGAAAATGACTTAAAAATTATAAGGTCCTTTACTGCCTTGATCAAAATCCAACTCCGTGTGAGTGAATACAGGAAAGCTAGCTTTAAACAGAACAAATTCTAGCCCTAGTTCAGTACCACTTGCTGAACAAAATGTGCTAAACAGCCTTATCTTTTCTTTAAAATTTTAAAAAATTGTGATAAAATACACATAACATTTACCATCCTAACGATTTCTAAGTGTACAGTTCAGTAGTGTTAAGTATATTTAAATTAGTTATGCAGCTCATCTTCAGAACGTTTGCGTCCTGCAGATCTGAAACTCTATGCCCATTAAATGTCAGCAGCCTATTCCCCCTCTTCCAGCTGCCTCATTTTTTCCTTTAACATACCTTGAATAACTTGATCTTGTTCTTAGATGAGCCACTTACATGTTCTACCTTAGGGAATGCAGAGACGCTCTTCCTTTTCCTTGCGATGACATGAGCTTATCAACCAATTAGAAGTGTCCTTAAGAAGAAGCCAATAAGGCTGTGTGTAGTGACTCATGTCTGTAACACCCAGCACTTTGGGAGGCCAAAGCAGGTAGATCACCTGAGCTCAGGAGTTCATGTCCAGCCTGGGCAACATGGTGAGACCCCATCTCTATATATTAAAAAGCAGCAGCAGCAGCAGCCAGTAATGCTGGGAGAAATGGGGACGCTCAATAGCAACTATATACAAGTCAATATTTTCATCTTTGGCAGAGTGGGTACAGCAATCAGATAGATACTACTAAATAACTTTATTCAACATGTAAATTAACTTGGTTAACTGGGACACCCTTTCACAGCTCTACTCGAAGCGGAGCCTGTGCAGTCCAGTGAGCCCATTTGACTCTAGTCCCACTCATAAAAATGCTGTCTGCAGAGGTAATCCCAAGGACTCTGAGGCTTCAGTTATAGTCTTGTGAAGGCCTCGAGCCTTTGAGGATGTTTCTTGTCTAGAATGTGGGAGGACAGGATGGAAACTCTAGACCTACTTGGCCATCCTTGTCTTGGTTTATTCCCTAAAGAGACTTGCGTTTTCTAAAGAGGGTGCATCTGCATGAGTGTTCACAGCAGCATT
>NW_012104366.1:297211-308710 GCF_000951045.1 Mandrillus leucophaeus | reverse complement strand
CCACTGCATTCCAGCCTGGGCGACAGAGCGAGACTCCGTCTAAAGAAAAAAAAAAAAAAAGATGGGTCAGCCTTGGGTGTATTTTACATGCTGAGGGATTAGAAGTTGAGGATACAGACAGGAGAGGGGATCATTGGTCGGGCAAACCCCTTGGTTTGGGGAAGGTCACAGAAGAAGACTTCTGTCACCAAATTCCAGGGTGGGGGTGGGAGCAGATTTTCCCCAAACACCAAGCAACAATTGCCAGCTGGATGTCCACCAGTTTAATTCACACATTATTTACCTGGACATAGCATCAGATCCCACAGACTGGGGACTCAGTCCCCAAGACTGAGAGCTTCCAGATGTCAGACATTAAGTTCAAGCCTCAAAAACTTCTGACCAGCCAGCTTCAAGTTGGGCTTCCCGTGACCCCTTCTTCGGGTACCATTAATTTGCTGGAGCAGTTCACAGAACTCAGAGAAACACATTTACCAGCTTACTGTAAAGGATATCACAAAGGATACAGATGAAGAGTGGCATTGGGCGAGGCGTGGGGGAAGGGACGTGGAGCTTCCATGCCCTCTCTGGGTGTACCACCCTTCAGGAAACTCCACACATTCAGCTCTCCAGAAGTTCTCTGAACCCAGCTCTCTTGGGTTTTTGGGGAAGCTTCGTGACAGCAGCATTCCATCCTCTAGGGTGCGGAGAGGGACCCTGTCTGGAATGAGGGCCTTATGACCCATAGTCAGAAAGCCTGGGGAAGAGTCGAGTGCTGCCTTGGGGCAGGTGAAAGGAGGGCAGGAGAAGGTCAGAGAGATTCTGTTTCCTGAGGCTTAACACACCCAACATTAGAATGAAAAGACTGGAACAAGGGCTGTGGAGGTTATAAGCCAGGAACTGTGGACAAAAACCTATATATATACACACACTGAAACCTCAATAGGAAAGGGTGGGTCAAGAGCAAAAATGAAGGCCTGAAGAAGGAAACGAAGAAGGAAGTGAATTCAAAAGGAGCCTACACTCAGATACTATAGAGACCTTAGCCTGAAATTGTACATCAAATGCGGAGGGACTGTCGGGCCATGTTAGCCGTGAATTCCGCGTCCCCTGCTCTATCCTCTGCATCAGGCCACGTCACCAGAAAGCTGTCCTTGTTCTGGGTTCCTTTATCTCCCTCTAGTCATCCCCTTCTAAGTCTGGGAATTAACATTCTGTTTGTATTGAGGGTGGATATGAGGAACAGACACCTGTACCTTCTGTAAAACCATTTTGGAAGCTACCCTTTCAGTAGGTGACACAGGACAACCTGAAGATGGTATAGATTCCTCTTAGGGTTTGATGATAGGAGGAAGCTTGTTTTATCAGGCAGGCTAATATGCTTTTTTTTTTTTTTTTTCCTTTTTTGAGGCAGTCTTGCTTGGTTGCCCAGGCTGGAGTGCGGTGGCACGATCTCAACTCACTGCAACCTCCGCCTTCCAGGTTCAAGTGTTCTCATGCCTCAGTCTCCTGAGTAGCTGGGACTACAGGTGCACGCCACCATGCCCAGCTAATTTTTTTTTTTTTTTTTTTTTTTTTTTGTATTTTTAGTAGAGACGAGGTTTCACCATGTTGGCCAGGCTGGCCTTGGACTCCTGACCTCAAGTGATCTGCCCACCTTAGCCTCCCAAAGTACTGGGATTACAGGCATGAGCCACCGTGCCTATATTTAGATACAATGGGTTATGAAACTCAGCATATTTCCAGTTTTGCCTTCAAGAAATCCAGGGTTAAAATATTTTGCTGTTTACAGCATCCATCCTAGGCCTGAGTTTTCTAGAAATGTTTTTCTGTCACTGTTTTCTGCTTTCCACCCTTTACTCCCTTTATATGGCTTTAGTTGGGGTATAAATAAATGAGTGATGGATCTCAGAACCTCTGCTCTTCAGTTTTGCTCCTAAAGACAACATAGGGTACTTTGTATGGGATAAACAGATAGCGGATCACGAGGTCAGGAGATCAAGACCATCCTGGCTAACACGGTGAAACCCCGACTCTACTAAAAAATACAAAAAACTAGCCGGGCGAGGTGGCGGGCACCTGTAGTCCCAACTACCGGGGAGGCTGAGGCAGGAGAATGGCGGGAACCTGGGAGGTGGAGCTTGCAGTGAGCTGAGATCCGGCGACTGCACTCCAGCCTTGGCGACAGAGCGAGACTCCGTCTCAAAAAAACAAAACAAAAAAAAACATTATATTAGAAACAGCGTTGTGTTTAAAGGGCAGTGTGCTCCGGTGAGTGAATTTAAGGATTGGAGTTCAGCTCTGCTGAAAGGGATCTAGGTGTCAACCCACAGGAGCCTGAGTCTGGTGGTTATGACGTCCTGTCCAGGGTCCGCGTGTGAATGTGATTAGGGCCTCTAACTCAGCTCCTTGTTTCCCGAGTCCTCCATTTCCAAACTGAAGCTGCTTTTAGAAGCTCTTTTATTTAGTCCTGCCCATGGAGTGAGTGAGTGCTTTGAGCTTATTCACATATCATCCTCAGGACCTGAACGCCTACAAGAAGCAAGGGATAGCATTGCTGACCAGAATGGGCGAGTCAGTCAAGCACGTCACTGGCGGCTACAAGCTGAGGACTCGGCCACTTGAGTTTGCCGCCATAGGTGACTACTTAGATACGTTTGCACTCAAACTGGGAACCATTGATCGAATAGCCCAGCGGATCATCAAAGAAGAAATAGGTGAGCTGTCTGTTGAGGTCTTGATTATGCCCTGCAACCACATTGGCAGAAATGCCATTCGTGTGTACTACAGAGAATCAAACTGCAAAATGCTAAAGTGACAGAACTAGGCCATCTTTTGCTTATCAAAGAAATACAAGGAGGGGAGGAGTTAGGTGTGACTGGAATGTCACTTTGCACCCCATCCTTTGTCCTACTGTGTCAGCCTTGTGTTTGCTTTTCCCATGGCCAGTACTGCTAATTCGCCAGGTGTTTCCTCTTTTATGCTCTCTTAACTTTAGTTTTAAAAGTGGAGACATAGACTCAACTGCCCTTCATCCATAGGGAACAGTAATTTAATAAACAAACTTAGATACATTTTCTGGCAGAAAGATGATTCAAAAGGACAGCATGGGGACCTATGTTTGCCAAAGTTACGACCCTGATGAATCTTCAGACTTGTGATTGACTCACCCACTCCATCCTGTTCATTTTAAACCCACTCCTCCTGCATGGGGCAGTTGCCGGGGCCTATATTGATCCTTCCTAGTTTTTGCCTCCACTTCCTTCCCACCCCTCTCAGGGCCACCTGCTCTGCCGCATCCCAGATTGTTGGGATCTTTTGTCTCCTTACATTCGTGTGGGGTGGACAGACATGAACAGTGTAAATGATCGCACTGGCATGGGAAGCACACTGAGAAGGATTCCCCAGCAGTTGCCATTCACTGGTTGCTAAGCCATGATGAAATGGCAAGACTCCTGGTGACAAGTGATAGGCCAGGTTTTCTTTATGGGGGACAAAATAAATCAACATTTTTTTCCCTCATTTCTTGTACTTGTTCCTTCTACTTGATCCACTGATGATACCATGTGGGGCCCATAGGTTTTGGAGATAGCTTTGGATACCTAAAGCTATCCACACCTAAGGATCGTGTGGAGTAAATTCTGATGGGATCCAAGGGGCTGAGGTGACCACCGAGTGAGAGTGAGTCTGCCAGTGTAAGACCACATCTCTTGTATCAAAATGTTTCCTAAAATGCCATTGTTTATCCATTGTGACTGATTTTTTTTTAACCTTTAAAAACATCTCCCTAAACCTATATGAAACTCTGCCTCCATTGCCTGTTAAAATACTGCTTCGCAGCTGATGTGGTGGCTCCCGCCTGTAATCCCAGCACTTTGGGAGGCCGAGGCAGGTGAATCATGAGGTCAGGAGATCGAGACCATTCTGGCTAACGCGGTGAAACCCCGTCTCTACTAAAAAAATATAAAAAATTAGCTGGGCATGGTGGCAGGTGCCTGTAGTCCCAGCTACTCGGGAGGCTGAGGTAGGAGAATGGCGTGAACCCAGGTGGTGGAGCTTGCAGTGAGCCAAGATCACACCACTGCACTCCAGCCTGGGCGACAGAGCGAGACTCCGTCTAAAAAAAAAAAAAAAATTGCTTCACAGTATGGGTAGGCGAGTGGTTATTTTCTTTTGTTCGTTTGTTTGTTTGTTTTTTGACGGAGTCTCACTGTGTTGCCCAGGCTGGAGTGCAGTAGAGCAATCTTGGTTCACTGCAACCTCTGCCTCCTGGGTTCAAGCAATTCTCCTGCTTTAGTTGGGATTACAGGTGTGTGCCGCCATGTCTGGCTAATTTTTTTTTGTGTTTTTAGTAGAGATGGGGTTTCACCGTGTTAGCAGGATGGTCTCGATCTCCTGACCTTGTGATCCACCCACATCAGCCTCCCAAAGTGCTGGGATTACAGGCGTGAGCCACCGCGCCTGGCCGGCGTATGGTTATTTTTGAAGATGTTTGGTGGATGTGGCTGCTACTGCTTTTCCCCATAAGGCCCATTAACCAGCGGCATGGCATTCCCATCCATGGGATGGAATGGATTGATGTAACATGAGCTGTCAGAGTTTTAAGCAGTTGTGCTAGAAACAGTGTTGTGTTTAAAGAAGAGTGGGATCAGGTGAGTGAATGGCCAAAGAAACACATGTTCATGTAGAGAGCTCTTGGCTGTGGTGATTACTGAGTTAGTAATAGCAGCGACTGCTACCCAGCCAGATTTTAATTGGTTTCTCTTCCCCATTCAGAGTATCTTGTGGAGCTGAGAGAGTACGGGCCTGTATACTCCACATGGAGCGCCTTAGAGGGTGAGCTGGCTGAACCCCTGGAGGGTGTATCAGCTTGCATTGGGAACTGCTCTACAGCCTTAGAAGAGCTGACAGATGACATGACAGAAGATTTCCTACCTGTGCTCAGGGAATATATTTTATACTCTGACTCCATGAAGGTAAGCTGGCTTGCTTCTTGTGTATTTGGATACTTTCTTTGTAATCGCAGTTATCAGAAAGTAATGGATTATTGCCTGTTTGCATGTGATATAAGTTTCCTTCTTCCTGGGTGGGCAGGATCAGACATGTGGACTGACATCATGGACATATAAATGGAACACATGGTTAACCAAGTACGTGAATTAAACAG
The DNA here is from genome assembly GCF_000951045.1 of Mandrillus leucophaeus. Taxonomy (NCBI): domain Eukaryota; kingdom Metazoa; phylum Chordata; class Mammalia; order Primates; family Cercopithecidae; genus Mandrillus; species Mandrillus leucophaeus. Next base: position 303,564 of record NW_012104366.1, on the reverse strand, counting down.
TTTGGGAAGAAATTCTTACTAGTTTCTCTGAGAGTTCAAGAAGATATAATGTTTGTGAAACAAGAACAAGGATGCCATGGAACAGTAATAGATAATTAGAGCTCTTGGAAGTTAAAACATGATTGCTGAAATAAAACTGAATAATAAAGTTGGAAGGTGAAGTTGAAGAAATCTTAAAGTAAGACAAAACAAAAGTAGTTGGAAAGTAGAACAGAAATGCAAAAGTACTGAAAATGTGAAAGAAAAGAGACATAGGGGATTAATCCCAAAGGTTCAGCATCTGACTGATAAGAGTTCTTGAGAGAACCGGGAAGACTGAGGGAAGGAAATTGTAAAAGAAATAATACAAGAAAATCCCTCAAAGCCGAAGACATAAATTAAAAGGACATGATAATTGCCCAGTAAAAGGATTGAAAAGATCACCAACCTAAAGCCTGTTATTGTGGAATTTTAGAACAAAAGTGATAAGAATTTGAAAGCTTTTTAAAATATAGGGAGGGGCAGATGATATATAAAAGGAACAAGAGTGAGAATGGCTTTGGTCTAGCAGTGGTGAACGAGAAGAGGAACTATGAGGACAAAAAAAATCTTTGGCCTCAAATTCTGTATGCAGAATCCGGAGCGTAGTGCAGGAGGAAATGTGCCAGTGCCCACACCGGAAACTTCCCCAGTCTGCACATAGACTGGCTGGAGAACATCGCTTCAGGAGACTCCAACGATAGTGGCACTGATTAGTGAAAGGCTCAGTCTTCATGACCAATAGAAAAAGATACGTGGCTCAGTGTTGAACAAGCCCACCTCTAAATAGTACCCTCGTACTTCCCAAAGGAGATCTCTAGATGATTAATCCGTCTTTGGAGCAGGTCTAGGGCATCCCATGAGAAAAGACCCGAAGTAGGGACTGACCTGAATTCCAGAGAGCATCCTGTCAGTCAACATTGGGTTGTAAAAATGTAAAACCAGAAAGATCATAGATCCGTGAAAACATTGTACAGCTTGAGAAGAGGAATAAAAAATAATGAATCAACTAGTTATAAAAACAAACTATGATGGAAAACTTTAAGTACTTGCCAAAGGACAGAGAATAGTAACAAACTGCCACATACCCGTTCTCCTTGTTCCATCTTGTCCCATCAGGTGTGAAGGGTTGATATGTACTAAACTGTGGACAGTGGAAAAGGGAGCCTCTGGTGAATCCCATTCTCATGTGTGTGCTATAAAATTGCTAATAAAACACTTTCAAAGAGAGGATTGAATTTGGATCTCTCAGTGACCAGGGAAATGGTATGAATTTCCTTATCTATAAGTTGGAAACGATGGCAGTGATAGGATAAAGTCAGATGTGAGATCATTAGCCTGAGACCACTAGTTGGAAATTATTGGAACTGAGGCTGTAAACCAAAACTTCTGACTGTGAATTTGCAGCTCATTCTCCTGTATCACATTGACTTTTGTTTAAAAAAAATTGGGATATACATATTGAATTTTTGATCCTATGGCCGAAACAAGTATAGAAAGCCATCTTGACTTCCTTAAAATGAACCAGAATATTTCACTTATGGAGTTAATGGTATCTGTTCTTTTTTTTTGAGATGGAGTCTCACTCTGTCACCAGGCTGGAGTACAGTGGTGTGATCTCGGCTCACTGCAACCACCTCCTCCTGGGTTCGGGTGATTCTCGTGCCTCAGCCTCCCGAGTAGCTGGAATTACAGGCACCCACCACCACACCCAGCTAATTTTTGTATTTTTAGTAGAGACAGGGTTTCCCCATGTTGGCCAGGAGGAACTTGATCTCCTGACCTCATGATCCGTCCTCCGCCTTGGCCTCCCAAAGTGCTGGGATTATAGGCGTGAGCCACCACACCTGTCCAGTATCTGTTCTTATAAACAAAAATAAGTTTTTACAATTCCTGGAGTGTCCCTGGATTTGTCTTTTATATATACACACCCTTCATCAAATACTCTCTTAACTTTGCCAGATGAAAAATCCAGTGCATACACAGCTCTGGGATACTATAGTACAGATTACTCTGTTTTTGCCTGTGACAAGTATATTAGTACTTAGTATATATTTGTATTTGAAGCACAATTTAAAAATGTCATATAGCAAGGATTTATCTGGCATCTATAAAACATTATTACACTGGGAGACATAAGCTTGTGTAATTTAAGTTAGATATCAAATAAACATTTGTTTGCTCGCTCTTTACCCCCCATGTGTGGGGCATATGTATTGAGTTTCTTGTTTACTGAGCCTGAAAAATCAGGTCAGTCAGGCTGAGCGAATGGGATTAATTGTACACAGTCTTGTCTGGGGAAGGGCATGGAAAAGAGGAAGTGTGGACTGGCAGTCTCTGAAACCCAAGCTCTATCCCTGATAGTCGCTGAGCTGAGTCCAATTAATAAGAAACAGGGCCACCTGCTCCTCCTCTTTTCACCAGGAAAACGTCTCTGTGGAGTGCCCTGGCCTTGACAGGAGTGATTGGATGGCAAAACAAAGACTGTGTCTAGAATTGTCGGGGTCTGTGTGGCTGGTACTAAAGGCACCAGGAGAATGATAGGTGTCTTAAGTGGCTTTTCCCACCTTTTCACATTGCTGCTCTTTAAGAATTTTTAAGTATATTTTCTTTTTCCGAGAGAGTCATATAGTTCCATTTCCAAAGTGGCTTTCTGACTTTTGAAACATAAGCAGGGCAGACTTTGCTGTGCAGTATGGAAACTAAACATGGAGCAGAGGACTTGCCATAGGCCTGACTGTGGCCTGTTCTTTTTATTTTTGGAGATGGAGTCTTTCTCTATCACCCAGGCTGGAGTGCAGTGGCACAATCTTGGCTCACTGCAACCTCCACCTCTGGGTTCAAGCGATTCTTCTGCCTCAGGCTCCCGAGTACCTGGGATTACAGGTGCACGCCACCACGCCCAGCTAAATTTTTGTATTTTTAGTAGAGATGGGGTTTCACCATGTTGGCCAGGCTGGTCTCAAACTCTTGACCTCAAGTGATCTGCCCGCCCTGGCCTCCCAAAGTGCTGGGATTACAGGCCTGAGCCCCCACATCAGGCCTGTGTCCCATTCTTCATCAGCTGCTGAATGGTCCTCAGAGCTGAGAAAGTCCTGGGTTGGTTTTGGTGAGGAGTTACTGGTGTGGTGAGGTTCTGTCAGTCTATCTTCATCATGGCCTTGAGGGAACCTAATGGTGAATGTTTGTCTTCATCATTTGGAGGTAGTGGTCTGTGCCTTAGGAATTTGACATGGTGGAGGGCTGGTCCATCCCTGGATGGGAAAATGCCAGGGCTCATCTAAGTCCTGTCCTGGTGGGGCTGTGGTTGGGGTTCCTCTCTGAGTTCGAAAGGGCGTTTAGGATCATCTGTTTCATTTGCTCATGGTTGACACGAAGAAACAGACCCTTGTGGGTAAATCTTTCTCTGTTGCATGGCCACAGGACTATACTCCTTAGTGACCAGTCAGCTTGTAGCTGTGTGTTTACTACTTGCCAAGAGGCAAACTGGGTGACTTCAGGCTTTTCAAGCCTGGCCTCTAGTTGTATCTCTTTCGGGACAGTTGTGGCTAGGTATGTTCTGTTCCCTTTGGAGGCAGAGAGCATAGAAAAATAGGGTCATTATCAAGGCACTCAGAACAAATGGAACACTGTGAGTTTAAGCCGTGAACAATGAGAACAGCTTGTACTGGAAAGATGGTTGAAGGCATGTGTCACAAGGTTATGTGTGTGGGGGACAGGAGAGTACAAAGGTTAGTTACCCTTAAGCCCAGACTCGAGTTAAATACCTTGCAGACATCCACAGGTGAGCCCTTATATAGGATTTCACATTCTGTAAACTGTGTGTATGTAAAATGAAATTAGGGTAGCGATGGACTGAAAGAGACCCTTTTGAAGTCCTCACCACTTTTCTGGCAGTGCCTTTTGAGTATTAGCGTTGTCATGACCAGGCCAAGTGTTGGAGAAGCTTTATTCATGAAAATTTGGGCAGGACCATCTTATTTCCCACACTGCCTTATCCATAGAAGGTGGTCAGCAAGTATGTAATCGAATTGGACAATTTGGTAAATTTGCAACACTTACAAATATACAATGATTGCACATTGTACATCTTATTTTTAAGAGATTTATGTCAATGCGCATGCTCATCTCAGGGGTCTTGGTGAATGATTGGGGTGGGATGAGGGTCTGAAGTAAGAGTGGATGAAGAAGGCTGTGGCTGGAGACTTGGATGACATATGGGAATGAGCTGTGCAAGGGTCAGAGGATGGAGCATTTTAGGTACAGGGGAGCAGCCAGTGCAAAGGTCTGAAAGCTGAAATGAGCTCAGAGTCTTTGCAGATCAGAAAAGCTGGTGTGAGTGGAGCCCGGTGAGCAAAGGAGTAAGTGGTAAGCGGTGAGGTCAAAGAGAGGTAGGAGCCTGGTCCTGCAGTGGCATTTTTTTTTTTTTTTTGAGACAGAGTCTCACTCTGTTGCCCAGGCTGGAGTGCAGTTGCGTGATCTCGGCTCACTGCAACCTCCGTCTCCTGGTTCAAGCATTTCTCCTGCCTTAGCCTCCTGAGTAGCTGGGATTACAGGCGCACGCCACGACACCCGGCTAATTTTTTGTATTTTTAGTAGAGACAGAGGTTTCACCATGTTGGTCAGGCTGGTCTCGAACTCCTGACCTCGTGATCCACCCATCTCGGCCTCCCAAATGCAGTAGCATCTTAAAGACCAACTTAAAGGCTAGCAAGAGTCTGGACTTTATTCTAAGGACTAGAAGGGAAGCCATTTAGTTTTATGCAGGGAGATGACAGGATGTGATTTTTACTTTTAGAAGACAACTGGTGCTACAGTATGGAGAATAGATTGTAGAGGATGAGAGTGGTGGTTGAGAAGGCCATTGAGAAGGCTGTCACAGGGAGCTACGGGCAGAAAACTAGGTGGTGGAGCCTGGACTGCAGTGGTAGAGACGTAGGTGGATTTGGGGTATATTTTGGATGACAGGCCAATGGCACTTGCTGCTGTAGTGATGCAAAATAAGAAAGGAACTGGGGTTTTTGGCTTTAGCAGCTGGGTGGATAGCAGTACTGTTTATTGGGACGGGGAGGATCCAGGGAGGAACAGGTTGGAGCAGTTGGGAGTCCACTGTTTTGGGCATGTGGAGTTCAGAATGCCCCCTAATCATTAAAGTGGAGATGTCATGGCAGTTGGTTATGAGTTAGTCTAGAATGGGAATAGAAATCTGGGAGTCATTAGTGTATGAATGGTGTTTAAATCTCTGAGACCGATGGAGATCACATGAGGAGATGTGATTGAGGTGCGTAGAGTGTCAAGGCCTGCGCCTGTGGTGTGGTAATATTTATTGGTCTGTCACCTTAAGAGGAAAGAACAAATAGCAAAGGAGCCCACGAAGGAAGGGTTGGTGTGGCAGGAGGGAAGAAGTAGAGGATTGCCTCCATGAAGCCAAGATAAATGTTTTAAGAAGCAGCAAAATATATCTGTTGGATTTAATAATATAGACATTGTTGGTAATCGAGATTACAAGTGTGAGATGTGAATGCAGAAGTTTTGGTTTAAAGACAAAGTTTGTCTTCCAGTTGGAGATAACTTGGACAACATTCCGGGGTAGTCCTTTTCCGGGGTAGTCCTTTAAATTGTCAGGTTTCTTCAGCCTCCCCACCTCTTCCCCACAGGGCCACAAGGTGGCGCTAATGAGTCAAGCTTCGGGAACGCGACCAGTTGGTGCTGTAGGTTGGCCGTTTCCGGTGCCTTTCCAAAACCGAAATGAAGATCTGGAAGATTGAGTTGTCAGGGAAAAAATGTCCCCTTTCCTGAACAAAAGAGATTATACAGAGTGGCTAATTTCTTGCAGCTAAAATAATGTGAAGAAGCAGGATGTGAAATATACATGATTTCAAAGGATTTTTTAAAAATTAGAAAAATATTAAAATGAAAACTCTGAGATTCCCAGTAATGGCAGACTGAATACACATTTAAACTTCACCAAAATGACACTAAAAGGATTTTGAAAAAAGTCACAAGCCCACAGACAAGAGCAACAGGCAAGGAGGCAGTTAGCAGTACAATTTTGGTGAGTACTAAATGACTCAAGCTGATTTTGAAACCGACAGTGGGGGAAAAAACTGAGAAGTCACCTGGTTTACACCGTGGAACCCTCCAAAAAGGTCAAGAGTTGGCAGCACCGCGCCCCTCTGGGACTGAGGTAGAGGTGAAGGGAAGAATAAATCTAGAGTCTGTTTAAGAATCCTAGCTTCCGGCTGGGCGCGGTGGCTCAAGCCTGTAATCCCAGCACTTTGGGAGGCCGAGACGGGTGGATCACGAGGTCAGGAGATCGAGACCATCCTGGCTAA
>NW_012104366.1:277070-296166 GCF_000951045.1 Mandrillus leucophaeus | reverse complement strand
AAAAAAAAAAAAAAAAAATCAGAGAACAAAGAGCTCTTGGAAATTAAAACCATGATAGGAATAAAAAAATTAATAGAAGAGTTAGAAGAAAAAGTTAAGAATGTCACATATAAAAAAAAACCAAAAGAGAATTGGAGGAAAAAATATGAAAATTAGAGGATTAGACCATCTGAATAACAAGCGTGCAGGCAGAGAAACAGAAATGGGAAGTATCAAAGAAGCCATTCAAGGAAAAAGACCAGAAGGGAAGAAATAATGTATCACTGGTTGTTCTGCCTGATGAGATTATGTATGACTTCTCCCCCTCCTTTAAATTTTCCAAATTGTATGTAAAAATATCTCTTAAAATGAGGGGGTAATACCAACATTGCCCCAGGACATCTAAATCACAGGTGGTTCTGGTTTCCATAGAATGAGTGTGTAAAAGGAGCATGTTGAAAGGGGTAACCTGAACTCAGTCATTTAACCAGAGCTGGTGCTATCACTAGGACCAAATCAGACTCATTTTCCTGCCTGCAGGAAAGTGCCCTTCTAGAGGGCTGCCCTAAGCCGCAGGACTATGTGGGTATTTTATTTTTATTCTCATTTGTTCTTTGTTAGTGAACACCCATTACTCTACATGAATTCCACTTGGGTCTTGGGTCGTCAGCCCTGGCCTACAGGAATATGAACCACCCATCCTGCTGTTCTCTACCGGGGGCTGAGCTGTTCCTGCTGCCTTGGTATCCTCTTCCAGCCTTGCATCCTAGCGTCCCTCTTCCACAAAGCTTTGAAGCTGAAAAACTTGGTGGGCTTGAAGAGGCTTTTTGATAGCTGCTGACCTTTGGCGCTGGGGCTCTTTTTCTGCCTTTCCCCCTCCCATAGTTTGTGAGCCCACAGCCTTGGCAGAGGAAGACATGTGCAAGAGTCTGGGGGTGGGGAAGGGACGCTGCGCTTTCCTGTAGATACTGACCACTGTGGTCTTTCTTGGGACAAATCCAGTGCAGATGTTGAAAGCCAAACCACAGAATGCATCTGTCATCCAACTCTTCTAAGCATTTTGTCTTTGTAGATAAAGGCTGTTTGATTAATATTTCATGGATGACGTAACTATAGACCTCTTAATGACTATTATTAATTTGTTACAAACATTTGGATGACAGATGTCATCTATGGGATGTTTCTATTGTTTAGCCTTTTTATTATAGAAAAATTCAAACATATCACAAAATAGAGTGAAAGCAATAAACCCACATCTATCCCAGCCATCCCACGTGGATCCCAGCCATCCTGCACGGATCCAAGCCATCCTGCGCGGATCCCAGCCAGCATCAGCAGTCGCCCACTCGTGACTCATCTGGTTCTGTCTCTCTCTAACGCTGCTCCCAACTCCCACCCCGTGGTTTAATTTAACACAAATCCTGAAATCATATTATTTCATACAGAAACATTTAGTATGTATCTCTAAAATACAAGCATTTTTTTTAAGGACTACCTAATTATGTTTAAATATCCAGTTAGTGTTCAGATTTCCCAGTTTGTCTCAGACACAGTTTCTGTTTATTTTTCCAAATTGAGATCCAGACAGGATCTATACATTGATTGGTATGTTTCTTAAATATTAAAAAATCCTTCTTTGTCCATTTATTTTTCCTTGTAATTTATTTGTTAAAGAGTCATTTGTCAGCCGGGCGCGGTGGCTCAAGCCTGTAATCCTAGCACTTTGGAAGGCCGAGACGGGCAGATCACGAGGTCAGGAGATCGAGACCATCCTGGCTAACACAGTGAAACCCCGTCTCTACTAAAAATACAGAAAAAAAAAAAAAAAAAAACGAGGTCAGGAGATCGAGACCATCCTGGCTAACACAGTGAAACCCCGTCTCTACTAAAAATACAAAAAAAAAAAAAAAAAAAATTAGCCGGGCGTGGTGGCGGGGGAGGGGGAAACCTGTAGTCCCAGCTACTGGGGAGGCTGAGGTAGGAGAATGGCGGGAACCCAGGAGGCGGAGCTTGCAGTGAGCCGAGATCGCCCCACTGCACTCCAGCCTGGGCGACAGAGAGAGACTCCGTCTCAAAAAAAAGAAAAAGTCATTTGTCTTCTCTTCACTGGAAAATAGAGATAGTAAAGTTCCAGATTATTAGGACCACTTGAAATCGCAACAAAATGTTCTAATGTTTTAAAAAAATAAGTGTCCGAGAGGAATTTATTCCATGTCTCTAATTAAAAGTCACCTTGTGAGCATGAGGCCGTCCTTGGGCACCCTATGTACAATTTTGCCTTCCCCAAACCCTTGGTACTTACCTTCCATTCCTGTTTTATTTTTCCTCCTAATACCCAGAGCTACCTACTGTATATTTTACTTGCTTCTTGTCTGCCTCTCCTCTAGAATATAAGCTCCACATGGTTTTGTGATTTGTTCTCTGCTCTATCCCCATCCCTGGCTAGATGAATGAAGATGTATGAAGGCAGGGCAGAAGCAGCGTGGGGATGGGTGTGTAGAGGAGGGCAGGTGGCGTGAAGCGTGAGGAGGAAATTCTCACTGTGCCCTTCGCCTTTTTGATGTGTCATATCCATGGGATGCCGATCCCTGTAAAGTTCCGTAAGAAGTTCAGATGATGACTCTTTTCTGCTTGTCATTCAATGATGGAGGGGCCTCTCTGCAGACGCTGGCTTGGTCTCTTGGCCTCTTTACCCCACTGCCAGCTCGGGCCTCATCTCAGAGCCACAGGCTGGTTTGACCAATTTTATCAATAGAGACTGGGCTGGGGACCCATCCTCTCAGAACATCACCAACAGCGTGCAAAGGCGTCCCAGTGAGGGTGGCGGTCGTCAGCAGTTTGTCTTGATTCAGAACACATTGTCCAACCTTTAGCGTGGTTGGATCGTGGGCCAGCTGCGAAGCCACATACTGGAAGGCAGCAAGAACAGCCTGAATGAGCCACTGCTGTGCCATGAGCCAGGTGTGGCCTTGAACAGGGCCTGCCACCGTCCCTTGGTCTCCTCATCTGTAGAAAAGGGATGATGCGCGTTGGCCTCTGCAGGGTTGCTGGGAGCCTTTTGTGCTGTCCGGCGATGCAGGGCTGTTAGAGTGGATCCTCCAGTCAGCCTGTGTGAGAGGGCAGCATTCTGGCCACGCTGGAAAACACTGAGAGACAGAGACCCTGCCTCTCCTGTGGGCCAGGGCAGGCCCAGGCTAACTGGATGACATAAATCTATAAAGGAAAAAAAAAAAGTACTTTGTGGACTTCATATAGCCCAAAAAAATAATCTAAATCTATTGGTCTGGTACCATCAGTAGTAAAAATCCTACTGGGGAGGGATATGGCTGGATCTGCAGGCTCCCTCATCTGTTTTGGGCATGGGGAGAGGAGACGCTTTTGGACTATTGTAGCTGAGTGGGGTTGATGCATCTCCCCCCAACCCCTCACAGTCCCAGGGGTCTTGCAACCCCAGCAGTGCCCCCAGGAAGCCCCAGGCTGGGCTGGCATTGTCTTAGGAGGTTCTTGCCACACTGACAGAGTGTGTGTCTCTGGGACAACTCATGCTCTTTCCTGGAAGCGCTAGTCTGGATATGTGGTACTGGATGTTTTTTCCAGTAAGGTGCTAGGCGTCCTGTGAAGGGAAGTGCACACCAGTGGTGAGCAGCCTGCACAGCCCCCACCCTGCCGTTCCATTGCACCTTGGGGAACCACATTTGCACGTCCATAGAGAAGAGGATTTTTACTACTGATGGTACCAGACCAATAGATTTAGATTATTTTTGGGGCTATATGAAGTCCACAAAGTACTTTTTTTTTTTTTTTTTTTACTTTATAGATTTATGTCATCCAGTATGGTAGCCACTAGCCATATGTGGCTCTTTTTAAGTTTAAATTCAAAGAGTAACATGAAATAAAAATGTAAACCCAGTTCCCCAGTCCTGCTAGCTTTGTTTCATGTGCTCAGTAGGCACGAGGAGGCAGTGGTTCCTGAATTAGTGCAGGTTATAAAACATTTCCATTATAGCAGAAAGTTCCATTGAACAGCACTGTAAATATTCCTTTTCAAAGATGAATGAGTGTGGGGAGGAAATGTCAGGGCACTTAGGAGACAGCTGAGTGGCAATTGACGGAAAATTATTGTAATTTTAACCTCATTTTCATTTCTTGATAAAATACTTCTCAAAGCAAACTTTTCAGAGGAAGACTTGAGATTCCCAGTATTGACACATTCCATTAAAAGGTTGAACCCGCAGCACTCTCAACTCTTCAGTTGCCTGTCACATTTTAGCACAGTCAGGGACACGGGGTGCCTGTGCTTAGCCAGGGGGTGACTCCTTCCTGCCCTGACTCCGCACTCTGCTGGAAGGTCCCCTACGGGGAAAGTGCCTGATTAGAAACTTTCATAGCAATTTATTTCTTTTGAGTTAGTGGAAAGGAAAGGTCTCATCACTCTTGGTTTGCCACTTGTGATTCTACTAAAGGAAGGAAAAAGAAACCCATTGATGAAACAGATACTTTTCTAGAAGGTCTGCTAGAAGCTTTTCTGTTTTGCTTAGTGGGTTCATAGCAGCAGAGCTCAGACGAAGTGAGGGGAGCCCTGGGCACAGATTTACGGGGGCATTCACTCTCAGTTGCCAACGTTGTACTACATGGGCCAAAGAGGGAGTGTCTCCTTACATTTTGCACTCCGGGTGCCTGGCTTGCCTCACTCTTGTCCCATCCTGAGCTGGCTCTCATGGGGCCCATTGACCCTTAACTCTGGTGGGCTGACTGCATGGTTCTAGGAATTCTGGACTTGCACATGTGTAGCCCCTTTAGCACATACAGACACATACTGTGTCTGAGCCTCTGTCACACTGAACCCCTCAGGTAGGGAGTGCATCTCTCTGCTCTTTCTACACCTGGATCAGAGTAGAGGACTAGTAAGTGGCTAATGAATGATTCAATGAACAGATCAGTCCGCTAGGGGTCCACTCACTGAATTGAAGAGTGAAGAGTTCTCTTAGACTTTTCCTTTAAGATTTCAGAGAACATCTAGCATTGTAGCCTGCAAAGCTCCACATTTCTGCACAGCTGGGCTCTGGCTGCACACAGTGAAGCGGAGAGTCCTCCCAGCAGTGCGACAATGGATGGGTGCTGTTTCCCCTACTTGCCTTTTCCTAGAATTTCTTTCCTTTCAGCATCAGGGTTTAGTTACTTTACTAGAAACCCCAGCCTCAGGAGTGGTTCTCTTCTCTTTCCTCCTTTCCCCTGCTTCCTCCAGAGTTTCTGCCATGGCCAGACTGTCCTAGAAGCACATGGCTGGGCCCGGGGTAGGCCTCAGTTTGGGGAGGCGTGGGGGAAAAGCAGCAATCACCTGGGAGTGGGAGGCCTCTTTGTGGACTCGGTGTTACATGCTTCTCTTCTCTGCCTCCCACAGAGTGTATTAAAGAAGAGGGACCAAGTTCAAGCAGAGTACGAAGCCAAACTGGAAGCTGTGGCTCTGCGGAAGGAAGACCGCCCCAAGGTCAGGGAAGCCACCTGGGAAGGGCTGCAAAGCTGTGGTCTCCCTGCTGGTGCTAAGGAAATTCTCATCTCTAGATCTGTGTGACTGCGCGTGGTCAGTGCCGGCTGGGCTACGTTGATGAAGTTGCCCTTTTTCACTCCCTTTTCTGTCCTACTTCTGCGAGTTCCTAGTGTTCACTTGGGATTGAGTTTTCTACTGTTTCCTGGGCCTAATTTTTTTTTTAAAGACTTAACAGCTCTGCCATTCATCAGCAGTTCCTTGCTCCGTAGAATGGCATTGCAGAGAGGAGGAAAGAATAGCCTAGATCAGTGCTTTCAAAGTGTGGTTCATAGGCCCACAAACTCTACAATCCATGATGAGGAAAGTATAGAAGCACTTGGAAACTTCTATAGGAATTTGATGTTGCTGCAGAACCAGTTGTACACATTGTGTTGAACACTCAAGACGAGCATGTTAAACTCACGTGAGGAGTTGCGCGTGGAGCAAGCTGCATGCTGGTTCTGCACAGCAGGACTACAACTTGGTCGAATTGGGGAAAAAAGCCAACAAAAAGTGGCCCTTTACTCCCCAGAGTTTGAGCACCACTAGCCTCGCTTGTCTAGGATGCCTTCTGGCTCCAGTGTTTGTAACTGCTCAGTGGGTTCACCTTGCCCGCTGCCTAGACAGAGCTGATTTATCAAGACAAGGAATTTGTAATGGCGTAAGAGTAATTCATGCAGAACCAGCTGTATGGGACACTGGAGTTTTACTGTTATTCAAATCATTCTCCCTGAGCATTTGGGGATCAGAGTTTTGAAAGATAATTTGGTGGGTAGGGGCTTAGGAAGTGGGGAGTGCTGATTGGTCAGGTTGGAGATGGAAATATAGGGGGTGGAAGTGAGGTTCTCTTGGGGTCTTCTGCTCCTCGGTGGGATTGCAGAACTGGTTGAGCCAGATTACCACCTGGGTGGTGTCAGCTGATCCATTGAGTGCAGGGTCTGCAGAACATCTCAAGCCCTGATCTTAGGTTTTACAGTAGTGACGTTATCTCCAGGAACAATTTGGGGAGGTTTAGGCTCTTGGAGCCAGAGGCCGCATGACCCCTAAACCTTAATTTCTAAGTAGCTAATTTGTTAATCCTGCAAAAGCAGACTGGTCGCCAGGTAAGAAGGAGGTCTTTTCAGGAAAGGGCTATTATCAGTATTGTTTCAGAGTCAAACCATAAACTGAATTCCTTCTCAAGGCTAGTTCATCCTACGCCCAGAAATGAACAAGGACAGCTTAAAGGTTAGAAGCAAGATGGAATGGGTTAGGTCTGATCTCTCTCACTGTCATAATTTCCTCAGTTGTAAGTATTGCAAAGGCAGTTCTCTGTTTTGGGTCTAGACAGAGGATCACAGTTGTAAAAATGCATCTGTTGTATTGGTCACCCTGTTTGTTGTCTTTCTCTTCCCTGAGCCGGGATTAAAAATGAGTAACAATGGCCAATATGCAAGTGCTTGCCCTTGCAGTGTGCTAAGCACTCTCGCTATCTCTTGCACAGACTCACAGCTGGCCCTCCAGATCCATGGGTTCCACATCTGCAGATTTAGCCAGTTGCAGATTGAGAGTATTGGGGGAAAAAAACCAATAAAAAATAATAATACAACAGTAGAAAATAACACAAGGAAAAAAAAAGTAATGCAGTATGGGTTGCCTGTCTCTTATCCCAAATGCTTAAAATTAGAAGCGTTTCAGATTTTGGGATATTTGTGTATACATAATGAGCTATTTTAGGGGCAGGACCAAAGTCTAAACGTGAGATTTATTTATGTTTCTTATACACCTTATACACATAGCCTAAAGGTACTTTTATACAATATTTTAAATAATTTTGTGCATGAAACAAAGTTTTGACTGCAACCCATCACATGAGGTCAGGTGTGGAGTTGCCCACTTCTACCATGTTGACCCTCAAAAAGTTTCAGATTTTGAGCCAGGCACAGTGGTGCAGGTCAGTATTTCCTCTTACTGGGGAGGTTGAGGTGGGAGGATCCCTTGAGGCCAGGAGTTAGAGGCTGTAGTGTGTTATGATTGTGCCTGTGAATGGCCACTGCACCCCAGCCTGGGCAGTGTAGAGAGACCCCATCTTAAGAAAAAAAAGGTTTTGGATTTTGGGGCATTTTGGGTTTTCAGATTGGGGATGCCCAACCTGTATAACAATGGTGTACAAGGTATTTATGTTGTATTAGGTATTATAAGTAATCTAGAGATGATTTAAAGTATACAGGAAGCTGTGCATTGGTTATATGCAAACACTACATGATTTTATATAAGGGGCCGTTGTTGAACATTCACAGATTTTGATATCTCAGAAGTCCTGGAACCAATCCCCACCCCACCCCACCAGATAGCGAGGCGACAACTGTGTGTGTGTATGTGCATGTATGTGTAAAATCTCATTGATTCCATACCACAACCATGAGGTTTAGGTACCTTTATTATCCCCATTTGAGAGGTGAGCACACCAAGGCCCAATGTCACACAGCTAGCGCTGGTAGAGCTAGGATGGCACCCTGCCGTTTGACTTTAGAATCTTGCCACGTACCATTCCGTCACTCTGCCTCTTTTTGGTTTGTAAGTGGAAGGTATATTTGTTTTCAAAGAGGGGGGTGAGGATGGGGAACATTGGTAAGATAATAGCAAGGACCCGCATTTCAGGGAAATGGTTTGACATCAGAGCTGCGGGGTTTTCCTCTTTTGCCGTGGTTCCTGCTGTCGCCGCCATGCCAAGACATACCTGGAAAGGAACCAGCTTTGGAATTTGAAACTCACACCTCAGAAATGATACACCCTGGCTTTGTGTAGTGTCTTTAATGTTAATTGCATCACAGGATCACTGCAGTGGTCATCTGAGGCCCAGAGGGAAGACATTGTTCTTTCCCTGTTTCATGGGTGAGGAAATGAGGCACAAAGGAGCTGGACAAATTGCCCAGCCTCTTTGATGCGGAGTGGCTCTCCATCCTGTGCACGTTTGTTGTGTTAATTCCCGCATCACCGGTAGTGATCTACACCAGAGCGTAAAGGCTGCATTTATCTACAGAAAGGCAGATGATGAGGATTGGAACTGTGGTCACTGGCCCAGCGTATGCAGCTGGCACCCTCCCTCTGGTTCCTCCTGCCACAGCTGTTCTCCTTCTTCCATCCTGTTTGTCTGTCATAAGGGAGGTGACAGCAGAAATGCAGCCATATGCTCACAACTGCCCTCTGCCTGCCTGTGGCCTGCTCCACTGACGAGTCCTGAACTGGCCTGTGGTATTCTGGAACATCTGCTGAGCCATGTCTCGGTCTCATTTAAAGGATTGACTTAGGATGATTTATTTGTGTATATTTTAAAAGTTTCCTTTCAACGAAGGGATTTAAAGGGATGACATAGGATGATTTGTTTGAATATGTTTTAAAAGTTTGCATTTAGCCCGCAAATGTAAAGATGTAAGTCATTCACAGAAAAACAGATAACTGCATGATCTCACTTAATATGTGAAATCTAACAAAGTTGAAGTCATAGAAACAGAGAATAGAACGGTGGTTGCCAGGACTCAGGATGGGGGAAATCATGGTCAAAAGGTACAAACTTTCAGTTATAAGGTGAGCAAAATCCTGGGTATTCCATGCACAGTGTGGGTGGTGATAGATGTGTTCATTAATTTGATTGTGATCATCACTACACAGTGTGTACATGTATCAGATCATCACGTCATATGCCTGGAGTGTATATACTTTTATGTGTCAGTTACATATTGAAGGAAAAATAGAAGTCACTTTTCCTGGCTAGGGAGGGAAGGAGAACCAACAAGTTCTGCCACTGGCCTAGTTTGGAAACCGAGGATTCTGCATCTATAAAGACATCATGTGTGTGGTTCTGTAAATAGCATCTGTACAAGCTCAGCACTGAATACAAGCTTTCTCAGAGGCTGATACTGTTATTTAATATGTTCAGCCCTATACAGGACACATTCGTTTCCAAAGCCAGGAGCTGAAGGTTCGGAATAATAGGCCGAGTTAAGTCTTAAGCATGCCTAGCTTGCTGGCTGCTGGAAGCACACACCAGGCTTGGAGCAGTCTCGAGCAGAGCGAGACACTGGTTTTGGCGCCCTCATACCCCACAGCTGCCTGCCAGGGCTCCCGGCCTCACATTCCTGTGGGTCTGGGTGATTCCTGTCAACTCCCCGTGCTGTGGAAATCTTTGGCTGCTGCCATTCTCCGCCGTCCTGGACTCCACTTACCCACATGGCTCATCCTCTTGGCCACGGGAATTCTACCAGAGGCCGAGGGTTTCCTCCCCGTCAATGAAAATGACTAGTCAGTCCTGAACACACACCTGCGTTTTCCTAGCACACTGTGGCCAGGCCGTCTTCACCTTTTCTCTTCCTGGTGGGATGTTGAACCGTGCCACATTCACTTTGCTACTTATTTAGCAATTGTTATTTTTAAAGACAAAATGGATTGTCATGGTGGTGTGCCAGTGAGTGTAACATAACAGTGGCGGCAGCAGAAATCCTTTGCCACCTTTGGGTCTGGGGCAGCAGCTGCCTTGGTGGGCAGAGGAGGGTGCAGTTGGCAGCCTGTCCAAGTCCGGCACAGTTCAAGCACGGGATTTAGAATCGGAGGGCCCTGGGTTCAAAGCCCAGCTGTGCCCCAGCTTGCCTGGATTCGCTCCTCAGCCTTTGCGGGCCTCCGTTGCCTCACACACGTGATTGTTGTGATGCCGTAAGGTGCTTGGCGTAGTGTCTGACGTCAGAAGTAGTGTCTGACGTCGTGACAGACGCTCCCTTGGAGGAGCCTCCCGTGTCCACACTGGCTGCAGTAGGAATGTGGCTGGAGAACTTTGTTTTCTGGGTTTGCTATCACATATTTTAAGAAGTCCCTTTTCTGACCACAATGTTTTAGACATTGTTTCCTGGGTCCTCAAGCTTCCCCTGCCTCCCTACCCCTCCACACACCTGTCCTCCCCAACCGCCCATCAGGAGGTTTGGTGGATGCTGAGGAAATGAGCAACTTAAGGTTTTTGCTATGCTTTGCCTGATGGGGTTGTGAGTTCATGAAGCCAGAGCTGCTGTTGACGAGATTTTTTTTTTAAAAGCCAGGGAATTCAGAAGTGGGTTAGGGCTGATTCTATCCCAGGGCTTCGGCCAGGTCTGTTGGGAACTGATAGTGGGAGCAAGGTAGCTCAGGGGACTGTCGCAGGAGTGCTGGGGAGGAGAAGGCCCCTGGTATGGGCATGGCCAGCAGAAGATCCGAGGGAGTCTGGGGGCTTACCTCGTTGTCAGGTAAAACCGAAACCTGAAAAACTTGCTCCAGATAATGAGGGAAAGTTGATTTCTGTGGAGTCATGGAGGGGCATCAAAATCTGATCACTTTTTTGTAACCCAGGGTAAGGAAGTGGCCTCACCTGTCTCCACGACCTTCCCTGTAAATTTCAAAGTGGGGTGATCCTCTTAGGGGAGTCCTAGAACGTCTTGGGCTGGAGGAGCGCGTGCTAAGGGCAGAGGGTGCGGAGGCCTCTGGAGCTGGGGAAGAATGGTGGTGTCCGAGAATGCAAAGTTTTGCTTTGTGGTTGGGCTAAGGCTGGAGAAAACTTGGCAGACACTGAGGTGGTGATTCCCAGGCAGATGGAGCTTTGGAGACTTGGCCTTCTCCATGTTAATTGTGAGGTTGGAGAAGCAACATGCACTTACGTAGTAGGGGCTGGCTGCCTTCTGCTGGACCTGTTGGACCACAACCTGGTGTACACCTTAGAATCTAACCCACCATGGAAGGTAGAGGGCATCAGAGCTCTTACAGAAGATGAGGAGAAGCTGAAGAATTGCATTTAGAACGGGACCGGGAGCATCTGCACCCTCGAATGACAGTGAGGGTAACGGAGAGGGAGCTTTTGCCTTTTCCTGTCTTCCATGTTGGACTCTTCAGTGCTAATACAGTCGGTATAACTAGCTCCAGAAAGAACAAAGAAGGGATGCCAGGGAGAAGGCTTCACAAAATTCCTAGTTATCTTCAAAAGGTAAAAAAAAAAGCAGAGTGCTGTTTTAGGCCCTGACTCACAAGTAGCCTCATCCTGGGTGCAGTGCCAGCTGAAGAAGTTTAAATGGGTGGTGTTGGAGTGCAGGTGAGGAGAGATGGGCCACGTGGAGGGGACCTGGGGTGTCGGTGTGGAGGGGGGCGGGTGCGTGGTGTGTGTGTGGGGCGGGCGTGTGGTGTGTGTGTGGGGCGGGCACATGGCGTGTGTGTGGGGAGGGCACATGGCGTGTGTGTGGGGAGGGCGCATGGCATGTAGGGAGGGTGTGTGTGGCATGTAGGGAGGGCGTGTGGTATGTAGGGAGGGCGTGTGATGTGTAGGGAGGTCGCATGGTGGGCATGTGTGTGGGGGGCGGGTGTGGTGTTTTGGGGGGCATGGGCATGGAGGGGAGTGGGACATTGGTGTGGGAAGAGTGGGTGTGTCGTGTGGAGGTGACTGGGAGTGGAAAGGTGCACAAAGGTGTTCCTCTGGTTGAGAGAAGAGCAGAAGGAAGGTGGAAATTGGGCTCTCTGGACAAACCTATTGAAGGCTGTAGACCTTGGACAGCTCTTAGAACCACCAGGATGGTGAATGTTCTGGAATGGGAAAGACGTGACAGGTAGCGAAGTGAGAATGCCAATTGTAAATTGGTAGCAGGGAGACTTCTACATACGGAGCTTCCGCAGACCAGAGAGTGGGGCCTGGTGTCTGTCATTTCCAGACCCTTCTGGCAAGTGAGGACCCTCAGTGTGGGGCAGAAGACCAGGTGCCTCCAGTCTGAGCAGGCGGAACTCCCCCAACCCCTCAGCTGACTTACGTCCCACTGCAGCCATCCTCTGCCAGTGTGGCGGTTCCCATGTGATAGATGGGGGCCCGGGGTCAGGGGAAGCGTGGAACTTAAGTGCCAAAGTTTACAAATGGCAGAGCCGGTATGGGGCCCGGGTGCATCTGGCACCAAAGCTGACGCCTTTCCCCAGGGCGCGGGCCCCAGCAGCTGTGCTCCCTGAGGGGGCGCCCTGCCTTTCCCGAGGCAGGTACAGAGAGTGCGTGTGGCCTTCCCTGGGGCTTCACTCTCATGTCATCGTGCAGGGGAGCTCGTGGCTCTCTTGCTGTCAGCCTCTCTGCTCCTCATCTCATGCCCTCACCTCTCCCTCCCTCACTCCCCACTGGCCATCCTCTGAAGTTTGTTTTTATCTATTATTAAAGAAAGCCTTCATTCAGAGAGCCGGTGACTTTCTATTTGCCCAATTCCATGGCTGCTTTTCAAACTGGACCCTGTCTCAGTGTATTCTTACCTGTTTTCACCTTATAGCTCAAATAGACAATGAAAACGCAGTTGCTGGAAGCTGGAGATGACCAGCCTGGGGGCTTTGGCTTCCCAGAGGGCAGGGGACCAATCTCGCTGCTACTCACACATTGCCAGTTAGAGAGCCCTGTCCCCTGCTCACCCAGCAGCATGTGGCTGTCACTGGTCCTGGAACCTGTCCCACAGTGGCCACAAGTTCCCCTCTCCCCAACGCTTTGGGATTATATCTGTCTTGTGTAGTTTGGAGATTTTCCTAACCTACGGTCATCATGAGAGCAGATTATGTGACATCTCCAACCCAGCTCCAAGAAGGAGACTTAGGTTGAGATTTCTGTTCTAGGGCCTGGAAATGCATGGCACATGGAAGGAGCTCAGTAATGCTTTTTTTTTTTTTTTTTTTTTTTTTTTTTTTTTTTGAGACGTAATCTTGCTCTGTTGCCAGGCTGGAGTGCAGTGGCTCGATCTTGGCTCACTGAGTAATACATTTTTAAATGAATGTTGGTGAATTTAAGTTACTATCCCATTCTCTAGCACACAGAAATGCACAGTCCCATCTACGTGACTCTTCTGTCATTGCACTAACAACCTGTATTCTGTAATGGAAATTATCATGAGAGATTGGGAACCAATGTGAAAAATGCAATTTTGTCCCATCTATATTGTCTTTTGATGTCTTATCTGGTGATATTTTTCCTTGGTGTCATGATAAGCAACACCCAACCATTAGCAGTGCTGTGCCATCTCAACATCCTTCAGACGCATGGTAGCACAACCGTAACAATACCTCAGTCACAAAAATTAAAACATTGAGATGAGAGGAAATGCTGAGGGTGGTGGCCCACACCTGTTATTATCTCAGCACTCTGGGAGGCCAAGACGGGAGATTGCTTGAGCTCAGGAGTTCCAGACCAGCCTGGGCAAAGTAGCAAGACCTTGTTCTACTCCAAATAAAAATATTAGCTGGGTGTGATGGTGCGCATTTGTAGTTACAGCCACTCTGGAGGCTGGGGCAGAAGGATCGCTTGAGCTTGGGAGATTGAGGCTACAGTGAGCTGTGATCGCGCCACTGCACTCCAGCCTGAGTGACAGAGCAAGACCTGTCTCAAAAATGAATAAAATTAAAAAGAAATAAAAGGAATGCTTAGTGTTACTGGTCAGTGAATTGATTGTTACAAGGACACTATCCAAAAAGAATCAAAGGTGAGAAGAATACACGCCTGAGCCTGAGTGTGAGTTGCCAGCACTCCCCTTCTTCGCGTTGGGGAACTTCACAAGCTGGTCACAGACAGCACACCCCAGTTCCTCTTATTTTCTTATGTTTAATCCCTCCATCCTCTTCTAACTCCTACTACCCCGGGCTTCTCTAGCTCTGTTCTCTCTGATTCACCACCACCTCCTCCTCCTGTGCCCGCCTTTCCGAGTGACTTTTGCTGAGTCCTTTATTAACCCTATACATGCTGGCTTCTCTGTGAGTTCAAACCTTGGGCCCTGCCTCCCTCAGCCCCACTTTTCCCTCCATATATTTAAAAAAGATTATATTGTGGTAAAATATACAGAATATAAAACTTGCCATCTTAACCATTTAAAAGTGTACAGCTTAGTCGTGTTAAGCACATTTACGTTGTTGTGCAATCGATATCTGGAACTCTTTTCATCTTGCAGAACTGAAACTGACTCATTAAACAACTCTCCATTCCCTGTCCTGCCAGCCCCTGGAAACCCCTGTTCTACTTTATGTCTCTATGACTTTGACCGTTCTAGATACCTCGTATCTTGAATAATATAGTATTTGTCCTGTGACTGGCTTATTTCACTCAGCGTGATGTCCTTCGTTTATCCATGTTGTAACATGGTAGAATTTCCTTCGTTTTTGAGGCTGAATAATATCCCGTATATATGGGACACACACACACACACACACACACTCATACATATACATACCGCATTTTGTTTATCCATTCATCAGTGGACATCTGTGTTGCTTTCATCTTTGGGCTACCATGAATAATGCTGCTATAAACATGTGTGTACAAATGTCTCTGAGACCCTGCTTTCAATTTCTTTGGATATATACTCAGAAGTGGAATCCAGCAGGATCATATGGTAGTTCTATTTAAAATTTTAAACTGTTTTCCATAGCAGCTATACTGTTTTATAATCCACCAACAATATACAAGGGTTCTAGTTTCCCCATGTTCTTACCAACATTTATTTGCTCCTATTTTTTTGAGACAGAGTCTTGCTCTGTCACCCAAGCTAGAGTGCAGTGGCATGATCTTGGCTGACTGTAAACTCTGCCTCCCAGAGACCTGCCAGGCTGGTCTCAAACTCCTGACCTCAGGTGATCTGCTCACCTTGGCCTCCCAAAGTGCTGGGATTACAGGTGTGAGCTGCTGCACCCGGCCTATTTTCTGTTTTGTTTTTTTTTTTTTTTTTTGATAGTAGCCATCCTGATGAGTATGAGATGCTATCTCATTGTGGCTTTGATTAGCATTTCACTAGTGATTATGATGTTGAGCATCTTTTCATGTCCTTGTTGACTGTTTATCTTCTTTATTTTTATTTTTTTGAGATGGAGTCTCGCTCTGTCGCCAGTCTGGAGTGCAGTGACACAATCTTGGCTCACTGCAACCTCCGCCTCCCTGAATCAAGCAATTCTCCTGCCTCAGCCTCCTAAGTAGTTGGGACTACAGGCACACACCACCACGTCCAGCTAATTTTATTGTATTTTTAGTAGAGACAAGATTTCACCATATTGGCCAGGATGGTCTCGATCTCTTGACTTTGTGATCTGCCTGCCTCAGCCTCCCAAAGTGCTGGGATTATAGGTGTGAGCCACTGTGCCCAGCCGACTGTGTATCTTCTTTGGAGATGTGTTGAAGTCCTTTGCTCATTTTTAAATTTGGTTGTGTATTCTTTTCCATAAGCCTTTATAAAAGAGCTACGTTTGATTTTCTTGTTATCTCACCCTGCTTTGTGGAGGGAGGCGTCACTCTTCCCCTGGCTGCAACTGCCTCCTTTCTCTGAGCTGTGGACCTGTCCTTCATTCTGAGCCTTTGGTGGCACTAGTGCCACCCTAGTCATCCGGACTAGAAACTTCAGGCTTCTCTCTGACTCCCTGTATTTTATTTCTCATGGGCAGCCAGTTGCCAAATCTGTCAGTCCTGTCTCCACCAGGTTGGTTTACTCCATCCTCTCCCTTCTGGTGTTAGAGCCACCACCCTGGTTCCAGGGTGCCCAGTGCAATCTCATGCTAATATATAGTTTGGAGATGATTCATCTCTGGTGTCTAATGAAATCTCAGGGTGGGGTAGCATTGGCAAAGGGTGGCATAATGTTTGGGAGAACATATAATAATATAGTTTGTATTTGGAAGATGAAACCCTTTTTCATAACACGTGAAATAAAGCTTGAGGAGCAATGCAAAGGGTAGATCATCTTTTGTGAACAGCACATTATAATATTGATAATACTGATAGAAGCTAACAAATGTTTATTGAGCACTTACTATATGCCAGGCACAAGTGTGTCACAGGTGCGCAATGACTATCTGGAACCAGTGTTGCGGGCATAAGAAGAATTTACCAAGACAGTTGTAGGTAAAGAAAAACAGATTTATCAGAGAAAGTAGGAAAATACATTGCAGGAGTGCAACAGGCAGATCAGCAAGAAGGGAGCTGACTGACAGGAAACAAAGGCTTGCTGGGGATTTCATAGAATGGTGCTTGTGCTGTGTACTGAAGGGGGCTTTGTGCAGTGCTGGTAGCTCCAAGGTTGAATGAGCAAACTTGCATTTTTCTATTAACTGCGAGTCTGGTGATAGCTGGGTGCAGGAAGATTGTGTTATTAGTATTTGTGCAGGATATGTGTCCTGGACCATGAAGAAAGGCAGAAGTATACCTTAATCTGCCTTCTCTTTTTGCTTTCCCTTGGTCCTGCCAGCCCAACTCCCCCTTCCTAATTAGGATTCCATAAAGCGCTTAACACATATTAGCCTGTTTGACCTCATGACGACCTTGTGAGGCAGAGGATATTATTAGCCAGACAGAGAAGCTGAGGCCAGGTCCCAGGCCACACACCTGGTAAGTGGCAGGCGGGGCGTGCGAGCTAAGCTCTGGAAGTTTGATTCTAGAGCTGTCCACTGCAGCCGGAGGAAGCGTGGGGCTTTTTCTGTTCTCCGGAAGTGGGCATGAGTTAACTGGGCCTCAGGAAACCAGGCCTTTGGGACGAGCCCCAGCCTCTTCATTCCCTGCCACCCTCCGCCAATCTTGCGAGCTGCAGTTCCCTCTCCATGCCGCTGTGGGCCCTGCGGCCTGTGCATGATAACCTGCGGTAGGTCCCCGTGTCCTCTCCTTTGTCCCTTGCGTGTACTGCCAGTCTGGAGTGCCTTCCGAGTGGTCACACATCTCACATCTGTCATCTTTAAGGAGCCGCCTCAGTGCCGTTTCCTGCACGAGGCCCGATCTTCCCAGGTTGGCCTCCCTCTCCATCCTCCTCAGCATGCTTATCACGGGGGCTCCAGCGGAAGCGACAACACTTGCAACATCTCACTTCAGTGTCTAGGCATGTTCCTGTTTCTTCCCAACTAGACTGTAGGTTACGGGAGACAGGATTTGCCTGTCAGGACCCAAGCACTTTTGTATTCCTCAGTGCCAAGCACAGAATGTGTTGTGAAACTGAGAAGCCAAATATTTCCCAGACTGAGGCTCAGATAGTCATAAAACCCACAACCGTGGTTTAGACCCTAATTTTTGTAGGTCAGTCAGAGTTCCTATCTCCAGAACAGACCTGGGAATCTTTAAACCTGGGAATCTTTGCTCTGTAAAAAGTCCTCTGATTCAGAGACCCCAGCTGCCCTCTTCTCCACGTGTCCCAGTGAGGTTCTCTTTCCAGGCCTTTCCATTTTCTTCCCACAACAGAAGTTTCATTAAGCAAATAGGAAGTTGCTCATAAGCACCCTCTCCCCGATGCAAATATGAGCAGTGGCCAGGAGACAGGTGAGGGAACTGGCCTGTGCCTGTGGGAGGTGAAGCCAGCCAGAGACGCTGGCTCGCTGGGCATCTTTCCACTGAGGCTGATTCCTGGAGTGACTCTGGAGAGGCAAGACCGGGATACTTGGTTTTTATTTCCCTTTTTCCTGAGGTGACCAATAGTAATGGGTGGTCTTGGGAGGAGGCAGAAGAGAGTTAAATCATGACATCAGAAGAAAAACTCAGTCTCTGACCTGGTACGGTGGCTCACACCTATAATTCCAGTACTTTGGAAGACTGAGGTGGGAGGATTGCTGGAGGCCAGGAGTTCAAGACCAGCCTGGACAACACAGCACCACCACCACATCCTACTTATCGTAGAGATGGGCTTCTTGCTATGTTTCCCAGGCTGGTCTCAAATTCCTGACCTCCAGCGATCTTCTGCCTTGGCCTCCCAAAGTGCTGGAAGGCATGAACCACTGCACCCAGCCCAGTACTTTTTTTCCTTCTTCCAGAAGCTTACGTACTTTGAAGAAGGCCTCTTTCCCCGTCTTAACAGAAAAATTCCTTGCTTTTTAATTTCTTAAAGTGTCAGTTACCTCTTTCTCTCCAGCTTATCCTGGTTTCACCCATGTCTAGTTCCCCTGTCAGGCACATTCGAATTCGCTTGCCTTGGCTGTCTCTTCCCCGGCTCCTGTGTTCTACAGCCATCTCCACGTGGTCTGTGGAGAAGACGGCTGAGTACCCTGAAGGTGTCCAGCTCCCTCAGGCCTGTCTTTCTCATTGGCATCATTCTGGGTCAGCTCCTTGCCCATGAGGCCTGGGTATAAACCTCCTCGATCGGTGGAAATAGACTCCCAGTGGTGAGCCATGGCTTGGAGACAGTTTGGTTCATGGCCCCCAGCGCACCGAGCATACAAGGAAGACCTCACTTGTGGTTGGGATACATTTGGCAGATTGGGGATTTGACCTAGCTTTGGGCATGTTGGCTCCCTGGCCACCATTAGGGCCCAGTGGGGTACTTGAGTTAGGAGAGAGAAGCCAGCTTTCGGAAGTGCTACAGCCGCAAGGCCCACTGCAGCTGCACAGGATGGGTGAAACTCACCAAAGCAAAGTGAAAGTTGTGAAATTTCAAGTGACATAGTTCCCTTTTGAGAAAGTTTTGTAAACCTCTTTAAGAAAAACTTGAAATAGCCTGCTGTATATTTCTTCTTTGAATTTCAGACTTTTTTTTTTTTTTTTGAGACGGAGTCTCGCTCTGTCACCCAGGCCGGAGTGCAGTGGCGCAATCTCGGCTCACTGCAAGCTAGCCTGGGGAACAGAGGGAAAAAAAAAAAAAA
>NW_012104366.1:273153-275071 GCF_000951045.1 Mandrillus leucophaeus | reverse complement strand
ACCCCCACACACGCCACACCACACACACATGGAGATTACTCTTATCAGGCTACAGCCCAGTCCCCTCAGTCAAGGTTTGCTTGATTCATATATCCAGCAAACCAATGCGAGGCCAGGTGCAGTGGCTCACGCCTGTAATCCCAGCATTTTGAGAGTCCGAGGTGAGAGGATCACTTGAGCCCAGGAGTTCAAGACCAGCCTAGGTAGGCAATGTAGTAGGACTCTGTCTCTACAAAAGATACAAAATGAGCCAGGCGTGGTGGCGTATGCCTATAGTTCCAGCTACTCTGGAGGCTGTGGTGGGAGGATGGCTTGAGCCAGGAGTTCAAGGCTACAGTGAGCCATGATTGTGCACTACGGCACTCCAACCTGGGTAACAGTTTTTGACCCTATATCGCGCTATATATACATACATATGTGTGTGTGTATATGTTTATGTGTATATATGTGTGTGTGTATATATATATTGTGACAGGGTCACAAACTCTGTTACCCAGGTTGGAGTGCAGTAGTGCATTCTGTTACCCAGAGTTCCTTTTTTCCGTAACTCCCACACCTTCCCTCCACTGTTCAGCGGCCTTCCCACTACTACAAAACCAACTATGTCAAATGTCTCCATCGCTCCCCTTGGTAATTAATCCCGGCATTCCTAAAGTCCTGGTCCCGGGAGGACCCAACCCTGGTCTTAAGTACATGTTTATCTGTCTTCCCACTGTATCACAGGCAAGGCCACCATCTTGCGGCCTGGTACTGCTTCTATACATATTTAACAAATGCTTTTTGTGCACTTGCTGTGTGCAAGGAGCAGTGTGTACCAGATTGATAAACAGCAGGATTCCTGCCCTGTGGAGGGTATGTGTTCATCAGAGGAGCCCACAGCTTCAGAGTGAGATAAGGGAAAGAACGGGAAACTGGGGGAGAAAATACCAGGGGGCATAATGCAGACTAAGGGTGGGAGGGGCGGGTGGAGTGAGCAGGAAAGGCCAGTCTGAGGAAATAACATTTCATCCGAGTCTCAGAGACAGAGGCTTGGAGAACATATATTCCAGGTAAAGAAGACAACATATGCAAGGTCCCTGGGATAGGAAAGAGTTTGGTACATTTGAGGACCAAATAGAAAACTGGTATGGCCTTGGTTTCTCATGGCTGACATACAAAGTCCATTGCAGATCGGAAGTGATGGCCTAGGGAGAGAGCACAACCTGGAATGCCACAGACCCCAGACCATCTTCTGTATATAAGGTGGGCTTCTGAGTTTAGCTTCCTCTCTAACCTCAGAGTCACCAAGGAGGAATCAGGGAGCAATTTCACCACTCCTCTTTCTGGCTTGACCTAGGATGCCTGTCTCCTCCTCCCTCCTCAGAACTTCTGCCACCTCCTCAGAATTCCTTCCATCTCCTCAGAATTCCTCCCACCTCCTCAGAACTCCTCCCACCTCCTCAGAACTCCTCCCCCTTATCAGAACTCCTCCTCCCTCCTCTCACCTTCTCAGAATTCCTTCTGCCTCCTCAGAACTCCTCCCACCTCCTCAGAATTCCTTCTCCCTCCTCAAAACTCCTCCCACCTCCTCAGAATTCCTCCCACCTCCTCAGAACAACTCCTCCCTCCTCAGAACTCCTCCCCCTCCTCAAAACTTCTCCCACCTCCTCAGAATTCCTTCTCCCTCCTCAGAACTCCTTTCACCTCCTCAGAACTCCTCCCACCTCCTCAGAACTCCTCCCACCTCCTCAGAATTCCTCCCACTTCTTCAGAATTTCTCCCACCTCCTCAGAACTCCTGCCACCTCCTCAGGATTCCTCCTCTCTCCTCAGGATTCCTCCTCTCTCCTCAGAACTCCTCCCACCTCCTCAGAACTCCTCCTCCCTCCTCCTCCAAACTCCTCCTACCTCCTTAGAATTCCTCCTGCCCCCTCAGGATT
>NW_012104366.1:269240-270798 GCF_000951045.1 Mandrillus leucophaeus | reverse complement strand
TTTTTTTTGTATTTTTTAGTAGAGACAGGGTTTCACCGTGTTAGCCAGGATGGTCTCGATCTCCTGACCTCGTGATCCGCCCACCTTGGCCTCCCAAAAGTTCTGGGATTACAGGCATGAGCCACCGCACCCAGCCTGAATTTCATATTTTTTTTGACGTGCATAAGTAACTTTCCTCCTGTTTTCTCAGACGTCTCTAACTCTCCATTTTGAAATATCTGCTATTGGGAAAAGCATAAACAAGCCTCCAGTTTATTTATAATGTGGGGTTCAGAGGAGGCAGCTGGCCAGTAGTTGTCTTATTGCAATTCTCTGATTAATGAGGAAAGGCGTCATTAAGTGTCACAGCAATGGAATAGTTCATGTGATCTGGGAAAACCTACCTCTTTTCTAGTTCTAATATAGGACACAGAAATAGCAGGGCAATGCAAATACTGCTGTGTATTTGCAAAGTCTGCACACACTTTCAAGTGTGGATGAGTAAATCCTAAAAGGAACCAAAGACATATGACTCTGACTTGCAGTGTTTCTTCTTCCTGTGTGTAAATGGGGGTGTCCCCCACCAGTCTCTGTTGTGTTTGGATGGGTTTGAAGATTCGGGTTAGGAAAGCCCCTTTTCAGAATTCCTCCTTAGACCTGAAAACCCAAGTCTTTGCTTCCAAATAAATGCCTCCAGAGGACAGAGCATGTTGATGGCATTTTAATGTAGGGCTTTAGCCTTTGACAAATGTGTGCTCAGAGGAGCTCAAGGCAAGAGATGCTAGTTCTGTGTGCAGGGCACCCATGTGTGCCTCCCTTTTCCAGGTGCCAGCGGACGTTGAGAAATGTCAAGATCGGATGGAGTGTTTCAATGCTGACCTGAAAGCTGACATGGAGAGGTGGCAGAACAACAAGAGGCAGGACTTCCGGCAGCTACTCATGGGGATGGCTGACAAGAACATCCAGTATTATGAGAAGGTAATGAGTGTGCCCAACAAGACTGGTTTCTAATGGCCGGAGCCTTTCACATGGGCCTACCAGAAATCCAGAAGCTGGGAATTCTGCTAGTCTCGTCTCCTTCCCTTATTTTAGCTGCTTAGTCTTGGCTCCTGTCTCATGCCCTTGCCCGGCCGTGTGGCTGCAGTGCTGGGTTTGGCAGCAGAGGGGGTGCTCACAGGGGTTTCCGTTGCACATGCGGCTGGGGAAGCAGCCCACTGGTCTTCCGTGCTCTCTGGGCCTGCGCTGGTTGCTTCCCAGAGCCAGTCAGACTTTCAGCACAGGCATGCTGCCACCGAATGGAGGCTTTGGGGTTATTTTACTCTGTGTTGGGGTTCTGTACACAGGGGCCCTTCACTTTGATTGTGCAGTGAACCCCTTTGGTCATCTGGTGAAGCCTATAGATCCCTCATCAAAATACTGTTCATTTGTTTTTTAAATGGACTTCAAAATATTGATTTTAAATACCTAAAATAAAGGGATATAGGATTACAGAGGAAAGCAATTCTATTAAAAAGTTTTACTCATGGATCCCCTTGACGTGTGGACCCCAGGTTAAGCACCGCACACACACACCCCCCCC
>NW_012104366.1:253908-266935 GCF_000951045.1 Mandrillus leucophaeus | reverse complement strand
CTCAGAACTCCTCCCACCTCCTCAGAATTCCTCCTGCCTCCTCAGGATTCCTCCTCCCTCCTCAGAACTCCTCCTGCCTGCTCCTCAGAACTCCTTTCACTTTCTCACAATTCCTCCCACCTCTTCAGAACTCCTGCGCCTCACAACCTCTCCTATCCCCTCAGAACTCCTCCCCACCTCTTCAGAACCTCTCCCCACCTCCCCCAGACCCCTCCTGCCTTCTCAGAACCCCTCTCCACTTCCCCAGAACTCCTCCCACCTCCTCAGAACTCCTTCCTAAATGACTCAGTACAAAGTCCTCCTTCAACCCTGGGCTGCTACTAAAAAGCCTTATGTGATTCACCTGCCCTCTTTATGCAAGAGACTTTCCAAAGGGAGAATCATTTCTGCTCTCAGAGGACAATGCCAGGGTGTTCTGAGTTCTTGGCCTTTCACAAGGATCTGGGATGAAAAGAGGTTGGTGTAGTGGAGACAGCATCAGCGGGGGAATCATGAGCTCTGCCATGGACAAGCTGTGTGTCTGGGCCAGTTATTTAACCTGAGTCTTATCTTCCCCGTCCATGAAATCAGTGTGTATGTGTCAAGTAATAATTCTCCTTCATAGAGGAGCTGTGAGGACTGGTGATAACTAACGTAAAGTATGTCACCATGTTTGGACATAATAAAACTCAGTAAACACTGGCTTCCCTCTTCCATGTTCCCTTTTGGGAGATTCAGGTGTGGCCCAAACAAGCAAACTTGAGGTTGGTGAGAAAGAGTGGGCTTTCACCCGCTCCGATTCCGGTGGCTGGCCTGCTCCAACTCTGATTTCCATCCTGCACAAGCGCCACCCACGCCTGGGGCGGTGTCTCCATCCCTGCTGAGGTCCTAGGGCCTCTTCAGGGGTTTCCTGCTTGGGCTCTTTTCTGCTTTTTTGAGAGGAAAAGAATTTCCTCCAGCGAATCCATTTCCATTCACTGGATATGAGCTTTACAGACCAACATGAATGCATTTAAGCCTTGCAGAGATATTGCTGTCTTTCATAAAGATGGGGTGACACATTCCAAACAAACACTTGTTACCTCCCTGTTTGTAATAGTTATGGAGGATACATGCAGGCATCGTTAGACAAAGGTGACCCAGTGGGATCCACAGTGAAAGGGTAGATCCGAGCAGAATTGAGAAGCTGACCCAAAATCAGAAACAAAGCTGATACTGTGTGTGTTTGTTGTCGTTCCAGTGCCTCATGGCGTGGGAGTCGATTATTCCACTACTGCAGGAGAAACAAGAGGCCAAGTAAGTTCCTTCTTGGGACGGAGACTCTTCTACCTACACAGGGCCTGGCACCCCATACCGGAACGTTCCTGCAGTGCCAGAGATACAGCGCTGGGAAAACAACCACAGAAACATCTCTCCTTTGTGTATTTTTCCCTCCCCCACCTTTCACCCCACAGTGGTTTTCAATTAGTATTTATTCCATGGTGGAGTCTGTGAGGCTGGAATCGTCTCTCAGCAAGAGCAGCATACCTCTGTGTTATGAAGGCACCTGTTCAGTGAAGCACTACGAAAATTTGAAACCAAGGGACGAGACAACCTGCAGCTGACGCTCTGGCATTTCATGACAATTTCCTCTTTAGGGACAGCTGAGTTGCCTGTTGTGGGAGATAACCCGGGGCCTGCTTTTCAAGGATGAGGAGGAGGCAGGAACAGAAGGCAGCTGTTGCTTTCTGCGGAAACCTGGCGCCTCTGGAATTGGCCTCTGTGAGCATTGACGCGTCTTGGCCTAGGAGACGTTGGTGCCTCCCTGGCAAGTTCTTAACGTACAGTGACCTGTAGCTGTGAGTGTGGCCTGCTGCCTGCTTGTGATGAGTCTTACTGTTTCTGTTTCACATAGGGACATTTAAATCAATGTCAATGTGCGTCCGTGCTTGAGTGAGCAAGCCAGCGTCCTTGTCCTCCTGCGATGCCTTTGGGAAGCTCAGGGTAATGCTCCCCAAGCTTGTTTCTGACACTAGAATGCAATCGATTGGAAACTTTTTCTGTAAAATGCAAAAAAAAAATGCTTTTTCTTTTTCTCTTTTTTCTGTGAAAGTCTTCAGTGTTTTGCTTGTGCACTGTCATCAGAGCAGGGATTAGACCTGTTAGGAAATATCTATTGTCTTGAAGTCAGAGTAGCTCCCCCATTGTTGAGATCAGTGGGCATATACCAAGCTCCACACCCAGTGTCAGCTTTGTGCAATTTGCCTTTACCTCACCAAAAATACCTACTTTAATATTTCCTCCTGTGTCCACTGAATGTCTGGGCAAGCTTTTGGTGAGGGGGCTGGTATGTCGCGTTGTTATGATACAGTCAAAATTTATCAACGCAGTGTGAATGTTCTACATAAAGTGCTTTAACCCTTAACATTTCCTGGTCAGGAAGGAAACTCAGTACCTGGAGGTCTTGAAAATGACAAATACAACCGCGAGCCCTTTGTTTCCAGCTAAGCTGAAGTCTCCTCAGTGTGCAGCCAGATTCCTGGGGACTGCTGACCGTGGTTCCAGGCTACATTTCAGACGATGACCAGGTTTACTTTTCAGATCACAAAGCAGTCACCAAGGATCTATCTTCCAACCCTTTTTTTTTTTTTTCCTGCTGAAATGAAGCTACATGTCATGTTTGTGTTCTTTCATCCATGGCTCATCCCTGTAAAACTACGAATCTGAGCCTCAAATAAGCGGTAGTTTTTTTGGTTTGTTTGTTTTGTTTTTAATGAAACAGCTGTGTTAAGATGCTGCTTCAGATGCAAGTTTACCTGGAAATACTAGTCAGCGGGCAGCATGTCAAGGTCACTTAAGCCCACTTTTAACTGCGGGTCATCCTCCCATCGGCCAAGGCTGTGGGGCTGTTGATGCCACAGCTGGACAGCATAGGACAGCTTGGTTCTGTTTCATTGTGTTTGACAATGTTGCAGTTTAGATGATAATGTTTAAATCAGTTGGTACTTGTCTGTACTGTTAAACCCTATTTGTGCCATTCTCAAGTCCTTTGATGTGAATTTTCAGTTTGGTATAGTTAGAAATGACTCATTGATGTGGAAGGGTAAGAACAACCCATGTACCCCCGAGTGATTCTGTGCTTCATTCTACCTCTAAGCCATCGTGTTGGCGTGGGTATGGACGCCTGGGTCTGACCTGACACTGTGCTGGGAGAATCAGGGTGTATGTCTAATGGCAAGTTGACAGCCCTCTGTTGATATTTGGCAGAAGATGCCAGACCAGCCCAGCAGCAAATGCTCATCTTTGGGAACATAGGAAGCTCTGCCTTGGGGAAGGTATGCTTTACAAATGTGCAGTGTAATGAATGCTTGGAAAAAACTGGAGTTACAGGAAAATGAAATCTGACTGTCTGCTAGTTGCCAAAGCCCGGAAACATTCCTGTGTAATGGTTAGTTGGGAAAGAAGGCAGCACTTGAAAAAATTCATCAGGTTCCTCACTGGGAGATGTGGGAAGGGGCGTGGGATGCACGCGGTCACTCCCTCTCCTAGTGAGAGGCAGATGGCTGGCTCTGAAGGGAGGCAGGGACCGTGGAATTTGGTCTTGCTCTGTTTGGTCCCCATGTGATGCCCTGCGCTGTGAGACATCAGAAAGATCTGGAACAAGGCAAACTTTCTGTCCTCCTGGCATGTTATTGATAGCAAATCCAGGAAGTCCAGTGTACATTACAGATTTTCTGGGAGAAATAGTCCTTCTGAAGAAAGGATTCCTTCCCAGCCTCCAGGCTGGTGCCTCATGAGGTGAGGAGCTGGCCCAGAAGGAAGGGTATGTTAGGTGGTGAAGCAGGCTCCCCCAGGCCTCTGAGGGCCAGCAGCCCCAACCATTTGCCTCTTCGTTTTGATCAAGCACACAGGAGACATTCCCTAGAAGTGTCACACGGAGGCTTCTGTGCCAAAGACTGCCTTGTAGAGGTTTCATCACCCCACCCTTCTTGGCTCCACAAAATTGTGGTCCTGAGATCACTACTCCTCTCTTAAATATTTATTATTAGTATTTTTTACTTTACCTCAAGCAGACAGACATAGGTTTTGAGGTTTGAATACATGGCAGTGGAATGCAAGGCCCTCTCTAGCAGCTGCCCCATGCCTGGGAAGTGATAGATTTCATTCGCCTGGGTTAAAAATCCAGAGGAAGACAGAAGAGAGGAGTCCTAGGAACTGGTTAGATTTTAGAGATGCAAGTGATGTTTAAGAGAGCCTTGTGATTTGTAGCAAGCATGGGCACTGCTTTTTCTTACTAATGTGGTAGATCTACACGGACATTCTAGGCTGTTCTGCTCAGAGCAGGGAACCACTACTCCTCAATGGGGAGGGAACATACCACCCAACCAGGCTTAGAGTTGGGTTTTATCCTTGAATAGAAGTTTTATAATGATTCCTTTTCAACTTTAAGTGTGATTATGGAGATGACTGGCTCCGTATTTCAACTCACCAGACACCTTTCGTTGGCTGAAATAAACCGGCATGACCTGGAGATCATGGTGACTGTAAGCTGAGTCTGTTTTCATGCCAGATTTCAGCCCCACCCGGAGTGTGTTCTAGACGTTGTTGATTTGAATGGTTTTCTCAGTTACCACTCCACATGGGGAAGTTGAATGAAGGCACACCGGCTGCTCACTTTGTGTGAGGCTGCCTTTTGTGATCAAATGACAGGAAGTTCTGCTTTAAAGGAGGGCACGATGACCATGTGGCAGTCTGCAAGTGGAATTTCTCTCTTGGGATGGCAGCCCAAGGAACATCCAGAGTTTGTGTGACTTGGTCCTGCCATTGTTAGCTTTGAAATCACAGGCATTGGGCT
This sequence comes from Mandrillus leucophaeus, assembly GCF_000951045.1. Taxonomy (NCBI): domain Eukaryota; kingdom Metazoa; phylum Chordata; class Mammalia; order Primates; family Cercopithecidae; genus Mandrillus; species Mandrillus leucophaeus. The sequence goes on along the minus strand of NW_012104366.1, from coordinate 262,122 downwards.
CTGTTTTGACACTATTTGTTGGACTGTGGGACAGTCATTCTTTACAGTCTATCTTGAGCTGGTGAGAGAGGAGGAAGAGGGAAGTCAAGAGCAACCTCCAAGGCCTGTGTTGGCCTCTTCTGCTTGGGTCTTGGGGTGGGTTAGAACTGGGTTCCAGTCTGGCCAGATGGGTTGCTGGTTGCACTGAGGGGTGATTCCTCTCAGAAGATGGGCTGCCTGTGGTCAGGACAGGACACACCAATCTGGACTCCACCTTCCCAGACACCTACTTTAAGGACCTGTGGAAACTGGGTGATCCAATTATAGGGCTGGGGCAACCCTGCTTTGTCCACCTTCATTTACAAACTTAGGTTGGGAGTTTGGATTTCCTGTCTCACTTCCAAAAGCCTTCAAGATGGCAGCAGATGGACACACCCTCTCATTTCTTATGTCTTCTCTGTCAGATGGCAGGAGGCATTGATCAGTAAATGTGAGGAGAATGTTCTCTCCTGGGCCAGCCTCACAGCTTGCATTGGGTGTGTTGGAATTGTTCTCTTCTGCCTTGTGATTTTTTCAACTCAGTGAATAAACCAGGAATCCAGTTTTTCACCAACCCACCCTGTAGACTGTCAGCTTTTTGTTTGAGGGATGCCTGGTCTCCTCACAGTTACACGTATCAGAGTGTGTGTAAGTTGTCTGTGTGGGCAAGGTTGGGGTGGGGGCTCTGTTGCAGGGGGTTAGTCTGTTCTTTCTTCATCTTAAATTTGAGATGCATCCCAAGTATGACTGTCCAACCCTTTCTATGTGGCAGAAAAATATGTTTTCCAGGTAGTTTTGACTACTATAGATAGTCTGTAAATAAGTGCTTTGAAGAAAATAACAAACCAATAAGATATTTGTCTCCTATATAAACATTCTGTGTGTTTAGCACTTGAAAACCAACAAATCCAGAACTTAAAAAAATGCCACAGACTGTTAAAAGCCCAACTCTACTTTTTTGAGAATTTGTCCTTACCTACTAATATGCCTTATTCTTCTTCAACTAGTGTTTTAAAAGTCCTGGGTAGAAAGAGTTTTAGAAATGTCATCAGTTGTTCAGCTTCAATAATATAGAGATCTAACATAGTCAGTCCTCAGGCCCCCTAAAGAAACAAGCAAGAAAGTGAGGGCCGTCACTAGGGTTGGCTTTGGGGAGGGGAAAACTAAGTACTGCTTTTGCCAAATAGTATTTTTGATAATGTAAGGAAACACAGGGACCACAAAACCTTTTTTTTTTTTTTTTTTTTAAAGTGTGAAAGATTAGTGCCTTTTGGCATACTATTGATTTTAGAGGATATAGTATCGGCAGCGACAAATCATGTAGAAACAAAGAATTGTATAGATGACAGCAGTATTAAATGTTACTCCTGATTCTGCAGAACAGCTTTTGAAGATACTGGGGGGGGGGGGGTATCTTCAAGCCTCAGAGCAGCTTGTTTCAGATAGAAATTCTCCATGGGTTGAAATGCCAAAAACAGAAAACATGATATCGACTCACATAATTTAGTCCATTTTAGCAGAGCCTTTAGTGTTAGTACCAGTGGTGAGGAGAATTGCATATTCTCTGTCAGCAGCAGCACCCCCGCATCAGGTGGTTCTGGGCTCTCTGTAGGCTGGTCCTAGTAGGTGACACCCAGCAACACCCCTGTTGGACAGGATTGTTCACAGTCTTAGACCAACACTTCAGTCAGAAATGATACTGGGAGTAGGAAAGGAAAATCACTTTTTTTCCTCCATGTGGAAATGAGGAGAGAGGAGAGTGGCTTGCAAACCGAAATGTGAGTCAGCGTGATGAAGCAGTAGCTCTGTCATCTGGGCCTTCATCCAGTAACAAACCAGCATCTCTTAATGGCGCTTTTGGCCCCTGAAGTTTGGGTCCTGTCTGGTGGATTCCCTGTCCATTATATTTTCTGTATGCCTGTTCCCTTCATCGCTGTGAGTTAGGAGTGCATTCAGAGATGACGTTCATCTGATATATTCCTGTGAAATAAACTGCCAGCAAACTTTCTAACTTGTATTTTAACTGTTAAAGAAGAGATTAAAAACTTTGGCTTTGGACATGTCCACATTATGGACTGTTATTTCTTATTTTTAAGAGTCATTCTTTACGTTTAAAATTTTACAATAAAAACCTTCTGAGGTTTTGATGAAGTCTGCCGTGTAAATGTTACCTTCTCTCCATGCTGCCATTATGCCAAAACAAAAGCTGTGAAAAAAAAAAAAGTGCTTGAGAGTGTGTGTTGATGAGCAAGTGATTTATTTACAGATGGAAGTCTTTGTTTCATGAAGCTACCAAACTTTAAAGAGAATGTCACCCTTTTTTTTGTTATGGAAACCAGAGATTGTAAAATGGAAAGAGTCTTTTTTTGTTGACTTTTTGATGCTGGCACGAGGTTTTTGTCCACTCTTTTCATATATCTGTGTATAAAAAATTGTTGTTTACTATGGAATTAGTATTACATTTTGAGGTAAACAAAAGAATTTGTATTGCTTGATAAATATTAGCTTGTAAATTTAAAGTTTCTTTACTTCAATTAACTTAAAGGACCAATAAACCCATAAAAGATGCTTTCTTTATCTTGAGTCATGTGGTCATTTGTACCTTTCTGTAAGGCAGAAGAACATGTGTGCCTGTTTTTTTCTTATTTTCTCTTTACACATTATCAGTTTGCCTGTAAGAATCAAGACATACAGAGCGACAGGAGAAAACATATGTAATTGAACTATTTGTGTTCTTCTTCACTTCTTTATAGGCCCAATTTACCCTCTTCTACATCTTCCACATCAGCACCAATCTGGGGAGATGAAGAAACTTCCTAATGTAGTAGCCATCATGATTGGCAGGCAGGCTGACAGCCAGCCGAGGTATTTACTACATGAAAGATTTCTGCATTATCCCGTAGCAAAGCACAGCATTATATTCTGGGTCAGGGTCAGTTAAGTTGACCTGATGATGGTAATGCATTGAACTTGAGTGTACTTAAAATGGTGCTCAACTTGACTTACTGATAGCAGACATCATTAATCTAAGACTGCAGTAATACAAAATAAGGCAGCAAGGTGAATAAGACGTGGATGGTGGATCAAATCTCAGCTTTTCTACTTACTAGCTATGTGGCTTTAGGCAAGTCACACTTGGCTGAACCTTTAGTACTATGATCTTTGAGATGAAAACAAGACTTCCATGTGGGGTTGTCGATAGGACTGGCAATATGGTGTACAAAGCACTTAAATGTCAGGCAGGTTCTCACTGTGATAGCCCCTTTCTAAAGACTTCCTAATTTAAATATTAAGGCTACTAGGATATTATCCTTAAATATTAAGGATATGGCCAATTTAAATATTAAGGATAATCTTTCCTGTATGTTTTGCCAGTTTGTTTGTTTAATAGGATATTCCTTTTTCTTTTTTCTTTTGCTTTGTCACGCAGGCTGGAGTGCAGTGGCATGATCTCAGCTCACTGCTACCTCTGCTTCCCGAGCTCAAGCAGTGACCCCACCTCAGTCTCCTAAGTAGCTGGGACTACAGGTGCGTGCCACCATGCCCGGCTAATTTTTGTATTTTTCGCAGAGATGGGGTTTTGCCATGTTGCCCAGGCTGGTCTTGAACTCCTGAGCTCAAGTGATTCACTTGCCTTGGCGTCCCAAAGTGCTGGGGTTACAGTCATGAGCCACTGTGCCTGGCCCTGTTTTCTTTTTAAGAAGATGATGGAAATAGAATACTGTAGGACTGTGTCAGACTGAAGGCCTGGAGAATGGAGAGGAATAGATGCCAAAAGCCATGGCAAGAAGTGATAAAGGGAGGTGAAAATAGCTGATTTAAGAGACTCTTAGAGGGGAGGGGAATGGACTGGAGATGACTGGGAGATTGCCAGCCTGGGATTTGGAGGTGACGCCATTAGCTAAAATCAGAAGAGAAAGACAAAAGATGGAGACTGGGCGTGGTGGCTCATTCCTGTAATCCCAGCACTTTCGGAGTCCACAGCAGGAGATCACTTGAGCCTAAGAGTTCAAGACCAGCCTGAGCAACATAGACCCTGTCTCTACAAAAATTAAAGATCAAAAAAGATGGAATGAGCTTAGGTGGTGGGGTGTGAGAAGGAAAACTTGGTTTGGCTTTAGATTTGAGGAAATCCAGGTAGAGATGTTGACTTAGCTGTTGGAAGTGAAGTTCTTGAGTCCATGGGAGTGGACTAGATTGCATGGGAAGAGAACCAAGGACAGGACCTTGGGGGTCTCAAGAATTAAGGATACAGGCGGGGCACAATGGCTCATGCCTATAATCCCAGCACTTTGGGAGGTCGAGGCAGGTGGATCACTTGAAGCCAGGAGTTTGAGACCAGCCTGGCCAATATGGCGAAACCCTGTCTCTACCAAAAATACAAAAATTAGCCAGACATGGTGGTGCATGCTTGTAATCCCAGCTATTCAGGTGGCTGAGGCAGGAGAATCACAACGCGGGAGGCGGAGGTTGCAGTGAGCTGAGATCGTGCCACTGCATTCCAGCCTGGGCAACAGAGTAAGACTGTTTTAAAAAAAAAAAAAAATTAAGGATGCAGAGAGAGGAGGAGGACTCAGAGAAAATTCTTGAGAAAAAAATCGGGCCCCATAGGTGAGAATGGTGATTCTTCAATGAGGACTTGTGAGACACCAATTGTTGAGCTCCAGTCCTAGAATTTGACTTGGGTGAGACCCCAGAATTTTCATTTCTAACCAGTTCCCAGGTGATGCTGTTGCTGCTGGTCCAAGAACCACTGGGTGAGAACATCTGTTAGAAGAAATGGTGACCCTGGGAAAGCTGACAAGGTTTGAAACTCCTACCCTGGTGACAGGTGGGGTTGAAAAGGAGCCAATACTTAGGTTTTGAGAGCTCAGCTCAGGTTAAAAAACACAAGTTTATAGCAGGGTCAATGTGGACAACGAAGGACATTTCTCTAAGCAGTAAGAGGCTTCTCAGGAGTAGGAAGGATTGGATTCATTTAGGCTGAGGAGCTGGTCAGAGGCTGGAGTAGAAGGTAAGGAGTTGGGGAATGAGCATATTGATGAGTAAGGTTGGAGAGGTTGAACATGATCTTGACTTCATCTTTCCCATCCTATCTGCTCTGCTCATATTGCCAGACTCTGGGAGAGGGGGTGCTACCTTTTTCCTAGTGGCCTGAGCCCCAAATCTGAGTCATTCTGGCCTCCTTCTACCTCACCCTGTGGCATCCATCCATTAACCAACTCCTGTAGCCTCTAGCTTCCAAATATTTTTCCATGTCTATCTACTTTTCTCCATGTTTATAGCTTCTTACCCTACATCTGCTATCATTTTTAATTTTATTTATTTTTTATTTATTTATTTATTTATTTATTTATTTATGTTTTTTTTAGAGACAGTCTTGCTGTCTCACCCAGGGAGGGGTATATATAGTGTCCTAATCTTAGCTCACTGCAGCCTTGAACTCTTGGGCTCAAACAATCCTGTCGTTTTAGCCTCCTGAGTAGGTGGGATTATAGGTGCACACCACCACACTCAGGTCATTTAAAATTTTTTTGTAGAGATGGGGTCTCACTATGTTGCTCAAGCTGGTGCTAAATTCCTGGCCTCAAGTGATCTTCCCAGCTTGGTCTCCCAGAGTGCTGGGATTATAGGCCTGAGCCACTAAGGCTGGGCAGTCAGTCTGCCATTATCCTTCACCTGGTTTACTGCAAGGGCCTCGTAGCTCTTCTCCTTTCTTTAAGCTTGCTCACTCCTTCCACCAATTCATTGTCCTCAATGTTGCCAGGGAGCTGTTCCTAAGATGCAAATTTAAGCACTCCGTGTTCCTGCTTAACACCTTCCAACAGCTATCCCCATTTACTCTGAAGAGAAACATCTTTTTCTTTTGAAAGGATATTTTATGTTATTCCTCCTTATCACCCCAGTCTCATCTTACTGTCCTCCGTAATACTTGTCCCTCCATCTTTGCTCCCTTCACACTGAATTCCTAAACCTTTGATATATTTTCACCTTCAGGCCTTCCAGCATGGTGTTCCTTCCGCCTGGAATGTCCCCCAACATCTGGCCTTAGTAACTCCTACTTACCCTTCCAGCCTTATCGTAGAAGTCACTTCTGGGATGCCCTCCCTGCTCTCCTGAATCTGGATTCTATGCTCCCTTATATTAGTGAGGTTGGAGAGGTTGAACGTGATCTTGAATTTCTTGAACTCATCTTTCCCATCCCATCTGCTCTGCTCATGTTCAGTGCAAGGGCACTAGCTCCTTCCCAGTGGAAGGAGACATCCCTGTCTGATGTTCTGTCTGCTTCGCCTGTTAGACAGCACTCTGCTAGAGCAGACACAGTCACATGCTATTCTTTCTGTATCTCAGCACCTAGCATGGGGCCTGGACCTTATTAGATGTGTCACAGAGTTTTGTTCATTCCCTGCAAGAGGATTAGAGGTACAAACTCTGTGAGCCCAAATACCCTGAGATTTGAATGTATTCTCTAGCCTTGTGTCTTACCCTGTATAAGAACGTCAAGTCTGTAGTCATAGACAGAATCTGACCTGGGAAAGAATGATTCACACACTCATACAATGAATGTTGATTTTATTAGGTGAGTCTGCTTTTATAAATCCAAGTAAATGAGGTTATAAAAATGAGTACCTCAAATAAAACAGCTCTTAATGTATCTCCTCGTTCTTCACACCACCCACTTTGGGAAGCACTGTTGACTGGAAGTACTCAATTGAATATCCCATTGAAGAAAGCCTTGTGACATTTGCTTCTTAAAAGCAACAGTAATAACAAAACTACCCAGAAGACAAGGGTCTGAGCTCCATCCCCCTCCTGAGTGTTTGTAGCCAAGGAAGACTCAGGAAAGAAAGCTGGCTTTTTTCAAGGTTTTATTTTAATTTAAAAGACATTGTTCATGCAAAACTGTTGATAGTTCTTACAAAACATTCCTTCCACATTCCTCTCAGGCTGTGATAATGCACGCTTTGAGTTCTCCCATGGGACTTTCAGCACAGCATCCTAGTGACTAGTTAGCTATACCTTGGAGCCCTCAAGACAATCCCTTGAAGAAAAGGGGCAGGCTCGCTGTAGCTGGAGTCTGAAACCCCTCACAGGGCCTGGGACTGCTGTATGCAGCCTGCCTATAACCCTTAAGTTCATGTTCTGCTGTCACAGAACCCAATCTCTGCCTAACAGGAGTATCTTAAAGCTAAGAACGTTTTTCCATCACCAGGAAAATGCTTTTCCCCATCCACCAGGGATCCCTGAGCCAAAGCAGGTCATACTGAGGCCAACTCTGCCTGGAACGTGGGTTTCTTAAGCAGTGGGTTGCTTTGGTCACCAGTTCCCCGGTCCCTTCTTTTGTCTTCTGGGGGTCTGGCCATGGCTGGTGTTTTCAGCTCCTGCAGGTAAGCATCTTCATTTCTCTGTGATGTCTCCATATGGTGACCATGGGACTTGTTTATAGGCCACGATGCTGTAAGAATTGACCATAGAGAGTTACAAGAGAACAGCTGGAATGGCATAAACGTGAAACTGCCCTCACAGGGTTAATGAGAATTACAAGCCAGGCTTTAGGCAAAATCATAGGTAGGCATTGACCAAGGTGTGCTGGTGCACTGTGACCCACTTCCCTGCAGCTGTTAGCTAAAAGGAGCATGTTTACCACTTACTTCCCCATTGTTCCTTTAGATAGAATCTCTGGGGGCCAGGCATGGTGGCTCACACCTGTAATCCCAGGCAGTTTGGGAGGTTGAGGCAGGTAGCTCACCTGAAGTCAGGAGTTTGACACCAGCCTGGCCAACCTCGTGAAACCCCGACTCTACTAAAAATACAAAAATTAGCTGGGCATGGTGGCAGGTGCCTGTAATCCCAGCTACTCAGGATGCTGAGGCAGGAGAATCACTTGAACCTGGGAGGCGGAGTTTGCAGTGAGCCAAGATCACGCCATTTGCACTCCAGCCTGGGTGACAGACTGAGACTCTGTCTCAAAAAAAAAAAAAAAAAAAAAAAAAAGAATCTCTGATACTGGACCTTTTTACTTTACTTAAGAATTGCTTAAGGTGTTTTTCAGATCCTGAATTCCAGCAGAATGGCTGGTGCTAACCAGCCTGAAGACACTCACCAAGGAACCAACCCAGCACAGGAATGCCGTTTCTTCATCTCCCTGTCCCATGATTTCACCCCTCACTTCTTGACCAATCAGCGATCCCTACA